>NW_027181826.1:13709340-14309340 GCF_029961685.1 Aristolochia californica
AAAATAAAAATGTAATGTACAAAGGGATAGAAACGTGGGGATTGCCCACAATGTGCTAAGTTTATAGTCGTAAGCAAGACTCTGACGCAGTCAAGATGAATGGACAGGTTCCTCCCGGAAAATCACCATCACCTCCTCCGGTGTGGGGACATTCTCAAGATACGGTTTGAGCCTCTGACCGTTAACTTTGAAGACCGACCCGTCTCCGTGATTGCGGATCTCAATAGCGCCATGAGGAAACACCTGTGTGACCTCAAATGGACCGGACCACCTGGATCTTAGCTTCCCTGCTGCAGGTAACTGTAATGGTTCACCCTGATTGGCCATGGTAGCTCCTACTTTGACTTCGGGTGTTTTCCTACAAATCTGTTCTACCTCTTCATCTTATTTTTTTCATTTCGTTGTGATCTATTTGCCTTATATTTTTGTTTACGAGAAAAGAGCGAGAGTGAAAAACTCAAGTTTAGATTTGAAAAAAATTTGAACATCCAAAATGGAATTGCACAAATGTAGAGAAAGATAATTCCAAAAAGTATCTTTTAGTTTTTTATATATTAGGTATTGCAATCATCGGAAAAGGGGGGCGAGCGATTTTTAACTTAGTGTTGACGCCCAAACTATAAGTCATTTCTAACCAAAATTATAGCCATTGCGCATATTAAATCGATCAAAACTTTTACGATGATCTATGATTGTTAGGTCAGCTTTTGGTAAATGGGAAAAAAGTGGGTTGTTTGGCTTAGGTAAATATCCCTCCGCACGTTAAATTGATAATTTAATATTTTCTACTAGAATTTTTTGGATCATTAGGTCATTTGCATCTTCAACATATTTCAAGCATGCATATCCATATTTTAAAACATGTTAGGATCAATCAGAAATCATTTTCTTATAAAATTCCAAGTTATTAGGGGGTTGTACTAGTGGAATTTCCAAAACATGGATAACAAAACTTTGGTGTTCATTTTTAGTGCGTGAAAAATTTCCTTCACTTATATTTATTATAGTTTTTAATTTTTTCCACACATAAACTCTAAAATTTTCATTTCATTGTGATCTATTTTCCTTATCTTATTGTTTATGAGAAAGGAGGAAGTGTGAAAACTCAAGTTTTGATTCTGAAAAAAAAAAAGGAACATCCAAAATGGAAATGAAAAAATTCAGAGAGTGATAATTCCAAAAAGTATATGTGAGTTTTAGGAATTTTAAACTGTTTTATTTTTATATATATATTAAGTTGTAATCATCGGGAAAGGGGGGGGCATGAATTTTTAACTGAGTGTTGACTCCCAAACTAAAGTCTTTTCTAACAAAAATTATACTAGATACGCATCATTAATCGATCAAAACCTTTACAATGATCTATGATTGTTAGGTCATTTTTTTGTAAATGGGTAAAAAGTGGGTTGTTTGGCTCGGGTAAATATCCCACCGCACATTTAATTGAGAATTTCATTTTTTGTACTCCTTGAAATTTTTGGATCATTAGGTCATTTGCATCTTCAACATATTTCAAGAATGCATATCCATATTTAAAACATGTTAGGATGAATAAGAAATCTCTTTCTTAAAATTCAAACCTATTAGGGTGTTGTACTAGTGGAATTTCCCAAACACAGATAACAATACTCTGGTGTTCATTTTTATTGCGTGAAAAAAAAATTTCACTTACATTTATTATAGTTTTCAATCTTTTGCATTTATAAACTCCAAAATTTTCATTTCATGGTGATCTATTTGCCTTATCTATTTGTTTATAGAAAAGAAGGGAGGGAAACTCAAGTTTGGATTTGAAAAAAAATTGAACATTCAAAATGGAAATGCACAAAATGCACAAATATATAATCCAAAATGTATCTATGATTTTTAGGGACTGTAAACTCTTTTATATTAGGTTTTGCAATCATTGAAAAACAGGGGGCGAGGGATTTTTAACTGAGTGTTGACTCCCTAACCATAAGTCATTTTTAAAAAAAATTATAGCCGTTACTCATCATTAATCGATCAAAACCATTACGATGATCTATGATTGTTAGGTCAGCTTTTTGTAAATCGGAAAAAAGTTGGTTGTTTGGCTCGGGTAAATATGCCACCGCACGTTAACTTGAGAATTTAATTTTTTCTTCTCCTTGAAAATTTTGGATTATTAAGTCATTTGCATCTTCAACATGTTTCAGGCATGCATATCCATATTTATAACATGTTAGGATCAATTAGAAATCTCTTTCTTATAAAATTCCAAGCTATTAGGGGTTTGTACTAGTAGAATTTCCCAAAAATGGATAACAAAACTTTGATGTTCATTTTTAGTGCATGAAATTTTTTTCTTCACTTACATTTATTATAGTTTTCAATTTTTTGCATACATAAACTCTAAAATTTTCATTTATGTTGAATTTATGGAAAATTGAAATACTTCATCGACTTCAATAACTTGTTGTAATCAGAGTACATGAGCCTCTATTTATAATATAGGAAGGTAGTAGAGTCCAATTACAATAAAACTACCCTTGTCGCAATTACACTCAAACTCTTACACTTAAGGTAAGTCCTAACATAATTAGGTAACTCAATATTGATAAAAGACATATATAACTTAAACTAATACTCTTCTTGGTCGTGACCCTAAGATAAAGATACTTTTGTGAGTCCTTCTTGATCTTCCAACTGATGTGATAAGGATGCCAGCTATTGGTAATCATTGTGGGTCCTACTTCTTATGGGCTTGGGTCCATCTTGTGGGCCTTCCTTGGTCATGTGGCCCATCTTATAATAATCTTACATATGTGAGCCTTCCTTGGTCGTTTGGGCTTGATCTTATCTTCCAACACTCCCCCTCAAGCTGGGGGTGAGAGAACAACGTGACCTCCTAGCTTGCGGCAAATGATGAATAAAATATTTTTGTATAAAATGGCACATCTTCCAATATGCATTCATCTTCCAACATTCCCCCTCACGTTGTTACGTCCTTCCATGAGGCCCGTGACATTATAAGTGAGAGTAAAAATCACTTCTAGCCTGTAAGCCATTGCTTCATACTCCAGTCTTAATGCTGGATGTAGGACACACTCCACTGCTCTTGGTAGTGTGTCTATCGGCATTGCTCTAAAGTGTGTGTCTATCGGCATTGCTCTAAAGTGTCCACCGTGTCCCTCCACAGGACAGAGACTCTCAAGTGGTAGGAGGCATAAAAGACATTAAAAAGGGGGGGGGGGGGGGGGGGGGGGGGGGGGGGGGGATTAACATAGATATAATCATAATTTCCTCCGTCATGGACTTCCAACCACAAATAATTTTCATCTTTTTGACGGGGATGAAGTTCCTCCGTCATGGACTTTCAACTACTAATAATTTTTATCTTTTTGAAGGGGATGAAGTCCCTCCGTCGTGGACTCCTAACCACAAATAATTTTCATCTTTTTGATGGGGATGAAGTAAAGGATGACATGAGGCCACCTCTTATTCAATAATAATGTCCCCAAAGAGATATAATAGCTGCAGCTGAATATAACACGACCATCTTCCAACACATATAACACGAACCAAATAGTAAACTTTGTCAAAGAACCCATGAAATAATTTGATATAAAAAATTCTTCTTTGATGCACAAGCTTCATCTTTTGTGCTCCCCCTTTCTTGAATATTTTTCTCACATAAACTTATCCACAACATAGGGAATAAAATACCTCTTTCTTGTTCTTCTTCTACTTCTCCCCTCAAGCTGGGAGGTAATAGTAGTGATCCGAGCTTGAACCAAATATCATAGAAGTAGCAATAATCCCAAATAACAGAAATTTTTAAATAAGCCCTCAATCCAGGGAGAAGTGTGATATTTTCCAGATATATCAACTCAAACAGTGATGCAAAACAATCAGCATAAATTCGGATTTTTCAATACAACAGGATACCAACATGACCTTTGATTCTTCCAATTCGAATATATCTTTCAATATAGATCAGATTGACATGAAATTTTTTCCTAATGAAACTAGACTTAAATATATTTCATAAAAGTATAACATATATTCATAAAATATAATTATAAGAAGATAAATAATCTGATAGGTTTCGGTGTCTGTCATATGGCCGAAGTAAGTTTTGTTTCTCGTATTTTTCCAGAATGACTCTTCCAAGATCAATATCTCCTTATAAAAAATTAATACCGAGAATTGGTTGAACAGGTAAGAAAATAGACTTACATATATTTCTTTTGATATATAATTCCTGATATAAAATCTCTTTCTTGATAGCATAACATATCTCGAAATTTAAGGCTTTTTGCTGCTGCTAAATCTCTTTTTAAATCTGACCTTCGCTGCTTCAAATATTGATTTCTCTTTGTAGATAACTCAAATAAAAAATTGGTTGAATAGGTAAAAGAATAGACTTACAGATATTTATTTTGATATATATCTCTCCATATAAAGTCTATTTCTGGATAGCAAAACATACCTAGGAATCTGAAGCTTTCTGTTGTAGCTTGAACCACTTTTGCAATCTGACCTTCGATCATTCAAAAATCAATATCTCTCTGTATATAACTCTAATTGGAACAAATAGGATTTATTTAGAAATTAGACTCAAATATATTTCCGTCAATATATAATTTTCAATATAAAAAACTATGTATAGAGGTACAAAACGTAAAGTATTCTACCAGTGAAGGGACAGAAAAAATTTCTATGAACCTAGATGTAGGGTTTAGGGTTTAGAGAAATGGATCACATTACCTCCGTGAGTTGACCAAGTCAACTCACAGAACCTGCTCTGATACCATGTTGAATTTATGGAAAATTTAAATACTTCATTGACTTCAATAAGTTGTTGTAATCAGAGTACATGAACCTCTATTTGTAACAGAGAAGGTAGTAGAGTCCAATTACAATAAAACTACCCTTGTCCTAATTACACCCAAACTCTAACACTTAAGGTAAGTCCTAACATAATTAGGTAACTCAATATTGATAAAAGACAAATATAACTTAAACTAAAAATCTTCTTGGTCCTGACCCTAAGATAAAGATACTTTTGTGAGTCCTTCTTGATCTTCCAACAGATGTGATAAGGATTTCAGCTCTTGGTAATCATTGTGGGTCCTATTTCTTTTGGGTTTGGGCCCATCTTGTGGGACTTCCTTGGTTATGTGGCCCATCTTATAATTATCATACATATGTGGGCCTTCCTTGGTCGTTTGGGTTTGATCTTATCTTCCAACGATTTCGTTGTCATCTGTTTGCCTTATCTTTTTGTTTACGAGAAAAAGGCAGAGTGAAAACTCAAGTTTGGATTTTAAAAAAAAATGAACTTCCAAAATGAAAATGCACAAGTGCAGCGAGAGATAATTCCAAAAAGTATCAATGATTTTTAGGGATTGTAAACTCTTTTAGTTTTTTTATATATTAGGTTTTGTAATAATCGAAAAAGTGGGGGCAAGCGATTTTTAACTGACTGTTTACTCCCAAACCATAAGTCATTTCTAAAACAAATTATAACCGTTATGAGGATCAATGATTGTTAGGTCAGTTTTTTTTTGTAAATGGGCAAAAAGTGGGTTGTTTGGCTTAGATAAATATCCCACCACACGTTAACTTGAGAATTTAATTTTTTCTACTCGAAATTTTTGGATCATTAGGTCATTTGCATCTTCAACATGTTTCAGGCATGCATATCCATATTTAAAACTTTCTAGGATCATTTAGAAATCTCTTTCTTATAAAATTCTAAGCTACTAGGGGGTTGTACTAGTGGAATTTCCCAAACCTGAATAACAAAACTTTGGTTTTCATTTTTAGTGCATGAAATGTTTTTCTTCACTTACATTTATTATAGTCTTCATTTTTTTCCATTATAAAACTCTAAAATTTTCATTTCATTGTGATTTAGTTGCTATCTTTTTGTTTACGACATAAAAGGGAGAGTGAAAACTCAAGTTTGTATCTGAAAAAAATGGAAATGCACAAATGTAGAAAGTGATAATTCCAAAAAGCATCAGAGATTTTTAGAAATAGTAAACTCTTTAATATTAGGTTTTGGAATCATCAGAAAAGGGGCGGGGGGGGGGGGGGGGGGGGGGGGGGTGGGGGAGGAATGAGGGATTTTTAACTGAGTGTTGACTCCCTAACCATAAGTCATTTTTAACAAAAATTACAGCCGTTACGCTTCGTTAATCGATCAAAACCTTCACGATGATCTATGATTGTTAGGTCACCTTTTTGTAAATGGGAAAAAAGTGGGTTTTTTGGCTCGGGTAAATATCCCACCGCATGTTTACTTGAAATTTAATTTTTTCTACTCCTTGGAATTTTTGGATCATTCGGTCATTTGAATCTTCAACATGTTTCAGGCATGCATATCCATATTTAAAACCTGTTAGGATCAATTAGAAATCTTGTTCTTATAAAATTCCAAGCTATTAGGGGGTTGTACTAGTGGAATTTCCCAAACATGGATAACAAAACTTTGGTATTCATTTTTAGTGCATGAAAATTTTTTCTTCAGTTGGATTTATTATTGTTTTCAATTTTTGCTTACATAAACTCTAAAAAATTTATTTTGTTGTGTTCTATTTGCCTTAATTTTTTTTCACAAGAACAAAAGGAGATTGAAAACTCAAGTTTGTATATGAAAAAAAATTGAACATCCAATATGGAAATACACATATGCAGTGAGAGATAATTCCAAAAAATATCTGGGATTTTTAGGGATTGTAAACTCTTTTAAGGATTCTTAACTAAGTGTTTACTCCCAAACCATAAGTCATTTCTAGAAAAAATTATAGCCGTTATGCATCATTAATCGATCTAAATCTTTACGATGATATATGATTGTTAGGCCAGTTTTTTTTGTAAAAGGCAAAAAGTAGGTTGTTTTGCTCAAGTAGATATCCCATCGCACGTTAACTTGGTAACTTAAATTTTTCTACTCCTTGAAATTTTTGGATCATTAGGTCATTTGCATCTTCAACATGTTTCAGGCATAGATATCCATATTTAAGACATGTTAGGATTAATTAAAAATCTATGTCTTATAAAATTCCAAGCTATTAGGGGGTTGTACTAATGGAATTTTCCAAACATGGATTACAAAACTTTGGTGTTCATTTTTAGTGCGTGAAATTTTTTTCTACACTTATATTTTTATAGTTTTATATTTTTTGCACACATAAACTATAAAATTTTCATTTTATTGTGATCTATTTGCCTTAACTTTTTGTTTACGAGAAAAGAGGGAGCCAAAAAACTCAAGTTTGGATTTAAGAAAAAATTGAACTTCCAAAATGGAAATGTCACAAATGCAGAGAGAGATATTTCAAAAAAGTATCAATGATTTTTAATGAATGTAAACTCTTTTAGTTTTATATATATCAGGTTTTGCAATCATCGGAAAAGTGGGGGTGAGCGATTTTTAACTGAGTGTTTACTTCAGAACCATAAGTTATTTCTAACAAAAATTATAACCGTTACACATCATTAATCGATCAAAACCATTACGATGATCTATGATTTTTTGGTCAACATTTTTTTTAAATGGGCAAAAAGTTGGCCGTTTGGTTTGGATAAATATCTCACCTCACGTTAAGTTGAGAATTAAAATTTTTCTACTCGAAATTTTTGGATCATTAGGTCATTTACATCTTCAACATGTTTCAGGCATGCATATCCATATTTAAAACTTGTTAGGATCAATTGGAAATCTCATTCTTATAAAATCCCTAGCTATTAGGGGGTTGTACTAGTGGAATTTCCCAAACATAGATAACAAAACTTTGGTGTTCATTTTGAGTGCGTGAAAATTTTTTCTTCACTTACATTTATTATAGTTTTCAATTTTTTCCATACATAAACTCTAAAATTTTCATTTCATTGTGATCCATTTGCCTTATCTTTTTCTTTTCGAGAAAAAAAAGTAGAGTGAAAATGCAAGTTTCGATTTGAAATAAATTGAAATTCCAAAATGGAAAAGCACAAATTTAGAGAGTGATAATTGCAAAAAGTATCTATGATTTTTAGAGATTCTAAACACTTTAATATTAGGTTTTGCAATCATCGAAAAATGAGGGGGCGAGGGATTTTTAACTGAGTGTTGACTCCCTAACCGTAAGTAGTTTTTAAAAAAAAGATAGCCGTTACCCATCATTAATCGATCAAAACCTTTACGATGATCTATGATTGTTAGGTCAGCTTTTTGTTAATGGGCAAAAAGTGGTTGGCTTGGGTAAATATTCCACCGCACGTGGTTTGGATTTCTTACTCTGTGTTGACTCCCAAACCATAAGTAATTTCTAAAAAAAATTAAAGTCGTTACGCATCATTAATCGATCAAAACCGTCACGAAGATCTATGATTTTTAGGGCAGCTATTTGTAAATGGGAAAAAGGGGGTTGTTTAGCTCGGTTAAATATCCCATCGCATGTTAACTAGAGAATTTAATTTTATCTACTCCATCAAATTTTTGGATCATTTGGTCATTTGCATCTGCAACATGTTCCTGGCATGCATATCCATATTTAAAACAAATTAGGATCAATTAGAAATCACATTCTTATATAATTCCAAGCTATTAGGGGGTTGTACTAGTAGAATTTCCCAATCATGAATAACAAAACTTTGGTGTTCATATTTTTGTGTGAACATTTTTTCTTCACTTACATTTATTATAGTTTTCAATTTTTTTGAAACATAAACTCTAATATGTTTATTTTCTTGTGATCTATTTTCCTTATCTTTTTTTTTATGAGAAAAGAGGGAGAGTGACAACTAAAGTTTGGATTTAAAAAAAAATTCATCATCCAAAATAGAAATGCACAAATGCAGAGAGAGATAATTCCAAAAGGTATCTGTGATTTTTATGCATTGTAAAATCTTTTAGTTGTTTTATATATTATGTTTTGCAATCATCGGAAAAGGGGGGTGGGGGCTTGGGATTTTTGAGTGGGTCTTGACTCCCTAACCATAAGTCATTTTTAACAAAAATTATAGCCGTTATGGCATCATTAATCTATCAAAACCTTTAGAATGATCTATGTTTGTTAGGTCAGGTTTTTGTAAATGGGCAAAAAGTGGGTTATTTGGCTCAGGTAAATATACCACCCCACGTTTACTTGAGAATTTTTTTTTTCTACTCCTTGAAATTTTTGGATCATTCGATCATTTGAATCTTGAACATGTTTTAGGCATGCATATCCATATTTCAAACATGTTAGGATCAATTAGAAATCTCTTTCTTATAAAATTCCAATCTATAAGGGGTTTGTACTAATGGAATTTCCCAAACATCGTTAACAAAACTTTGGTGTTCATTTTTTGTGAATGAAATTTTTTTCTTCAAAAACATATATTATAGTTTTCAATTTTTTGCATACATAAATTGTAAAATTTTCATTTCATTGTGATCTATTTGCCTTATCTTTTTGTTTACGAGAAAAAATTGAGAGTGAAAACTTAAATAGGATTTGAAAAAAAATTGAACATCCAAAATGGAAATGGACAAATGCAGAGAGAGATAATTCCAAAAAGTATCTGTGATTTTTAGGGATTGTAAACTCTTTTAGTGTTTTATATATTAGGTTTTGCACTCATCGGAAAAGGGTGGGCAAGGGATTTTTAATTGAGTGTTGACTCCTTAACCATAAGTCGTTTCTAACAAAAATTATAGCCATTACATATCATTAATTGATCAAAACCTTTAAAATGATTTAAGATTGTTAGGACAACTTTTTTTGTAAATGGGTAAAAAGTGGGTTGTTTGGCTTAGGTAAATATCCCACCGCATGTTTAATTGGTAATTTAATTTTTTCTACTTCTTGAATTTTTTGGATAATTTGGTCATTTGCATCTTCAACATGTTTCAAGCATGCATATCCATATTTAAAACATGTTAGGATCAATTAGACATCTATGTCTTATAAAATTCCAAGCTATTAGAGGGTTGTGCTAGTGGAATTTCCAAAACATGGATAACAAAACTTTGGTGTTCATTTTTTATTGTGTGAAATTTTTTTCTTCACTTACATTTATTATAGTTTTTAATTTTTTCCACACGTCAACTCTAAAATTTTCATTTCATTGTGAACTATTTTCCTTATCTTTTTGTTTAAAAGAATAGAGGGAGAGAGAAAACTCAAGTTTGGATTGAAAGAAAAAATGACCATCCAAAATGGAAATGCACAAATGTTGAGAGAGCGAATTCCAAAAAGTATTTGTGATTTTTATTGATTGTAAACTCTTTTAGTTTTTTATATATTAGGTTTTGCAATCATCAGAAAAGGGACGGGGGTGGGTTTGAGGGGAGGGATTTTTAACTGAGTGATGACTCCCAAACCATAAGTCATTTGTAACAAAAATTATAGCCGTTACGCATCATTAATCAAACAAAACCTTCACGAAGACCTATGATTGTTAGGCCAACTTTTTGTTAATGGGGAAAAAGTGGGTTGTTTAACTCGGTTAATTATCCCACCTCACATTAAGTAGAGAATTTAATTATCTACTCCTTGAAATTTTTGGATCGTTAGGTCATTTACATATGCAACATGTTTCAGGCTTGCATATACATATTTAAAACATATTAGGATCAATTAGAGATCTCTTTCTTAGAAAATTCCAAGCTATTAGGGCATTGTGCTAGTGGAATTTCCCAATCATGGATAACAAAACTTTGGTCTTCATTTTTAGTGCGTGAAAATGTTTTCTTCACTTTATTGTAGTTATCAATTTTTTGCATACATAAACTCTAAAATTTTCATTTCGTTGTTATCTATTTGCCTTTTCTTTTTGTTTACGAGAAAAAATGGAGAGTGAAAACTCAAGTTTGGATTTGAAAAAAAATTGAACATCCAAAATGGAAATGTAGAAATGTAGAGAGAGATAATTCCAAAAAGTATATGTGATTTTTAGGGATTGTAAACTCTTTTAGTTTTTATATATTAGGTTTTGCAATCAACGAAAAAGGGGGGGCGAGTGATTTTTAACTGTGTGTTGACTCCCAAACCATAGGTTATTTCTAAAAATAATTATAGCTATTACGCATCATTAATCGATCAAACCTTTACTATGATATATGATTGTAAGGTCAGTGTTTTGTAAAAGGGCAAAAAGTGGTTTGTTTGGCTCGGGTAAATATCCCACCGCACGTTAGCTTGAGAATTTAATTTTTTCTACTCCTTGAAGTTTTTGGATCATTAGGTCATTTGCATCTTTACCATTTTCATATCCATTATTAAAACATGTTAGGATAAATTAGAAATCTCTTTCTAATAAACTTCTAAGCTATTAGGGGGTTGTACTAGTGGAATTTCTCAAACCTTGAAAACAAAATTTTGGTGTTCATTTTTAGTGCACGAAATGTTTTTCTTCACTTACATTTATTAAAGTTTTCAATTTTTTGCATACGTAAACTCAAAATTTTTTATTTTGTTGCGATCTATTTGCCTTATCTTTTTTTTTACGAGACAAAAGGGAGAATGAAAACTCAAGTTTGGATTTGAAAAAAAATTAAACATCCAAAATGGACATGCACAAATGCAGAGAAAGCGAATTCCAAAAAGGATCTGTGATTTTTAGGGATTGTAAACTCTTTGAGTTTTTTATATATTAGGTTTTAAAATCATCAGAGAAGGGGGGAGGGGATTTCTTACTGAGTATTGACTCCCAAATTATAAGCCATTTGGTTGTTTAGCTCGCGTAAATATCCCACCGCACATTAACTTGAGAATTAAATTTTATCTACTCCTTGAAATTTTTGGATCATTAGGTCTTTTTCATCTGCAACATGTTTCAGGCATGCATATCCAAATTTTAAACATATTAAGATCAATTAGAAATCTCTTTCTTATAAAATTCCAAGCTATTTGGGGGTTGTACTAGTGGACTTTCCCAATTATGGATAAAAAATCTTTGGTGTGCATTTTTAGTGCATGAAATTTTTTTCTTCACTTACATTTATTATAGTTTTCAATTTTTTGCATACATAAACTCTAAAATTTTTATTTCGTTGTTATCTATTTGCCTTATCTTTTTTTTTTTATGAGAAAAATGGAGAGTGAAAACTCAACTTTGGATTTAAAAAAAAAAATTGAACATTCAAAATGGAAATGCACAAATGAAGAGAGAGATAATTCCAAAAAGTATCTATGGTTTTTAGGGATTGTAAACTCTTTTATTTTTTTATATATTAGGTTTTGCAATCAACGGAAAAGGGGTGGGGGGTGGGGGGTGAGGGATTCTTAACTAAGTGTTGGCTCCCAAACCATATGTTATTTCAAACAAAAAATATAGCTGTTACACATTTTTAATCGATCAAATCTTTATGATGATCTGTGATTGTCAAGTCAGCTTTTTCTAAATGAGCAAAATGAGGGTTGTTTGACTCGGGTAAATATCCCACTGCACGTTAACTTCAGAATTTAATTTTTTCTACTCCTTGAAATATTTGGATCATTAGTTCATTTCATCTTCACCATGTTTCAGGCATGCATATCCATATTTAAAACATTTTAGAATCAATTAGAAACCTCTTTCTAATAAATTTCCAATCTATTAAGGGGTTGTATTAGTGGAATTTCCCAAACATGGATAACAAAACTTTGGTGTTCATTTTTAGTGCGTGAAAAGTTTTTCTTCATTTACATTTATTATAGTTTTCAATTTTTTGCATACATAAACTCTAAATTTTTCATTTCGTTGTAAACTATTTGCCTTATCTTTTTTTTTTTACGAGAAAAAAAGGAGAGCGAAAACTCAAGTTTGGTTTTGAAAAAAAAATTGAGCATCCAAAATGGAAATGCTCAAATGCTGAGAGAGCAAATTCCAAAAAGTATTTGTGATTTTTATTGATTATAAATTCTTATAGTTTTTTATATATTTGGTTTTGAAATCATCAGAAAAGAGGGGAGGTGGGGGGGGGGGGAGGATGTTTGACTGAGTGTTGACTCCCAAACAATAAGTCATTTCTAAAACATATTATAGCCATTACACATCTTTAATCGATCAAAACCTTTATGATGATCTTTGATTGTTAGGTCAGCTTTTTGTAAATGCGCAAAAAGTGGGTTGTTTGGCTTGGGTAAATATCCCACCACAAGTTAACTTGAGAATTTAATTTTTCTACTCCTTGAAAATTTTAGATCATTAGGTCATTTACATCTTCAACATGTTTTGGGCATGCAGATCCATGTTTAAAACATGTTAGGATCAATTAGAAATCTCTTTCTTATAAAATTCAAAGCTATTAGCGGGTTGTACAAGTGAAATTTTTCTAAACATGGATAACAAAACTTTGGTGTTCATTTTTAGTCTATGAAAAATTGTTCTTCACTTACTGTTATTATAGTATTCCATTTTTTGAGTACATAGACTCTAAAATTTTCATTTCGTTGTGATCTATTTGCTTTATCTTTGTGTTCAAGATAAAGAAAAGGGAGAGTGACAACTAAAGTTTGGATTTGAAAAAAAATTGAAATCCAAAATGGAAATGCACAAATACATAGCGAGATAATTAATAAAAGTATCTGTGATTTAAAGGGATTGTAAACATTTTTATTTTTTTATATATTAGGTTTTACAATCATCGAAAAAGTGTTACGCATCATTAATTGTTATGTCTGCTTTTTGTAAATGAGCAAAAAGTGGGTTGTTTGACTTCTGTAAATATCCCACCACACGTTAACTTGAGAATTTAATATTTTCTACTCCTTGAAAATTTTGGATCATTAGGTCATTTGCATCTTCACCATGTTTCTGGTATGCATATCTATATTTAAAATATGTTAGGATCAATTAGAAACCTCTTTCTAATAAAATTCCAAGCTATTAAGGGGTTGTACTAGTGGAATTTCCCAAACATAGATAACAAAACTATGATGTTCATTTTTAGTGCGTGAAATTTTTTCTTCACTTACATTTATTATAGTTTTCAATTTTTTTCATACATAAACTCTAAATTTTTCATCTCGTTGTGATCTATTTGCCTTAACTTTTTGTTTATGAGAACAAAGGGAGAGTGAAAACTCAAGTTTGGAATTGAAAAAAAAATTGAACATCCAAAATAGAAAGGTACAAATGTAGAGAGAGTGAATTCCACAAAGTATCTGTGATTTTTATTGATTGTAGACTCTTTTAGTTTTTTATATATTAGGTTTTGCAATCATCAGAAAAGGGGGGCGAGGGATTTCTAACTGAGTGATGACTCCTAAACCATAAATCATTTTTAACAAAAATTATAGCCATTACGCATCATTAATCGATCAAAACCTTCACGAAGATCTATGATTGTTAGGTCTGGTTTTTGTTAATTGGCAAAAAGTTGGTTGTTTAGCTCGGGTAAATATCTCACCTCATGTTAACTTGAGAATTTAATTTTATCTACTCCTTGAAAATTTTGGATCATTATGTCATTTGCATTTGCAACATGTTTAAGGCTTGCATATACATATTTAAAACATATTAGGATCAATTAGAAATCTCTTTCTTAGAAAATTCCAAGCTAGTAGGGGGTTGTGCCAGAGGAATTTTTGAATCATGGATAAAAAACTATGGTGTTCATTTTTAGTGCGTGAAAATTTTTTCTTCACTTCCATTTATTATAATTTTCAATTTTTTGCATACATAAACTCTAAAATTTTCATTTCATTGTTATCTATTTGCCTTATCTTTTTGTTGACGAGAAAAAATGGAGAGTGAAAACTCAAGTATGGATTTGAAAAAAAATTGAACATCCAAAATGGAAATGCACATATGTAGAGAGAGATAATTCCAAAAATTATCTGTGATTTTTAGGGATTGTAAACTCTTTTAGTTTTTTATATATAAGGTTTTGCAATCAACGAAAAAGGGGGGGCAAGGGATTTTTAACTAAGTGTTGACTCCCAAACTAATTTATTTCAAACAATAATTATAGCACTTTACAATGATATATGATTGTTAGGTCAGCATTTTGTAAATGAGCAAAAAGTGGATTGTTTGGCTAGGGTAAATATCCTACCGCACGTTAGCTTGAGAATTTAATTTTTTCTACTCCTTCAAATTTTTGGATCATTAGGTCATTTTCAACTTCACCATGTTTCATGCATGCATATCCATATTTAAAACATGTGAGGATAAATTAGAAATCTCTTTCTAATAAAATTTTAAGCTATAACGGGGTTGGACTAGTGGAATTTACCAAACATGGATAACAAAACATTATTGTTCATTTTTAGTGCAAGAAAATTTTTTCTTCTCTTACATTTTTTAAAGTTTTCAATTTTTTGCACACATAAACTCTAAATATTTTATTTCTTTGTGATCTATTTGCCTTATCTTTTTGTTTACGAGAAAAAAGGGAGAGTGAAAACTCAAGTTTGGATATGAAAAAAAATTGAACATCCAAAATGGAATGCACCAATGCAGAGAGAGCAAATTCCAAAAAGTATCTGTGATTTTGAGGGATTGCAAACTCTTTGATTTTTTTATATTTAGGATTTTCTATCATCAAAAAAGAGGGAGGGGGTGTGGGGGAAGGGATTTCTTACTGAGTGTTGACTCCCAAACTATAAACCATTCCTAAGAAAAATTATAGCCGTTACGCATCATTAATCGATCAAAACCTTCATGAAGATATTAGACTGTTAGGTCAGCTTTTTGTAAATGGGCAAAAGCAGGTTGTTTAGCTCGGGTAAATATTCCACCACACGTTAACAAGAGAATGTAATTTTATCTACTCCTTGAAATTTTTGCATCATTAGGTCATTTGCATCTGCAACATGTTTTAGGCATGCATATCCATATTTAAAACATATTAAGATCAATTAGAAATCTCTTTCTAATAAAATTCCAAGCTATTAGAGGGTTGTACTAGTGGAATTTCCCAATCATGGATAACAAAACTTTGGTGTTCATTTTTAATGTGTGAAATTTTTTTCTTCACTTACATTTATTATAGTTTTCAATTTTGTTTCATACATAAACTCTAAAATTTTCTTTTCCTTGTTATCTATTTGCCTTAGTTTACGAGAAAAAATGGAGAGTGAAAACTCAAGTTTGGATTTGAAAAAAAATTGAACATCCAAAATGGAAATGCACAAATGAAGAGAGAGATAATTCCAAAAAGTATCTGTGATTTTTAGGGATTCTAAACTCTTCTAATTTTTTATATTTTAGGTTTTGCAATCAACAGAAAAGGGGAGGGGGGGCGATGGATTTTTAGGGATTGTAAACTCTTTTAGTTTTTTATATATTAGGTTTTGCAGTCATCAGAAAAAGGGGGGCGAGGGATTTCTAACTGAGTGTTGACTGCCAAACCATAAGTCATTTCTAACAAAAATTATAGCCGTTACGCATCATTAATCGATCAAAACCTTCACGAAGATCTATGATTGTTAGGTCAGTTTTTCGTAAATGGGCAAAAAAGGGGTTGTATAGCTCGGTTAAATATCCCTCCACACGTTAACTTGAGAATTTAATTTTATCTACTCCTTGAAATTTTTGGATCATTAGGTCATTTGCAACTTCACCATGTTTCATGCATGCATATCCATATTTAAAACATGTGAGGATAAATTAGAAATCTCTTTCTAATAAAATTTTAAGCTATAACGGGGTTGTACTAGTGGAATTTACCAAACATGGATAACAAAACTTTATTGTTCATTTTTAGTGCAAGAATTTTTTTTCTTCTCTTACATTTTTTAAAGTTTTCAATTTTTTGCATACATAAACTCTAAATATTTTATTTCGTTGTGGTCTATTTGCCTTATCTTTTTGTTTACGAGAAAAAAGGGAGAGTGAAAACTCAAGTTTGGATATGAAAAAAAATTGAACATCCAAAAATGAATGCACCAATGCAGAGAGAGCAAATTCCAAAAAGTATCTGTGATTTTGAGGGATTGCAAACTCTTTGATTTTTTTATATATAGGATTTTCTATCATCAAAAAAGAGGGAGGGGGTGTGGGGGAAGGGATTTCTTACTGAGTGTTGACTCCCAAACTATAAACCATTCCTAAGAAAAATTATAACCGTTACGCATCATTAATCGATCAAAACCTTCATGAAGATATTAGACTGTTAGGTCAGCTTTTTGTAAATGGGCAAAAGTGGGTTGTTTAGCTCGGGTAAATATCCCACTGCACGTTAACAAGAGAATTTAATTTTAGCTACTCCTTGAAATTTTTGCATCATTAGGTCATTTGCATTTGCATCATGTTTCAGGCATGCATATCCATATTTAAAACATATTAAGATCAATTAGAAATCTCTTTCTAATAAAATTCCAAGTTATTAGAGGGTTGTACTAGTGGAATTTCCCAATCATGGATAACAAAACTTTGGTGTTCATTTTTAATGTGTGAAATTTTTTTCTTCACTTACATTTATTATAGTTTTCAATTTTGTTTCATACATAAACTCTAAATTTTTCTTTTCCTTGTTATCTATTTGCCTTATTTTTTTGTTTATGAGAAAAATTGGAGAGTGAAAGCTCAAGTTTGGATTTGAAAAAAAATTGAACATCCAAAATGGAAATGCACAAATGAAGAGAGAGATAATTCCAAAAAGTATCTGTGATTTTTAGGGATTCTAAACTCTTCTATTTTTTTATATTTTAGGTTTTTCACTAAACAGAAAGGGGGGGGGGGGGGTGGGGGGGGGGGGGGGGGGGGGCGAGGGATTTCTAACTGAGTGTTGACTGCCAAACCATAAGTCATTTCTAACAAAAATTATAGTCGTTACGCATCATTAATCGATCAAAACCTTCACGAAGATCTATGATTGTTAGGTCAGTTTTCGTAAATGGGCAAAAAAGGGGTTGTATAGCTCGGGTAAATATCCCACCACACGTTAACTTGAGAATTTAATTTTATCTACTCCTTGAAATTTTTGGATCACTAGGTCATTTGCATCTGCAATATGTTCCAAACATGCATATCCATATTTAAAATATATTAGGATCAATTAGAAATCACTTTCTTATAAAATTCCAAGCTATTAGAGGTTAGTAATAGTGGAATTTCCCAATCATGGATAACAAAACTTTGGTGTTCATTTTTAGTGCGTGAAAGTTTGTTATTCACTGACATTTATTATAGTTTTCTATTTTTTGCAAACATAAACTCTAATATTTTCATTTCGTTGTGATCTATTTGCCTTATCTTTTTGTTTACGAGAAAAGTGGGAGAGTAAAAACTAAAGTTTGGATTTTAAAAAAATTGAACATCCAAAATGGAAAAGTACAAATTCAGAGAGAGATAATTCCAAAAATTATTTGTGATTTTATGGAATGTAAACTCATTAAGTTTTTTATATATTAGCTTTTGCAATCATCGAAAAAGAGGGTGGGTGGGTGGGGGGAGGGATATTTAACGGAGTGTTGACTCCCAAACAATAAGTCATTTCTAAAACAAATTATAGCCGTTATGCATAATTAATTGATCAAAGACTTTACGGTGATCAATGATTGTTAGGTCAGCTTTTTTTAAATGGGCAAAAAGTGGGTTGTTTGGCTTGGGTAAATATCCCACGCCAAGTTAACTTGAAAATTTAAATTTATCTACTCCTTGAAATTTTTGGATCATTTGGTGATTTGTATCTTCAACATGTTTCAGGCATGCATATCCATTTTAAAAACATTTTAGGGTAAGTTAGAAATCTCTTTCTTATAAAATTCCATGCTATTAGGGGGTTGTACAAGTGGAATTCTCGAAACTTGGATAATAAAACTTTGGTGTTCGTTTTTTTATCGTTAAAAAATTTTCTTCACTTACAGTTATTATAGTATTCAATTTTTTTGTATACATAAACTCTAAAATTTTCATTTCATTGTGATGTATTTGCCTTATCTTTTTGGTTAAGACAAAAAAGGGAGAGTGAAAACTCAAGTTTGGATTTGAAAAAAAATTGAAATCCAAAATGGAAAGGCACAAAATACCTTGCGAGATAATTCTAAAAAGTATCTATGATTTTTAGGGATTGTAAACTCTTTTAGTATTTTGCATATTAGGTTTTGCAATCATCATAAAAGGGGGGGCGAGTGATTTTTAATTGAGTGTTGTCTCCCAAACCATAAGTCATTTCTAACAAAATTATAGCCATTACGCATCATTAATCGACCAAAACCTTTACGATGATCTTTGATTTTTAGGTCAGCTTTTTGTATGTGAGCAAAAAGAGGGTTGTTTGACTCGGTAAATATCCCACCGCACGTTAGCTTGAGAATTTAAGTTTTTATACTCTTTTGAAAATTTTGGCTCATTAGGTCATTTGCATCTTCACCATGTTTCAGGCATGCATATCCATATTTAAAACATGTTAGGATCAATTAGAAACCTCTTTCTAATAAAATTCCAAGCCATTAAGGGGTTGTACTAGATTTCCCAAATTGGGATAACAAAACTTTGGTGTTCATTTTTAGTGCGTGAAAAGTTTTCTTCACTTACATTTATTATAGTTTTCAATTTTTTTGCATTCATAAACTCTAAATTTTTCATTTCGTTGTGATCTATTTGCCTTATCTTTTTGTTTAGAAGAAAAATGGGAGAGTAAAAACTCATGTTTGGATTTGAAAAAAAATTGAACATTGTTGTGGACTCAATAGCACACTGAGTCACTTAGAGGAGGAGACAATGACTCACCGAGTCATCTAATTTAACTTTCAATCTTTATGTTGCTTTTAGTTAAATTTTCATTGATTATGTAATAAGCTTGGACGTAGGGGTACAATTGGGATTTATATCCCTAAACTATCATGACGTGAAATACCCTATTTAAGGGTTAAAGAAAGAGAAATAAAGTAAGTCTGGAATTAGGTTAATTTAGAGTACGGAGGTTCCCTTGACAAGATCCTAGCTTTGGCCCTTGACGTGCATTGTTCTCATAGTGAATTCGGTAGATATCTAGAGCGATCGTGAGAGAAGAAGGACCCTACCTCTTTCATGGAATAGCAAGAAGAGGAGGAGGGTTTTTCGTGAATCCTTGCAACAAGGAGGAGGCTTTCAGATTGCTGGATTGGTGTGCACTTCAAGAGGTAATTCTAAATCCCTTTTCGAGTATAGAAGGGTTAGAGTTTGTTTTCTTTTACGTATATGATCAGTAATTGCATTGTAGAGAAACCCTACCTCTTGACGTGAATCATAAAAGAGTGGTTTCATACGTGGGGTCCCAAACAGTCCATTGATTCTGTGGTTGCATCTATAATTGAGAAAAGGAAACTCCTTTTCAAGCATAACGAGGAAGGAGAGAGAGAAGGGCGTTCTTTTGACAATTGCGTGATAAAAAATCATCATACAGCGCTGGATTCATCAGTACCTCGCCGAGTTACTAGATCCATGGCTAGGGACCATAACTACTTGGTATCAGAGCAGGGTAACACGGTAGAGAACATCATCAATGAATTAAAAGAGATTATGCTTAGAGGACAGGCAGAGGATGACAAAAAATTTGGTGCATTCATGGAGAAGTTCTCTAAAATTGATCTCGATATGGAGACATTGAATGGAAGGGTGGATAGCATGGAGACTGGTCTAACAACTGGAAGGAACACGATTTTAGAGCAAAGAGGAGAGGACCATTCACATAACAGAGGGGGAGATGAGTTTGCTAGGTGCACTAGTTTCTCTGGCCAGCAAGGACACTTCAACCAGGGGGGAGGCACTGTACCCAGGTATACTAAACTTGATTTCCCTACTTATAATGGGTCAGAAGATTCTTTGATCTTGCTGTATTGGTGCGAAAAAAAATTCACCCACAAAGAATAGCTGCTTATGATAAAGTATAGTTGGCTGCCTTCCACTTACTTGGGGAAGCACAACTCTGGTTTCAACAAGTTGAGGGTGATAGAGAGGTGGTCGAATGGGATGTGTTTAAGAATTTATGCTCTCTCCATTTTGGTCCTCCTGCTTATAGCAACCCTTTGGGGGATTTGGTTTTGTTATGCCAAACTGGCTCAGTGGAGCAGTATCAAAAACTGTTCCAGGAAAAATTAGCAAGAGCAAGTAGTATGGTACGTGGGGATTAGCAAGTGTATTTACAACAGGCCTTACTGAGTCGTTACGACTTGAGGTGGAGCTCTATGCACCTATTAACCTATCTATTGCTATGAATATCACATGTGCTTTAGAATTTCAACAGAAAGTCTAGCACAGACGACCCCGATGGTCAGGGTAAAGGAGCACTTCTTCCACATGGCAGGGACGGCGCAATTATCCTCCAGGGGTTCAGTCAACAACACCTCCTCCAAGACACACTCCGAGTAATACTTTTTCGGGGGATACGCGATCGAGCAATCATCGACCTCAGTACATAAAAAAATTGACAAGTTCTGAGATGGCAGAAAGGCTGTCTAAAAATTTGTGTTACAACTGTGATGAACAGTATTGGGCTGGTCATCAGTAAAAAAGGTTATTTTGGATTGAAGTGGATGAAGTCAATGATCCAGAGGATATAGAAGAGATGATAGAGGAAGAGCCACCAAAAATATCCTTGCATGCCATTACTGGGTAGAAATCACCCAAAACCAATCAAGTCAGAGCTCAGGTCTGGGGGAGGGATTTTTAGGTGTGGGGGAGGGATTTTTAACTGAGTGTTGACTCCCACACAATAAGTCATTTCTAAAACAAATTATAGCCATTATGCATCATTAATCGATCAAAACCTTTACGATGATCTATGATTGTTAGGTCTGCTTTTTGTAAATGGGCTAAAAGTTGGTTGTTTGGCTTGGGTAAATATACCACCGCAAGTTAACTTGAGAATTTAATTGTTTTTAATCCTTGAAATTTTTTTATCAATAGGTCATTTTCATCTTCAACATGTTTCAGGCATGCATATCTATTTTTAAAACATGTTAGGATCAATTAGAAATCTCTTTCTTATAAAATTCCAAGCAATTAGGGGGTTGTACAAGTGGAATTTTCTAAACATGGATAACAAAACTTTGGTGTTCTCTTTTAGTTAGTGGAAAATTTTTCTTCACTTACAGTTATTATAGTATTCAATTTTTTGTATACATAAACTCTAAAATTTTCATTTCTTTGTGATCTATTTGCCTTATGTTTTTTTTAAGATAAAAAAGGGAGAGTGAAAACTCAAGTTTGGATTTGAAAAAAAAATTAAAATCCAAAATGGAAATGCACAAATACAGAGCGAGATAATTCCAAAAAGTATCTTGTATTTTTAGGGATTGTAAACTCTTTTAATTTTTTATATATTAGGTTTTGGAATAATCGGAAAAGGGGGAAGCGAGGGATTTTTAATTGAGTGTTGACTTCCAAACCATAAGTCATTTCTATAAAAAAATTATAGCCGTTACGGATCATTAATCGATCAAAACCTTTAAGGTGATCTGTGATTGTTAGTTCAGCTTTTTGTGAATGAGCAAAAAGTGGGTTGTTTGACTTCGGTAAATGTCCCACCACAAGTTAACTTGAGAATTTAATTTTTTTCTACTCCTTTAAATTTTTGGATCATTAGGTCATTTGCATCTTCACCATGTTTCAAGCATGCATATCCATATTTAAAACATGTTAGGATCAATTAAAAACCTCTTTCTAATAAAATTCCGAGCTATTAAGGGGTTGTACTAGTGGAATTTCCCAAACATGGATAACAATACGTTGGTGTTCATTTTTAGTTAGTGAAATTTTTTTCTTCACTTACATTTGTTATAGTTTTTAATTTTTTTCATACATAAAGTCTAAATTTTTCATTTCGTTGTGATCTATTTGCCTTATCTTTTTGTTTACGAGAAAAAAGGGAGAGTCAAAACTCTAGTTTGGATTTTTAAAAAAATTGAACATCTAAAAAGGAAATGTACAATGCAAAGAGAGCGAATTCCAAAAAGTATCTGTGATTTTTATTGATTGTAAACTCTTTTAGTTTTTTATATATTAGGATTTGCAGTCATCAGAAAGTGTGGTCGGGGGGGGGGGGGGGGGGGGGAAGGGGGATTTCTAGGTGAGTGATGACTCCCAAACCATAAGTTATTTCTAACAAAAATTATAGCCGTTGCGCATCATTAATCGATCAAAAACTTCATCAAGATCTATGATTAGTAGGTCAAATTTTTGTTAATGGGCCAAAACTGGTTGTTTAGCTCGGGTAAATATCCCACCTCATGTTAACTTTAGAATTTAATTTTATCCACTCCTTAAAATTTTTGGTTCATTAGGTCATTTGTATCTGTAACATGTTTCAGACTTGCATATACATATTTAAAACATATTAGGATCAGTTAGAAATCTCTTTCTTAGAAAATTCCAAGCTATTAGGGGGTTGTACTAGTTGAATTTCCCAATCATGGATAACAAAACTTTGGTGTTCATTTTTAGTGCATGAAAGTTTTTTCTTCACTTACATTTATTATAGTTTTCAATTTTTTGCATACAGAAACTCTAAAATTTTCATTTCGTTGTTATCTTTTTGTTTACAAGAAAAAATGGAGAGTGAAAACTCAAGTTTGGATTTGATAACAAATTGAACTTGCAAACTGGAAATGCACAAATGCAAAGAGAGATAATTCAAAAAAGTATCTATGATTTTTAGGGATTTTAAATTCTTTTAGATTTTTATACATTATGTTTTTCAATCAACGGAAAAGGAGGGACGAGGGATTTTTAACTGAGTATTGACTGCCAAACTATAAGTTATTTCTAACAAAAATTATAGCTGTTATGCAACATTAATTGCTCAAACCTTAACAATGATATATGATTGTTAGGTCAGCATTTTGTAAATGGGCAAAAAGTGGATTGTTTGGCTTGGGTAAATATCCCACCGTACGTTAGCTTGAGAATTAAAATTTTTCTACTCTTTGAAATTTTTGTATCATTAGGTTATTTGCATGTTCACCATGTTTCAAGCATGCATATTGTAGAATTTAGGATCTCATGAAAGGAAATTTAGATCAACAAGAAATAAGAAGAAGAAGAAGAGAGAAGGAGAAGAGAAGAAGAAGAACGTGGAAGAAGAGAGTTTGGATTAAGGGAGAAGAGGGTTGCGTCAAAAAGAAAAATGAGGGCTGGACGAATTTGTGGAAAGAGAGGAGAGTGCTTCAATGCCCTACCTCTTAGCCAATGCCTTTATTTAAAGTTTTACAATACCCTTAGGGCTACAACTTGATAAAACAAAAGACATAAAAGGAACACATATTTACACTTCTATGCCATCTTTATGGAAAGTACCATATTTTACACATATGCCACTCCTTTGACGTGTGGGCTTCTTGTCTTGAGCTTGTGGGCTTGAGCCCATCTTCCAACACTCCCCCTCAAGCTGGAGGAGAAAAGACATCATAAATACCCAGCTTGCCACATATAAACAATAGGATTTTAGATGTAACGGGTTTAGTGAGAATATCAGCCACTTGACACATGTTTGAGAGAGATTATTCCTGCTTGAAACTTCTCCCGTATAAAATGACAATCCACCTCAATGTGTTTAGTTCTTTCATGAAAAACTGGATTTGAAGTGATATGAATGGCTGCTTGATTATCACAATGCAGATTCATGGATCCCTTTTTATAAAAACCTAGTTCGGTAAGAAGGGTCCTAATCCATAAAAGTTCACTAACGGTATAGGCCATAGCTCTGTATTCTGCTTCGGCGCTAGATCTTGCAACCACATTTTGCTTCTTACTTTTCCATGTAACCAAGTTTCCCCCAACCAAAGTACAATATCCTGATGTAGATTTTCTATCATCAGGAGATCCAGCCCAATCTGCATCTGAGAAGCCTTCTATGTTGAAGTGCCCATGTTTTTTATACAGCAATCCTCTTCCTGGAGCTCCTTTTAGATAACGTAATATTCTCTCTAAAGCCTGCCAGTGGATAATTTGTGGTTTGTGCCTGAATTGACTCACCACATTACAGCATATGAAATGTCTGGCCTAGTTACCGTGAGATAAATCAGTTTTCCCACGAGGCTTTGGTATTTGCCAATATCAATATCTTCTTCATTTGTGGCACATAATTTTATATTTGTATCCATAGGTGTGTCAACTGGTCTACAACCCTTCATTCCTGTTTCTTCAAGGAGATCCAAGACATATTTCCTTTGAGACAATATTATCCCATGTTTGGATTGAAGAACTTCTATACCCAAAAAATATTTAAGCATACCAAGGTCTTTAGTCTTGAATTCCTGACATATCATCTGTTTCACCTCTTGTATGCTCAAAGCATCATCACCGGTTAAGATAATATCATCCACATATACGGCCAATAATATTTTCCCTTTGACCGTATCTTTATAATATACGGAATGATCAACTGAGCACCGATGAAAACCAAACCGTAGGAGTGTTTGACTAAATTTATCAAACCATGCCCGAGGGGACTGCTTAAGCCCATATAAAGACTTTTTTAACCGGCATACTGACTCCCCCTCAACCACATAACCAGGTGGTTGAACCATATAAATTTCCTCACTGATATCACCATTTAAAAAAACATTTTTAACATCCAATTGATAGACGGGCCATGAGGAGTTAGTAGCAATAGATAAGATGATGCGTACCGAATTCAGTTTTGCAACAGGAGAGAAGGTCTCCTCATAATCTATCCCATACCACTGCGTATACCCCTTAGCAACCAGTCGAGCTTTAAGACGAGCAACCGATCCATCCGGATTATGTTTCACCGAAAAAACCCATCGACAACCAACAGATCTTTTACCTTTCGGGAGTGATGTTAAGTACCAGGTTTGGTTTTCGTATAAGGCATGCATTTCTTCATCCATAGCGGCCTTCCATCCTGGATGTCTCAAGGCCTCCTGATACGACTGCGGAACGGAAGTAGAAGAAAGGGACGCAAGAAACTGAAAACACTCAGAAGACAAGCGATGGAGAGACATAAAATATGAGATAGGATGCGAAGTAGTACAGGATCGACGTTCTTTTCTTACAGCAATAGGCCGAGTATCAAATTCAGGCCCATACATAGGAGGAGAAGGACTTACCTCGGGTGGATCCGACAACTCCACAGGTGAAGGTACGGCCTGTGTATCAGGGGATGGATCCACTTCAAGATTGAACGGCACAAGCGGACAAGGAGTAGAAGAAGGACAAGTCCATCCTGGAGGAGCATCATGGGAGGAGTAGAAGGGAGTGTCCTCAAAGAAAGTCACATCCCTAGAGATAAACATCCTCCGAAGGGTAGGATTGTAACAGACATAACCTTTCTGGGTGCGAGAGTATCCCAAAAAAATGCACTTCATAGACCGAGGATCAAGTTTATTTTTATGTGGAGATGCAACATGAACAAAACATGTACATCCAAACACTTTCAAAGGAAGAGAAAAAGAATCTTCACCATTAAATAACACAGAGTAAGGAGTTTTATGATGAAGGACTGATGAAGGTAACCTATTAATGAGAAAGCATGCTGTAAGTATAGCATGAGGCCAATAGAAATAGGGTACCTTCATGGAGTAGAGGAGGCCCCGAGCAACTTCAAGAAGATGACGATTCTTCCTTTCAGCAACACCATTTTGTTGAGGAGTATAGGCACATGATGTTTGATGAATAAGCCCATTACTCTCACAAAATGATTTGAAGTCATGAGACATGTATTCCTTAGCATTATCAGATCTAAGGGTTTGAATTTTCTTCCCAAATTGTGTCAAGACCATAGCATAAAAATTTTTAAACAAAGGAAGAATTTCAGAACGCTCTTTAAATAGATATAACCAAGTCAATCGAGTAAAATCATCAACAAAAATGACAAAATATTTAACTTGGGAAATATTTGAGACACATAAAGGGCCCCATAGAATGTATTAGCTCAAATGGAGCAGTAATTGTAGTTGTAATACGAGGAGAATATGTACTCCTGACATGTTTACTTAATTGACAAACCTCACAACTGATATTAGAAAGTCCTTTTAAAGATGGAACCAAAGAACGAAGTGAAGGGGTAGACGGATGACCAAGTCGGTTGTGCCAAAGTTGGGCCTCAGATGTAGTGGAAGATAATGCAGCTAATGGTGGAAGAGTGAAGTAGTACAAACCCCCCTTTTCATGGCCGCCACCAATCACCCGCTTCGTAGTGAGATCCTGAAAGACACAAGAAGACGGTGAGAAGGTGATAGAGCAATTTAATTGTTTGGTCAATTGGCTAACCGAGAGCAAATTTAAAGGAAATTGAGGAACAAACAAAACATCTTGAAGGGGAATAGATGAAGTAAGAGAGGAGGAACCTTTGCCAAGGACCTTGGTTTGGGTACCATCAGCAATAGTAACAAATTTATGAGGATAACAAGGAGATAAGGACTGCAACAAGTGTTTGTTACCTGATAGATGTTCGGAGGCCCCGGAGTCGATGATCCAAGAGGAAGAGGAAGAAGAGGAAGAAAGCATACATGTGGCAATAGTAGTGGCAGCGGTAGATGATGAGGGAATAGATGATTCCATGAAGGACTTCATTTTCTAAAATGTAGCATAGTCCTCAGCCGTAAGAGTCACATTTCCGGATGATGATTCACCCTTATCTTCATTTTTCTCAACGTTAACTGAGACTGGGTTAGCTGTGGCCCAATCAGGCTTTCCATGAAGTTTCCAGCATGATGCCACAAGGTGGTTCTGACGGCCACAATAAGTGCAAAGTTGAGGCTCAGTTCGGAAAGAATTCTTACCCGTTCTACCACCTCTATTTTCAGCCCCTCTCATAGTTCGACCCCCTCTCATATTTCTGCCTCGTCCTCGGAATGAGGAAGATGTTCCCCGATTGCCAGAGAACATCGCCGATGGAGCATCAATAGGAGAAGGAGAGGATGGATCCGGTATCCTAAGTAATGTAGCACTAATATCATCAAATGATGGAAGAGCAGAAGAACTTAGAAGTTGAGTTTTGGCCACCTCAAGGTATGGTTTAATATTCGATAAGCAAATGGCTGCTGCCAAAGCTTCTCTTTGTCGTTCTTGAACGGCAATATCAGTGGAATATGGCTGAGCTAGTTTCCATTCTTGAAGAAGACCACGAAACCGTGCCAAAAATTCATGAATATTATCTCCATGTTTCGTATGCAGCATGTTTTTTAAGACATCATATATTTTTTGTAATGAAGCAGTGCTTGAGTAAAGCTTGGCACAAGTGTCCCATATGTTCTTGGCGGTTTCCAAGTGGACCACATTGTTGGCCACCTGCTCTTCCATGCTATTAATGAGCCAACTTATCACCATGTTATCATCCTTAACCCACTTGTGGTAGGACACATCTTCTTCATCAATCGGAGGAAAGTTAACAACGTGGCTCAAGAGGTCACGAGTAATAAGAACCCTCCGAACCGATTGTGACCAGCTCATGTAATTGGAGAGACCTCTAAGTGGAATTGTAGTAATACGGAGCATATCACTCTTATTACTATTGTATCCAATCTCCATAATGAGGCAAGTAAAATATGGAGGTCAAGGGAAAAAGGCCTTCTTCAAAGAACAATTACTCTATGTAATTTGAAGAACCCGTAGATCAAATCAATCACCAACAAAAGAGAATAAGAACCAATTTCTTTCACACGGGCAAACACCAAATTATCAACAAATTTGTGCCTTTAGAAAGTGATAATAACATCCAACCATCACTCAACTTCTCTTGTATTCATAAGAACAAAGAGAAGAAAGTAGATGCAACCGATTAGGCCTTAATCCAAACTCCAACACAAACGAGCAATAGACAAAAATTTAGAGAAGATTTAACGACAAACCAAGACACTTGGAAGAGATTTATCTTTAGCTCATGGGAGACTTCAACATAAGAAAAAATTCAATTTGTTGAAGTTAAAAAAAATGGAACTACAAAGGGTAAATGGTTGTTGGCATTTCATCAAACATATAATGGGCATCCAACAACATAACACAAACCCTTGAGCAACCTTAAGTAGGAGAAGATACAGCAACATGTGCTAGAATTCTACCTCAAATTAGATGGATCCAAATTACATAACGGTAATTGAATTTCACCCATCAATCTTAATAAGATGCAAACCACAAATGATCTTGATCACTCTTGTAATTGATTTACAAGGAGTCAAGATTATAACATCAATTTAGTCATAGAAATAAATCTTTACAACATATAAAGATTTATCTTGACTTGATGTGACTCAAAATTCAAGAAGTCAAGAAAAACAGTAAAAAGGAGTATGTAAATAAGAAAAGGAAACAAAAAAAACGTAAATAAGAAGATGATGAACTTATCTCTTTATGACTGAACTCCTTTTACAACTTCTTGAACAGATTTCATAATAACTCCATGAAGAGATCCTAAACTCCTTGCTCTGATACGATGTAGAATTTAGGATCTCATGAAAGGAACTTTAGATCAACAAGAAAGAAGAAGAAGAAGAAGAGAGAAGGAGAAGAGAAGAAGAAGAACGTGGAAGAAGAGAGTTTGGATTAAGGGAGAAGAGGGTTGCATCAAAAAGAAAAATGAGGGCTGGACGAATTTGTGGAAAGAGAGGAGAGTGCTTCAATGCCCTACCTCTTAGCCAATGCCTTTATTTAAAGTTTTACAATACCCTTAGGGCTACAACTTGATAAAACAAAAGACATAAAAGGAACACATATTTACACTTCTATGCCATATTTATGGAAAGTACCATATTTTACACATATGCCACTCCTTTGACGTGTGGGCTTCTTGTCTTGAGCTTGTGGGCTTGAGCCCATCTTCCAACACATATCCATATTTGAAACATGTTAGGATAAATTAGAAATCTCTTTCTAATATAATTCTAAGCTATTAGGGGGTTGTACTAGTGGAATTTTCAAAACATGGATAACAAAACTTTGGTTTTCATATTTAGAGCATGAAATGTTTTTCTTCACTTACATTTATTATAGTTTTGAATTTTTTGCGTACATAAATTCTAAATTTTTTATTTCGTTGTGATCTTTTTGCCTTATCTTTTTGTTTATGAGAAAAAAGGGTTAGTGAAAACTCAAGTTTGGATTTGAAAAAAATTAAACATCCAAAATGGAAATGCACAAATGCGGAGAGAGCGAATTCCAAAAAGTATATGTGATTTTTAGGGATTGCTACCTCTTTGAGTTTTTTATATATTAGGTTTTGCAATAATCAAAAAAGGGGAGGGGGGGGGGGGGGGGGGGGGGGGGGGGGGGGGACTTCTTATTGAGTGTTGACTCCCAAACTAAAAGCCATTTCTAAGAAATTTATAGCCATTACACATCATTAATCGATAAAAACCTTCACGAAGATCAATGATTGTTAGGTCAACTTTTTGTAAATGGGCAAAAAGTGGGTTGTGTAGCTCGGGTAAATATCCCACGCACGTTACTTGAGAATTTAATTTTATCTACACCTTGAAATTTTTGGACCAATAGGTTATTTGTATCTGCAACATATTTTAGGCATGCTTATCCATATTTAAACCACATTAATATCCATTAGAAATCTCTTTCTTATAAAATTCGAAGCTATTAGGGGGTTGTACTAGTGGAATTTCCCAATCATGGATAACAAAACTTTTGTGTTCATTTTTAGTGTGTGAATGTTTTTTCTTCACTTACATTTCATGTAGTTTTCAATTTTTTGCATACATAAACTCTAAAATTTTTAATTCATTGTTATCTATTTGCCTTATCTTTTTGTTTACGAGAAAAATGGAGAGTGAAAATTGAAGTTGGGATTTGAAAAAAAATTTAACGACTAAAATGGAAATGCACAAATGAAGAGAGAGATAATTGCAAAAAGTATATGTGATTTTAGGGATTGTAAACTCTTCTAGTTTTTCATATATTAGGTTTTGCAATCAACATAAAAGGGGGGGGGGGGGGGGGGGGGGGGTGGGGGGCTAGGGATTTTTAATTGAGTTTTGGCTCCCAAACCATAAGTTATTTCTAACAAAAAATATAGCTGTTACGCATCATTAATCGATCAAACCTTTACGATGATCTATGATTGTTAGGTCAGATTTTTTTAAATGGGCAAAAAATGCATTGTTTAGCTCCGGTAAATATCCCACCGCACATTAGCCTTAGAATTTAATTTTTTCTACTCAAAATTTTTGGATCATTAGGTCATTTGCATGTTTACCATGTTTCAGGCTTGCATATCCATATTTAAAACATGTTAGGATAAATTAGAAATCTCTTTCTAATAAAATTCTAAGCTATTAGGGGGTTGTACTTGTGAAATTTCCCAAACATGGATAACAAAACTTTGGTGTTCATTTTTAGTGCATGAAAAGTTTTTCTTCACTTACATATATTATAGTTTTCAATTTTTTGCATGCATAAACTCTAAATTTTTTATTTCGTTGTGATCTATTTGCCTTATCTTTTTGTTTATGAGAAAAAAGGGAGGCTGAAAACTCAAGTTTGGATTTGAAAAAAAAATTGAACATCCAAAATAGAAATGCACAAATTCAGAGAGAGCAAATTCCAAAAAGTATCAGTAATTTTTAGGGATTGTGAAGTCTTTGAGATTTTTATATATTAGGTTTTGAAATCATCAGAAAGGGGGAGAGGGGGGGGGGGGGGGGGGGGGGGGGGGGGCAAACTATGATACATTTCTAACAAAAAATTTAGCCGTTACGCATCATTAATCGATCAAAACCTTCACGAAGATCTATGCTTGTTAGGTCAACTTTTTGTAAATGGGCAAAAAGTGGGTTGTTTAGCTCATGTAAATACCCACCACACGTTAACTGGAGAATTTAATTTTATCTACTCCTTGAAAGTTTTGGATCATTAGGTCATTTGCATAAGCAACATGTTTGTGGCATGCATATCCATATTTAAAATATATTAGGATCAATTAGAAATCTCTTTCTTATAAAATTTTTGAGCTATTAGGGGGTTGTACTAGTGGAATTTCCCAATCAAGGATATCAAAAATTTGGTGTTCATTTTTAGTGTGTTAAAAAAATTTCTTCACTTACATTTATTATAGTTTTCAATTTTTTGCATACATAAACTCTAAAAATTTCATTTCGTTGTTATCTATTTGCCTTATATTTTTGTTTACGAGAAAAAATGGAGAATGAAAACTCAAGATTGGATTTGAAAAATAATTGTGCATCCAAAATGGAAATGCACAAATGTAGAGAGAGATAATTCCAAAAAGTATCTGTGATTTTTAGGGATTGTAAACTCTTTCAGGTTTTGCAATGACCGAAAAATTGGGGGTGAGAGATTTCTAACTGAGTGTTGACTCCCAAACCATAAGTCATTTCTAACAAAAATTATAGCCGTAACACATCATTAATCGATCAAAAACTTCATGTAGATTTATGATTGTTAGGTCAGCTTTTTGTAAATGGGCAAAAAAGGGGTGGTATAGCTCGGGTAAATATCCCACCACGCGTTAACCTGAGCATTTAATTTTATCTACTCGAATTTTTTGGATCATTATGTCATTTCAATCTGCAACATGTTTCAGACAAGCATATCCATATTTAAAACATATTAGGATCAATTAAAATCCCTTTCTTATAAAATTCCAAGCAATTCGGGGGTTGTACAAGTGGAATTTCCCATTCATGGATAACAAAACTTTGGTGTTCATTTTTAGTGTGTGAGAATTTTTTCTTCACTTTCATTTATGATAGTTTTCAATTTTTTGCACACATGAACTTTAGAATTTTCATTTCGTTGTGATCTATTTGCCTTTTCTTTTTGTTTACGAGAAAAAATAGAGAGTGAAAACTAAAGGTTGGATTTGAAAAAAATTTAACGTCCAAAATGGAAATGCACAAATGAAGAGAGAGATATTTCGAAAAAGTATCTGTTATTTTTAGGGATTGTAAACTCTTTTAGTTTTTTTATATTTTAGATTTTGTAATCAACAAAAAAGGAGGGAGTGGGGGGGTGGGGGAGGGATTTTTAACTCAGTGTTGACTCCAAAATCACAAGTCATTTCTAACAAAAATTATAGTTGTAATGCATCAATAATCGATCAAACCTTTACGACGATCTATGATTGTTAGGTCAGTTTTTTTGTAAATGGGTAAAAAGTGGATTGTTTGGCTCGAGTAAATATCCCACCACACGTTAGCTTGAGAATTTAATTTTTTCTTCACCGTGAAATTTTTTTACCAATAGGTCATATGCATCTTCACCATGTTTCAGGCATGCATATCCATATTTAAAAAGTGTTAGGCTCAATTAGAAATCTCTTTCCAATAAAATTCCAAGCTATTAGGGGGTTGTACTAGTGGAATTTCCCAAACATGGCTAACAAAACTTTTGTGTTCATATTTAGCGCATGAAATTCTTTTCTTCACTTACTTTTATTATAATTCCAAAAAGTATCTGTGATTTTTAGGGATTGTAAACTCTCAGATTCTTTTATATATTTGGTTTTGCCATCATCTGAAAAGGAGAGGGGGGGGGGGGGGGGGGACTGGGGAGTGGGAGTGCGAGGGATTTCTTAATGAGTGTTGACTCCCAAACCATAAGTGATTTCTAACAAAAATTATAGCCGTTACGCATGATTAATCGATCAAAACCTTCATGAAGATCTAGGATTATTAGGTCAGATTTTTGTAAATGGGCAAAAAGTGGATTGTTTAGATCGGGTAAATATCTCACCGCACGTTAAATTGAGAATATAATTTTATCTACTTCTTTAAATTTTTGGATCATTAGGTCATTTGCATCTGCAACATGTTTTAGGCATGCATATCCATTTTTAAAACATATTAGGATTAATTAGAAATCTCTTTCTTATAAAATTACAAGCTATTAGGGGGTTGTACTACTGGAATTTCGCAATCATGGATAACAAAACTTTGGTGTTCATTTTTCTTGCTTGAAAATTTTTCTTCACTTACAATTTTTTTTAAATATTAGATTTTGGAATCATCGAAAAAAGGAGGGAGGGGGGGGGGGTGTGGATATTTAACTGAGTGTTGACTCCCAAAACATAAGTCATTTCTAACAAAATTTTAGCCGTTATGCATCCTTAATCGATCAAAACTTTTACGATTATCTATGACTATTAGGTAAACTTTTTTTAAATGGGCAAAAAGTTGGTTGTTTGGCTCGGGTAAATATCCCAACACACGGTAACTCTAGAATATAATTTTTTCAACTCCTTGAAACTTTTGGATGAATAGGTCGTTTGCATATCCATATTTAAAACATGTTAGGATCAATTAGAAATCTCTTTCTTATAAAATTCGAAGCTATTAGGTGGTTGTACTAGTGAAATTTCCCAAACCTGGATAACAAAACTTTGGTGTTCATTTTTTAGTGCGTGAAAATTTGTTCTTCACTTACGTTTATTATAATTTTCAATTTTTTTCACACATAAACTCTAAAATTGTCATTTCGTTGTTATTTATTTGCCTTATCTTTTTGTTTATGAGAAAAAAAGGGAGAATAAAAAGTCAAATTTTGATTTGAAAAAAAATTGAACAACCAAAATGGAAAAGCACAAATGCATAGAGAGATAATTCCAAAAAGTATCTGAGATATTTAGGGATTGTAAACTCTTTTAGTTTTTTACATATTAGGTTTTGCTTTCAACGGAAAAATGGGGGGCGAGGAATTTTTCATTGAGTGTTGACTCCCAAACCATAAGTCATTTCTAAAAAAAAGTATAGCCGTTACACATCATTAATTGATCAAAACCTTTATGATGATCTATGATTGTTAGGTCAGCTTTTTTAAAATGGGCAAACAGTGGGTTGTTTGGTTTAGGTAAATATCCCGCCGCACGTTAAATTGAGAATTTAATTTTTTCTTCTCCTTTAAATTTTTGGATCATTTGGTCATTTGCATCTTCAAAATGTTTCAGGTATGTATATTCATATTTAAAACATGTTAGGATCAATTAGAAATCCCTTTCTTATAAAAATATAAACTTTTAGGAGGTTGTACAAGTGGAATTTTCAAAACAAGGATAACAAAACTTTGGTGTTCAGTTTTAGTGCGTGAAATTTTTTTCTTCATGAACATTTAATATAGTTTTTTATTTTTTGCATTAATAAACTCTAAAATTTTCATTTAGTTGTGATTCATTTGCCTTATCTTTTTTTTTGCAAGAAAAAAGGGATAGTGAAAAAATCAAGTTTGATTTGAAAAAAAATTGAACATCCAAATTGAAAATATTAATGATTTTTAGAGTTTGTAAACTCTTTTAGTTTTTCATATATTAGATTGTGCAATCATCGGAAAATGGGGGGGGGGGGGGGGGGGGGGGGGGGGGATGGATTTTTAACTGAGTGTTGACTGCCAAACCATAAGAAATTTCTAAAAAAAATTATACCCGTCGTAAATCAATCAAAACCTTTACACTGATCTATGATTGTTAGGTCAGATTTTCGTAAATTATAAAAAAGTGTGTTGTTTGGATCGGGTAAATATCCCAACGCACGTTAACTTGAGAATTTAATTCTTTCACCTCCTTGAAATTTTTGGATCATTACGTTATTTGCATCTTCAACATGTTTCAGGCATGCATATCCATTTTTGACATTGGTTAGGATCAATTAGAAATCTCGTTCTTTAAAATTCCTAGCTATTAGGGTTTGTACTAGTGCAATTTCCCAAACATGGATAGCAAAACTTTTGTGTTCATTTTTAGTGATTGAAAAATTTTGCTTCTCTTACATTTATTATAGTTTTCAATTTTTTGCATAGATAAACTCTAAAATTTTCATTTCGTTATGATCTATTTGCCTTATCGTTTTGTTTACAAGAAAAAAGGGAGAGTGAAACTAAAGTTTGGATTTTAAAAAAAAATTAACATCCAAAAAGGAAATGCACAAATGCAGAGAGAGATGATTCCAAAAAGTATCAATGATTTTAGGGATTGTAAACTCTTTTAGTTTTTTATATATTAGGTTTTGCAATCATTAGAAAAGGGGGGTAAGGGACATTTAACTGAGTGTTGACTCCCAAACCATAAGTCATTTCTAACAAAAATTTAGCCGTTACGCATCATTAATCGATGAAAACCAATACTATTAGATTAGTGTTTTGTAAATGGGCAAAAAGTGGGTTGTTTGGCTCGGGTAAATATCCCTCCACACGTTAACTTGAGAATTTAAGTTTTTGAACTCCTTGAAATTTTTGGATCTTTAGGTCATTTGCATATCCACATTTAAAACATGTTTGGATCAATTAGAAATCTCTTTCTTATAAAATTCCAAGCTATTAGGGGGTTGAACTAGTGGAATTTCCCAAACTTGGATAACAAAACTTTGGTGTTCTTTTTTAGTATGTAAAATTTTTTTCTTCACTTATGTTTTTTATAGTTATCAATTTTTTGCACACATAAACTCTAAAATTTACATTTCATTGTTATCTATTTTCCTTATCTTTTTGTTTAAGAGAAAAAAGTGAGAGTGAAAATTCATGTTTTGATTTGAAAAAAAATTGAACATCCAAAATTGAAAGGCACAAATGCAGAGAGAGAAAATTGCAAAAAAGTATATGAGATTTTTAAGCATTGTAAAATCAGAAAAGGGAAGGCTCGGGATTTTTAACTGAGTGTTCACTCGCAAACCATAATTCATTTCTAACAAAAAATGTAGCCGTTACAGATCATTAATCGATCAAAACCTTTACAATGGTCTATGATTGTTTGGTCAGATTTTTGTAAATGGGAAAAAGTGGGTTGTTTGGCTCGGGTAAAAAACCCACAACACATTAACTTGAGAATTTAATTTTTTCAACTCCTTGAAATTTTTGGATCATTAGGTCATTTTCATATCCATATTTAAAAAATGTTAGGATCAATTAGAAATCTCTTTCTTATAAAATTCCAAGCAATTAGGGGGTTGTACTAGTGGAATTTCCCAAATATAGATAACAAAACTTTGGTGTTCATTTTTTCTGTGTGAAATTTATTTCTTCACTTACATTTGTTATAGTTTGCAATTTGTTACACACATAAACTCTAAAATTTTCATTTCGTTGTGATCTATTTGCCTTGTCTTTTCATTTACGAGAGCAAAGGGAGAGTGAAAACTCAAGTTTGGATTTGAAACAGAATCAACATCCAAAATAGAAATGCACAAATGCAGAGAGAGATAATGCCAAAAACTATCTGTGATTTTTAGGGATTGTAAACTCTTATTTTTTATATATTAGGTTTTTGAAATCACCAGAAAGGGGAGAGAAAGGGGGGGGGGGGGGTATGAGGTTTTTAAAACTGAGTGTTGACTCCCAAATCATAAGTCATTTCTAACAAAAATTATAGTCGTTATGCATCATTATTCGATCAAAACCTTTTATGATGATCTATGATCATTAGGTCAACTTTATGTACATGGACAAAAAATGGGTTTTTTTTGGCTCGGTTGAATCTATCCCACCGCACGTTAACTTGAGAATTAATTTTTTCTACTCCTTGAAAATTTTGGATCATTAGGTCATTTGCATCTTCAACATGTTTCAGGCATGCATATCCATATTTAAAACATGTTAGGATCAATTAGAAATCTCGCTCTTATAAAATTCTAAGCTATTAAGGGGTTGTACTTGTGGAATTTCCCAAACATGGATAACAAAACTTTGGTGTCCAATTTTAGTGCGTGAAATTTTTTTCTTCATTTACATTTATTATAGTTTTCATTTTTTTGCACCCATAAACTCTAAAATTTTCATTTCATTGTGATCTATTTTCCTTATCTTTTTGTTAACGAGAAAAGAGGGTGAGTGAAAACACCTATTTGGATTTGAAAAAAATTGAACATAAAAAATGGTAATGTACAAATGCAGAGAGAGATAATTCCAAAAAGTATCTGTGATTTTTAGGGATTGTAAACACTTTTAGTTTTTTATATATTAGGTTTTGCAATCATCAAAAAAGGGGGGAGAGGGATTTTTAACTCAGTGTTGACTCCTACACCATAAGTCATTTCTAAAATAAATTATAGCCTTGACGTATCATTAATTGATACAAACCTTTACGATGATCTATGATTTTTAGGTTAGCTTTTTGTAAATGATAAAAAATGTGGGGTGTTTTCGTTTAGATGAATATCCCACCGCACATTAACTTGTGAATTTAATATTTTTCTACTCCTAGAAATTTTTGGATACTTCTTATAAATTTCCAAGCTATTAGTTGGTTGCACTAGTGGAATTTCCAAAACATGGATAACAAAACTTTGGTGTTCATTTTTAGTGTGTGAAAATTTTTTCTTCTCTTAAATTTATCATGGTTTTTAATTTTTTGCATACATAAACTCTTAAATTTTCATTTCGTTGTGATTTTTTTGCCTTATCTTTTTGTTTACGAGAAAAAAGGGAGAGTGAAAAGTCATGTTTCGATTAGAAAAAAAATTAAACATCCAAAATGGAAATGAACAAATGCAGAGAGAGATAATTCCAAAAAGTATCTGTGATTTTTAGGGATTGTAAAATCTTTTATTTTTTTTTACATATTAGGTTTTGAAATAATCGAAAAAGGGGAGGCAAGGGATTTTTAACTGAGTGTTGACTCCCAAACCATAAGTTATTTCTAAAAACAATTATAGCTGTTATGCATCATTAATCGATCATAAACTTTACAATGATCTGTGATTGTTAGGTCTGCTTTTTGTAAATGGGCATAAAGTGGGTTGTTTGACTTGGGTAAATATCCCACCGCACGTTAACTTGAAATTTTAATTTTTTCTGCTCCTTGAAATTTTTGGATCATTTGGTCAATAGCATCTTCAACATGTTTCTGGCATGCTTATCCATATTTAAAACATCTTAGCGTCAATTAGAAATTTATTTCTTATAAAATTCCTACCAATTAGGGGGTTGTACTAGTGGAATTTCCAAAACCTGGATCACAAAACTTTAGTGTTCATTTTTAGTGCAAGAAATTTTTTTCTTCACTTACATTTATTAAAGTTCTCAATTTTTTGCATACATAAACTCTAAAATTTTCATTTCGTTGTTATTTATTTGCCTTATCTTTTTATTACGAGAAAAAGGAAAAGTGAAAACTCAAGTTTGGTTTTGAAAAAAAATTGATCCAAAATGGAAATGCACAAATGTAGAGAGAGCGAATTCCAAAAATTATCTATGATATTGAGGGATAGCTACCTCTTTGTGTTTTTTATATATTAGGTTTTGCAAGAATCAGAAAAGGAGAAGGAAGGGAGGGGGGGGGGGGGTGGACTTCTTATTGAGTGTTGACTCCAAAACTATAAGCCATTTCTAAGAAAAATTATAGCCGTTACACATCATTAATCATCAAAACCTTCACAAAGATCTATGATTGTTAGGTCAGCTTATTGTAAATGGGCAAAAAGTGGGTTGTTTAGCTCCGTTAAAAATCCCACTACACGTTAACTTGAGAATTTAATTTTATCAACTGCTCTAAATTTTTGGATCATGAGGTTGTTTGCATCTGCAACATGTTTTTGGCATGTATATCCATATTTAAAACTTATTAAGATCAATAATTTGTGATGATCTGGGTGTGAGGTTTTTGAACTGAGTGTTGACTCCCAAATCATAAGTCATTTCTAAGAAAAATTACAGTCATTATGCATCATTATTCGATCAAAACCTTTTATGATGATCTATGATCGTTAGGTCAACTTTTTGTACATGGACAAAAATTGGGTTTTTTGGCTCGGTTGAATCTAACACACCGCACGTTAACTTGAGAATTAATTTTTTCTACTTCTTGAAATTTTTGGATCATTAGGTCATTTGCATCTTCAACATGTTTCAGGCATGCATATCCATATTTAAAATATGTTAGGATCAATTAGAAATCGCGTTCTTATAAAATTCTAAGCTATTAAGGGGTTGTACTAGTGGAATTTCCCAAACATGGATAACAAAACTTTGGTGTTCAATTTTAGTGCGTGAAATTTTTTTCTTCACTTACATTTATTATAGTTTTCATTTTTTTCACCCATAAACTCTAAAATTTTCATTTCATTGTGATCTATTTTCCTTATCTTTTTGTTTACGAGAAAAGAGGGTGAGTGAAAACACCTATTTGGATTTGAAAAAAAATTGAACATAAAAAATGGTAATGTACAAATGCAGAGAGAGATAATTCCAAAAAGTATCTGTGATTTTTAGGGATTGTAAACACTTTTAGTTTTTTATATATTAGGTTTGGCAATCATCGGAAAAGGGGGGAGAGGGATTTTTAACTCAGTGTTGACTCCTACACCATAAGTCATTTCTAAAATAAATTATAGCCTTGACGTATCATTAATTGATACAAACCTTTACGATGATCTATGATTGTTAGGTCAGCTTTTTGTAAATGATAAACAATGTGGGGTGTTTTGGCTCGGATGAATATCCCACCGCACGTTAACTTGTGAATTTAATATTTTTCTACTCCTAGAAATTTTTGGATACTTCTTATAAATTTCCAAGCTATTAGTTGGTTGCACTAGTGGAATTTCCAAAACATGGATAACAAAACTTTGGTGTTAATTTTTAGTGTGTGAAAAAATTTTCTTCTCTTAAATTTATTATGGTTTTTAATTTTTTGCATACATAAACTCTAAAATTTTCATTTCGTTATGATTTTTTTTGCCTTATCTTTTTGTTTACGAGAAAAAAGGGAGAGTGAAAAGTCAAGTTTGGATTAGAAAAAAAATTAAACAACCAAAATGGAAATGAACAAATGCAGAGAGAGATAATTCCAAACAGTATCTGTGATTTTTAGGGATTGTAAAATCTTTTATTTTTTTTTACATATTATGTTTTGAAATAATCGAAAAAGGGGAGGCGAGGGATTTTTAACTGAGTGTTGACTCCAAACCATAAGTAATTTCTAAAAACAATTATAAACGTTATGCATCATTAATCGATCATAAACTTTACAATGATCTGTGATTGTTAGGTCTGCTTTTTGTAAATGGGCCTAAAGTGGGTTGTTTGACTCAGGTAAATATCCCACTGCACGTTAACTTGAAATTTTAATTTTTTCTGCTCCTTGAAATTTTTGGATCATTTGGTCAATTGCATCTTCAACATGTTTCTGGCATGCTTATCCGTATTTAAAACATCTTAGCGTCAATTAGAAATTTATTTCTTATAAAATTCCTACCAATTAGGGGGTTGTACTAGTGGAATTTCCAAAACAGGGATCACAAAACTTTGGTGTTCATTTTTATTGCAAGAAATATTTTTCTTCACTTACATTTATTAAAGTTCTCAATTTTTTGCATACATAAACTCTAAAATTTTCATTTCGTTGTTATTTATTTGCCTTATCTTTTTATTACGAGAAAAAGGGGAAGTGAAAACTCAAGTTTGGGTTTGAAAAAAAATTGAACATCCAAAATGGAAATGCACAAATGCAGAGAGAGTGAATTCCAAAAATTATCTGTGATATTTAGGGATAGCTACCTCTTTGTGTTTTTTATATATTAGGTTTTGCAATAATCAGAAAAGGAGAGAGGGGGGGGGGGGGGGGGGACTTCTTATTGAGTGTTGACTCCAAAACTATAAGCCATTTCTAAGAAAAATTATAGCCGTTACACATCATTAATCGTCAAAACCTTCACAAAGATCTATGATTGTTAGGTCAGCTTTTTGTAAATGGGCAAAACGTGGGTTGTTTAACTCCATTAAAAATCCCACTACACGTTAAGTTGAGAATTTAATTTTATCAACTGCTCTAAATTTTTGGATCATTAGGTTATTTGCATCTGCAACATGTTTTCGGCATGCATATCCATATTTAAAACTTATTAAGATCAATTATTTATGATGATCTGGTTGTGAGGTTTTTAAACTGAGTGTTGACTCCTAAATCATAAGTCATTTCTAACAAAAATTATAGTCGTTATGCATCATTATTCGATCAAAACCTTTTATGATGATCTATGATCGTTAGGTCAACTTTTTGTACATGGACAAAAATTGGGTTTTTTGGCTCGGTTGAATCTATCCCACTGCACGTTAACTTGAGAATTAATTTTTTCTACTCGAAATTTTTGGATCATTAGGTCATTTGCATCTTCAACATGTTTCAGGCATGCATATCCATATTTAAAACATGTTAGGATCAATTAGAAATCTTGTTCTTATAAAATTCTAAGCTATTAAGTGGTTGTACTAGTGGAATTTCCCAAACATGGATAACAAAACTTTTGGTGTTCAATTTTAGTGCGTGAAATTTTTTTCTTCACTTACATTTATTATAGTTTTCATTTTTTTGCACCCATAAACTCTAAAATTTTCATTTCATTGTGATCTATTTTCCTTATCTTTTTGTTTACGAGAAATGAGGGTGAGTGAAAACACCTATTTGGATTTGAAAATAAATTGAACATAAAAAATTGTAATGTACAAATGCAGAGAGAGATAATTCCAAACAGTGTCTGTGATTTTTAGGGATTGTAAACACTTTTAGTTTTTTATATATTAGGTTTGGCAATCATCAAAAAAGGGGGGAGAGGGATTTTTAACTCAGTGTTGACTCCTACACCAAAAGTCATTTCTAAAATAAATTATAGCCTTGACGTATCATTAATTGATACAAACCTTTACGATGATCTATGATTTTTAGGTCAGCTTTTTGTAAATGATAAAAAATGTGGGGTGTTTTGGCTCAGATGAATATCCCACCGCACGTTAACTTGTGAATTTAATTTTTATCTACTCCTAGAAATTTTTGGATACTTCTTATAAATTTCCAAGCTATTAGTTGGTTGCACTAGTGGAATTTCCAAAACATGGATAACAAAACTTTGGTGTTCATTTTTAGTGTGTGAAAATTTTTTCTTCTCTTAAATTTATTATGGTTTTTATTTTTTTGCTTACATAAACTCTAAAATTTTCATTTCGTTGTGATTTTTTTGCCTTATCTTTTTGTTTACGAGAAAAAAGGGAGAGTGAAAAGTCAAGTTTGGATTAGAAAAAAAATTAAACATCCAAAATGGAAATGAACAAATGCAGAGAGAGATAATTCCAAAAAAGTATCTGTGATTTTTAGGGATTGTAAAATCTTTTTTTTTTTTACATATTAGGTTTTGAAATAATCGAAAAAGGGGAGGCGAGGGATTTTTAACTGAGTGTTGACTCCCAAACCATAAGTAATTTCTAAAAACAATTATAGCCGTTATGCATCATTAATCGATCATAAACTTTACAATGATCTGTGATTGTTAGGTCTACTCCTTGAATTTATTGGATCATTATGTCATTTGCATCTTTATTATGTTTCAGGCTTCCATATCCATATTTAAAACATGTTAGGACAAATTGGAAATCTCTTACTAATAAAATTCTAAGCTATTAGGGGGTTGTACTAGTGCAATTTCCCAAACATGGATAACAAAACTTTGGTGTTCATTTTTAGTGCATGAAAACTCTAAAATTTTAATTTCGTTGTGATCTATTTGCCTTATCTTTTTGTTTAGCACAAAAAAGGGAGAGTGAAAACTCAAGTTTGGATTTGAAAAAAAAATGAACATCCAAAATAGAAATGCACAAATGCAGAGAGAGCAAATTCCAAAAAGTATTTGTGATTTTTATGGATTGCAAAGTCTTTGAGCTTTTTATATATTTGGTTTTGCAATCATTAGAAAAGGGGAGGGGGGGGATTTCTTTCTGAGTGTTGACTCTCAAACTTTAGGACATTTCTAACAAAAAATTTAGCCGTTACACATCTTTAATTGATAAAAACCTTCACGAAGATCTATTGTTGTTAGGTTTTTTTTTTTTGTAAATGGGCAAAAAGTGGGTTGCTTAGCTCAAGTAAATACCCACCGCACGTTAACTGGAGAATTTAATTTTATCTACACCTTGAAATTTTTGGATCATTAGGTCATTTGCAACTCCAACATGTTTATGGCATGCATATCCATATTTAAAACATATTAGGATCAATTAAAAATCTCTTTCTTATAAAATTTCAAGCTATTCGGGGGCAGTACTAGTCGAATTTCCCAATCAAGGATAACAAAACTTTACTGTTCATTTTTAGTGTGTGAAAAAAAATTCTTCACTTACATTTATTATAGTTTTCAATTTTTTGCATACATAAACTCAAAAATTTTCATTTTGTTGTTATCTATTTGCCTTTTATTTTTGTTTACAAGAAAAAACGGAAAGTGAAAACTCAAAATTGGATTTGAAAAAACATTTTAATCCAAAATGGAAATGCACAAATGCAGAGAGTGATAATTCCAAAATGTATCTATAATTTTTAGGGATTGTAAACTCTTTTAATTTTTTATATATTAGGTTTTCCAATGACCGAAAAATTGGGGGTGAGGGATTTCTAACTGAGTATTGACTCCCAAACCATAAGTCATTTCTAACAAAACTTATAGATATAATGCATCAATAATCGATCAAAAACTTCATGTAGATTGATAATTGTTAGGTCAGCCTTTTGTAAATGGGCAAAAAAGGGGTGGTATATCTCAGGTAAATATCCCACTACACGTTAACTTGAGAATTTAATTTTATCTACTCCTTGAAATTTTTGGATCATTAGGTCATTTGCTTTTGCAACATGTTTCAGACATGCATATCTATATTTAAAACAAATTAGGATCAATTAGAAATACCTTTCTTATAAAATTCCAAGCAATTCGGGGGTTATACTAGTGAAATTTCCCAATCATGGATAACAAAACTTTGGTGTTCATTTTTAGAGCATGAAATTTTTTTCTTCACTTTCATTTATAATAGTTTTTAATTTTTTGCACACATGAACTTTAAAATTTTCATTTTGTTGTGATTGATTTACCTTTCATTGTGATCTATTTGCCTGATCTTTTTGTTTACAAGAAAAGAGGGAGAGTGAAAACACCTGTTTGGACTTGAAAAAAAATTGAACAATAAAAATGGAAAATTAAAAATACAGAGAGAGATAATTCCAAAAAGTATATGTGATTTTTAGGGATTGTAAACTCTGTTAGTTTTTTATATATTAGGTTTTGCAATTATCGGAAAAGGGGGGGAGAGGAATTTTAAACTGAGTATTGACTCCGACACCATAAGTCACTTCTAACAAAAATTATAGCCTTTACGTAACATTATTCGATCAAAACCTTTACGATGATCTATGATTGTTAGGTCAGCTTTTTTGTAAATGGGCAAAACGTGAGGTGTTTGGCTCGGATGAATATCACACCGCACGTTAACTTGTGAATTTAATTTTTTTCTACTCCTCGAAATTTTTTAATCATTAGGTCATTTGCATCTTCAACATGTTTCAGGCATGCATCTCCATATTTAAAACATGTTAGGATCAATTAATAACCCCTTTCTTATAAAATTTTATACTATTAGAGGGTTGTACTAGTGGAATTTCCCAAGCCTGGATAACAAAACTTTGGTGTTGATTTTCAGTGCGTGAAAATTTTTTCTTCTCTTACATTAATTATAGTTTTCAAATTTTTGTATAGATAAACTCTAAAATTTTCATTTCGTTGTGATCTATTTGCCTTATCATTTTTTTTACGTGAAAAGACGGAGATTGATAACTCAAGTTTGGATATGGAAAAAATTGAATATCCAAAATGTAAATGTGGAAATGCAGAGAGAGATAATTCCAAAATTTATCAGTGACTTTTAGGGATTGTAAACCCTTTTAGTTTTTTTATATATTAGGTTTTGCAATCATAAAAAAAGGGGGCGAGGGATTTTTAACTGAGTGTTGACTCTCAAACCATAAGACATTTGTAACAAAAATTATAGCCGTTACGCATCATTAATCGATCAAAACCTTTACAATGATCTATGATTGTTAGGTCGGCTTTTTGTAAATGGGCAAAAAGTGGGTTGTTTGACTCGGGTAAATATCCCACCACACAATAACTTGAGAATTTAATATTTTCTACTCCATGAAATTATTGGATCATTAGGTCATTTTCATCTTCAACATGTTTCAAGCATGCAAATCCATATTTAAAACATGTTAGCATCCATTAGAAATCTCTTTCTTATAAAATTCCAAGCTATTAGGGGGTTGTACTAGTGGAATTTCCAAAACATTGATAACAAAACTTTGGTGTTACTTTTTAGTGTGTGAAATTTTTTTCTTCACTTACATTTATTATAGTTTTGAATTATTTTCTTACATAAACTCTAAATTTTTCATTTCGTTGTGATCTATTTGCCTTATCTTTTTGTTTACGAGAAAAAAGGGAGTGTGAAAACTCAAGTTTGGATTTGAAAAAATATTGAACATCCAAAATGGAAATGAAAAAATGCAGAGAGTGATAATTCCAAAAACTATCAATGATTTTTAGGGATTTTAAAATCTTTTATTTTTCTTATATTAGGTTTTCCATTAATCGAAAAAGGGGAGGCAAAGGATTTTTAACTGAGTGTTGACTCCCAAACCATAAGTCATTTCTAAAAAATATTATAGCCCTTATGCATCATTAATCAATCATAAAGTTTACAATGATCTGTGATCTTTTGGTCTGCTTTTTGTAAATGGGCATAAAGTGGGTTGTTTGACTCGGGTAAATATCCCACCGCACGTTAACTTGAGATTTTAATTTTTTCTGCTCCTTGAAATTTTTGAATCATTAGGTCTATTGCATCTTCAACATGTTTCTGGCATGCATATCCATATTTAAAACATCTTAGCATCAATTTTAAATCTCTTTATTATAAAATTCCTACCAATTAGGGGGTTGTACTAGTGGAATTTTCGAAACATGGATCACAAAACTTTGGTGTTCTTTTTTAGTGCGTGAAATTTTTTTCGTCACTTACATTTATTAAAGTTTTCAATTTTTTTCATACATAAACTCTAAATTTTTTATTTCGTTGTGATTTATTAACCTTATCTTTTTTATTATGAGAAAAAGGAAAAGTCAAAACTCAAGTTTGGTTTTGAAAAAAAATGGAGCATCCAAAGTGGAAATTCACAAATGCATAGAGAGATAATTCCAAAAAGTATGTGTGATTTTTAGGGATTTTAAACTCTATTATTTTTTCTATAATAGGTTTTGCAATCATCAAAAATGGGGGGGCGACGGATTTTTAACTAAGTGTTGACTCCCAAACCATATGTCATTTCTAATCAAAATTATAGCCGTTACACATCATTAATTGATCATAATCTTTAGAATTGTCTATAATTGTTAGGTCAGCTTTTTGTAAATCGGCAAAAAGTGGGTTGTTTGGCTCGGGTAAATATCTCACTGCACGTTAACTTGAGATTTTAATTTTTTATTCTCCTTGCAATTTTTGGATCATTAGGTCATTTACATCTTAAACAAGTTTCAAGCATGCATATTCATATTTATAACATGTTAGAATCAATTAGAAATCTCTTTCTTATGAAATTCCAACCTATTAGGGGTCATACTAGAGGAATTTCCCAATAATGGATCACAAAACTTTGGTGTTCATTTTTAGTTCGTGAAAATTTTCTGTTCACTTACATTTATTATAGTTTTCAATTTTTACATACATAAATTCTAAAATTTTCATTTCGTCGTGATCTATTTGCCTTATCTTTTTTATTACCAGAAAAATGTGAAAGTGAAAAATCAAGTTTGGATTTGAAAAACAATTGAACATCCAAAATGGAAATGCACAAATATAGAGAGAGATAACTCCAAAAAGTATGTGTGAATTTTAGGGATTGTAAACTCTAATAATTTTTTATATATTAGGTTTTGCAATCATCGAAAAAGGGGGGTGGGGGGGGGGGGGGGGGGGGGGGGGGGGGGTCACGGATTTTTAATTGAGTGCTGACTCCTAAACCATAAGTCATTTCTAACAAATATTATAGCCGTTATGCATCATTAATCGATCAAAACCTTTACGACGATCTGTGATTGTTAGGTCAGCTTTTTGTAAATGGGCAAAAACTTGGTTCTTTGGCTCATGTAAATATCCCACCGCACGTTAACTTGAGAATTTAATTATTTTTTCTCCTTCAAATATTTGGATCTTTAGGTCATTTGCAACTTCAACATGTTTCAGGCATGCATGTCCATATTTAAAACATGTTTGGATCAATTAGAAATCTCTTTCTTATAAAATTCTGAGCTATTAGGGGTTATAATTGTGGAATTTCCCAAACATGGATAACAAAACCTTGGTGTTCGTTTTTAGTTCATGAAATTTTTTTCTTCACTTACATTTATTATAGTTTTCAATTTTTTGCACACATAAACTCTAAAATTTTCATTTCGATGTGATCTATATACCTTATCTTTTATTTTACTAGAAAAAAGGGAGAGTGAAAACTAGATTTTGGATTTGAAAAAAAATTGAACATCCAAAAAGTATCTGTGATTTTTAGGTATTGTAAAATCTTATAGTTTTTTAAATCTCACCATTATCTGCCCCGAACTCCTCATCTCCATTGGTGGCATGTCATCTAGATCAACTTCATCTTTGGAATTAATTTCACCATTTTCCCAGAAACATTGCCTAGTTATGTGTCCTCTCCCCTGATATTTGAAACATTTAATCTCACTAGATGAGTCGAAATAGGGGCTGATTTACCTTGAGAATCCCTGTTAGTGGTGACTATTTTGGGCTCATGTTTGGCCTTGAAGGTGCATGGATTTTCTTCTGTCATTGGGTAGTTTGACCTCCAAGGTGTTGTACTCGAATTCTCTGGTCTTGGCCGTGTACAACCCCTCTTGAGTTGCCTCTCAACTTAGATTGCCATATGCACCAAATCCTCCAATTCCACATAATGGTTTATCTCGATTGTGTTAGCAATATCTCGGTTTAAACCTTTCAAAAATCTGGCCATTGTCGCCTCTCGATCCTCCTCCACATTGGCTCTAATCATATCCATCTCTATCTCTTTATAATAATCTTCAACACTTTGGTTACCTAGATAGAGACTGTTGGAAGATAAGATCACGACCAAGGAAGGCCCACAAGATGGGCCCAAGCCCATAAGAAGTAGGACCCACAATGATTACCAAGAGCTGACATCCTTATCACATAAGTTGGAAGATCAAGAAGGACTCACAAAAGTATCTTTATCTTAGGGTCACAACCAAGAAGAGTTTTAGTTTAAGTTATATTTGTCTTTTATCAATATTGAGTTACCTAATTATGTTAGGACTTACCTTAAGTGTTAGAGTTTGGGTGTAATTGGGACAAGGGTAGTTTTATTGTAATTGGACTCTACTACCTTCCTCTATTATAAATAGAGGTTCATGTACTCTGATTACAACAAGTTATTGATATCAATGAAATATTTCACTTTTCCATAAATTCAACATGGACCTTGCAACTTAAGGTATAGATCCTGGTAGTAATGACTTGGTACAAATCGTCATCTCATCCCAATTTTAAATAGGACGTTCTCCATTCTGCCTCCTATGATGCACAGTATATTCAATTGCAGCGAGTTTTACCTTCTTGAATGCGGAGTAGGCGGTACAATCGAAAACCAACTCCATTTTCTTTTCACAGTCGAGGTATGCTGCAGGATCACGTTTTCCTTGAAAAGAAGGAATTTTCAGCTTGATACTTCCGAAGTTGTTATCTACCCGGTTCCTAGCTTCTCTATCCCAGCCATATCTCCTATGGCTGCCCACTGACATCCTCTCAGACTCCTCATCTAAATCATCAAATTCACCTATATCCTCAACTTCCCTTCGTTACAACTTGTTCCTCCTTGGGTTGTTCGGAACAAATGATGGTTTGCCCCTGTTGTGTTCCCTTTTCTGCTCTATTCAACCTCCCATGTATATCTTCTAACTCAGCCCTCATCATCCGTCTCATCTCTCCCATTAAATCTTGGATTTACAGATTCAGAACACTGGATGATGGAATCTCTTGATCTTGCGACGTGATTAAAATCCTCAAACAAGGCTTGAATAATATGCAAAAAAATGGGTCCAGTACTCTTTTGTTTTTCTTACCCGAGTTGACTCACTGAGTTGATCGAGTCCGAGTTGACTTGGCTGACTTGGTTCAGTCGCCTCGGTCTGGCACGAAACTCAGCTCACTGAGTTGCCCGGTTCCAGCATTGATTAAATGTTTCTGAAGTTAGGAAAAATTTAATCGGGGTCATCTTCTTCCTTCTATCGATCCCGAACAGTGCAGGCGATGGTAAGTTCGGAACTTATCTTTCAACGTCATTTTCCTCACGGTACCGAGCAGGGCGGGCGACGATCGTCTTGTTTTTTTCCTCACGACACTGAACAGAGTGGTCTTCGCCATCCTCACGTCACTGAACAGAGCGGGAGACCGTGTTTGCCTTCCTCACGGCAATGAGACCAGAGATGGCACCCCAGTGGTTTCCCGATGATAATGGAAATTTAGACTTGCTCGGAAGAACCAGCCGAGAGCTCGGTGATAATCCAACGGGCTTAGTGGCCGTCGTCTTCGTTGGTGCAATTTTTTTTTCTTGTTCTTCTTTATCAATGGCGCCGAACAGACTTCTCCTTCTTCGGCAACAACACCAATAGAGAATCAAAATTCCTTCTCCTTCACTTTCGGAAGCCTCAATAGCAGCGTCATCTCTCTCTCTCTCTCTCTCTCTTTTCTCTTCGACAACAGTGCCGAACAATCTCCTTCTTCAGCGATGGCATGAACAGAGAAACATGTGAACGAGATTTTTTTTTCTTCTACTTCTTGACAATGACTAGCTTCAGTCTTTCTTTTTCTTTTTTCTTCTTCTTCTTCTTCTCGGCAACGACTAGCTTCAGTCGTTCATTTTTTTTTCTTTTTTTTATTAATTTGTTTTCTTTTTCCTCCTCCTTTCTGGCAACAGCTATATCAATCGTTCATCTTTTTTTTTGGATTTTTTTTTTGTTGGCTGAAAAAAATATGGATGACTTTGACAAGGAAAAAAAGTAAACAAAAAAAAGGATAGGCAAACCTGATGAACCAAAGCTTTGATACCAACTGATTCAAACCACGTTAACCCATGATGAAACCGGATACCAAATCTGAAAATCGTCCCTAAGATCTTTCAAGTTTGATGGAAACCATGACCTGTTGCTTAGCAAAGCATGAACCTTGGTATAGTGAAGATGCCACAAACGGAGATGGAAAATCCATTTGATAAGTCGGTCTTGAATGCCACAAGGAAACCTCGATAAGTTCAGAAAATAATGAATCACTCACAATATCAATAATCATCAAAAAAATATTTAATCTGTGTACCTTGTCCTCTATTTATAGTGGAGGACATGGTAGAGTCCTAATTACATTCAAATTCTAACTCTTAAAGATAAACCTATCATAATAAGATAACTCAATATAAACTAGAATTCTAACATAACTCAAACTCTATCTCTCTAAGATAAACATACCTTGAAAAGATAACATAATCTAATAGAGATTTAATATAACTAAAATTCTAATTCATGAGGACTCTTCATGGCATCCCACGTTCTAATGGTGGATCCCACTAGCTTGTGCCACCATGATTGGTCCCACATTGTAATAGAGTAAATCCAACCCACGTCCTCATGGTGGGTCCCACTGACTAGTGCCACCATGCTGGGTCCTACAATATAACAGAGTAAAACCAGCTTTTGTTCGCATAAAAAAAGGGCGAGTGAAAACTCAAGTTTGGATTTGAAAAAAAATTGATCATCCAAAATGGAAATACACAAATACAGAGAGAGATAATTTCAAAAGTATCTGTGATTTTTAGGGATTGTAAACACTTTAATTTTTTATATATTAGGTTTTGCAATCATCAAAAAAGGGGGCGAGGGATTTTTAACTAAGTATTGACTCATAAGTCATTTCTATAAACAATTATAGCCGTTACACATCATTAATCAATCAAAACCTTTACGATGATCCATGATTGTTAGATCATGTTTTTTAAATGGGAAAAAGTGGGTTGTTTGACTCGATTAAATATCCCATCGCACGTTAACTTGAGAATTTAATTTTTTCTACTCCTTGAAAATTTTTGATCATTAGGTCATTTGCATCTTCAACATGTTTCAGGCATGCATATCCATATTTAAAACATATTAGGATCAATTAGAAATATCTTTCTTATAAAATTCCAAGCTATTAGGGGGTTGTACTAGAGGACTTTCCCAAACAGGGATAACAAAACTTTGGTGTTCTTTTTTAGTTCATGAAAATTTTTTCTTCACTTACATTTATTATAGTTGTCAATTTTTTGCATACATAAACTCAAAAATTTTCATTTCGTTGTGATCTATTTGCCTTATCTTTTTGTTTATGAGGGAGAGCGAACACTCAAGTTTGGATTTGAAAAAAATTGAACATCCAAAATGGAAATGCAAAAATGCAGAGAGAGATAATTGATATAAGTATCTGTGATTTTTAGGGATTGAAAACTCTTTTAATTTTTTACATATTAAGTTTTGAAATCATCGGAAAAGGGGGGGCGAGGGATTTTTAACTGCGTGTTGACTCCCAAACCATAAGTTATTTCCAACAAAAATTATAGCCATTAATCAATCAAAACCTTTACGATGATCTATGGTTGTTAGGTTAGCTTTTTTAAAATGGGCAAAAAGTGAGTTGTTTGGCTTGGGTAAATATCCCACCGCAAGTGAACTTGAGAATTTAATATTTTCAACTTCTTGAAATGTTTGGATCATTAGGTCATTTGCACCTGCAACATGTATCTGGCATGCATATCTATATTTAAAATATGTTAGGATCAATTATAAATATCTTTCTTATAAAATTCCAATCTATTAGTGGGTTGTACAAATGAAATTTCCATAACAGGGATAACAAAACTTTGGTGTTCATTTTTAGTGCGTGAAAGTTTTTTCTTCACTTAAATTTATTATTGTTTTAAATTTTTTGCATACATAAACTCTAAAATTTTCATTTCTATGTGGTCTATTTTCCTTATCTTTTTGTTCACGAGAAAAAAAGGGAGAGTGAAAACTCAAGTTTGGATTTGAAAAAAAATTGAACATAAAAAATGGAAATGCACAAATGCAGAGAGAGATAATTCCAAAAAGTATCTGTGATTTTTAAGGATTGTAAACTCTTTTAGTTTTTTATAAAATAGGTTTCGCAATCATCGAAAAAGAGGGGGGCGAGGGATTGTTAACTGAGTGTTAACTCCCAAACCCTAGGTCATTTCTAACAAAAATTATAGCCGTTACACAACATTAATAGATAAAAACCTTGATGATGATCTATGATTGTTAGGTTAGCTTTTTGTAAATGGGAAAAAAGTGGATTTTTTGGCTTGGGTAAATATCCCACCATACGTTAACTTGAGATTTTAATTTTTTCTAATCCTTGAAATTTTTGGATCATTAGGTCATTTGCATCTTCAACATGTTTTAGGCATGCATATCCATATTTAAAACATGTTAGGATCAATTATAAATCTCTTTCGTTTGAAATTCCAACCTATTAGGGGGTTGTACTAGAAGAATTTCCCAAAAAAAGATCCCAAAACTTTGGTGTTATTTTTTAGTGCGTAAAAATATTTTCTTCACTTACATTTATTATATTTTTTAATTTTTTGCATACATAAACTCTAAATTTTTTATTTCGTTTTGATCTATTTGCCTTATCTATTTTATTACGAGAAAAACGTAGAGTGAAAACTCATGTTTGGATTTGAAAAAAAAAATTGAACATCCAAAATGGAAATTCACAAATCTAGATAGAGATAATTCCAAAAAGTATATGTGATTTTTAGGGATTGTAAACTCTTTACTTTTTTATATATTAGGTTTTGCAATCATTAGAAAAGGGGGGAGGAGGAGGATGTGGTGGTGGTGGTTTAGTTGGGGCGGAGGGAGGATGTGGTGGTGGTGGTTTAGTTGGGGCAAGAGGGGGGGGGGGGGGGGGGGGGGGGGTGCTGGGGGGTTGGGTTTGTGATTGTTCTCTCTCAAACCATAAGTCATTTCTAACAAAAAATTATAGCCGTTATGCATCATTAATTGATCAAAAGCTTTACGATGATCTATGAATGTTAGGTCAGCTTTTTTAGAATAAGCAAAAAGTGGGTTGTTTTACTCGGGTAAATATACCACCGCAAGTTAACTTGAGAATTTAATATTTTCTACTCCTTGAAATTTTTGGTTCATTAGGTCATTTGCATCTTAGACAAGTTTCAGGGATGCATATCGATATTTAAAACATGTTATCATCAATTAGAAATCTCTTTCTTATAAAATTTCAAATTCCAAGCTATTAGGGGGTTGTACTAGTGGAATTTCCAAAACATGGATCACAAAACTTTGGTGTTCATTTTTAGTCTGTAAAAAACTTTTCTTCACTTACATTTATTATAGTTTTCATTTTTTTTCATACATAAACTCAAAATTTTCATTTCGTTTTGATCTATTTGCCTTTTCTTTATGTTGACGAGAAAAAGGGGAGAGAGAAAACTCAAGTTTGGATTTGAAAAAAAATTGAACATCCAAAATAGAAATTCACAAATACAGAGAGAGATAATTCCAAAAAGTATGTGTGTTTTTTTGGGATAGTAAACTCTTTTAGTTTTTTATATATTAGGTTTGGCAATCATCGAAAAAATGAGGGAGGGGGAGGGGGGGGGGGGGGGGGGGGGGGGGGGGGGGGGGGGGGGGAGGGATTTTTAAATGAGTGTTGACTCTCAGACCATAAGTCATTTCTAACAAACAATTATAGCCGTTATGCATCATTAATCAATCAAAACCTTTACAATGATCTATGAATGTTAGGTCAGCTTTTTCTAAATGGTTAAAAAGTGGGTTGTTCGAGTTCGGTAAATATCCCACCGCACTTTAAGTTGAGAAATTAATTTTTTCTACTCCTTGAAATTTTTGGATCATTAGGTCATTTGCATCTTCAACATATTTCAGGCATGCATATCTATATTTAAAACATGTTAGGATCAATTAGAAATATCTTTCTTATAAAATTCCAATCTATTAGGGGGTTGTACAAGTGGAATTTCCAAAACATGGATCACGAAACTTTGGTGTTCATTTTTAGTGCGTGAAAATTTTTTCTTCTCTTACATTTATTATAATTTTCAATTTTTTTGCATACATAAACTTTAAAATTTTTATTTTGTTGTGATCTATTTGCCTTATCTTTTTGTTTACGAGAAAATACAGAGATTGAAAACTCAAATTTTGATTTAAAAAAAATTGAACATCCAGAAAGGAAATGCACAAATGAAGAGAGAGATAATTTCACAAAGAATGTGTGATTTTTACGGATTGTAAACTATTTTAGTTATCTATATATTAGGTTTTGTAATCAATGGAAAAGGGGCCAGGGGGGGGGGGGCTAGCGATTTTATCTGAGTGTTAACTCCCAAACCATAAGACATTTCTTACAAAAATTATAGCCATTACGCATCATTAATCGATCAAAACGTTTATGATGATCTATGATTGTAAGGTTAAGTTTTTGTAAATGGGCAAAAAGTTGGTTGTTTGGCTCTGGTAAATATTCCACTGCATGTTAACTTGAAAATTTAATTTTTTCTACTCCTTGAAAATTTTGCATCATTAGGTCATTTGCATTTTCAACATGTTTCAGGCAAGCATATCCATATTTAAACATGCTAGGATCAATTATAAATTTCGTTCTTATAAAATTCCAAGCTATTAGGGGGTTATACTAGTGGAATTTCCCAAACATGGATAACAAAACTTTGGTGTTTGTTTTTGGTGCGTGAAATTGTTTTCTTCTCTTACATTTATTATAGTTTTCAATTTTTTCCAAATAAAAACTCTAAAATTTTCATTTCGTAGTGAACTATTTGCCTTATCTTTATGTTTACGAGAAAAAAGGGAGAGTGAAAACTCAAGTTTAGATTTGAAAAAAATATTGAACATCGAAAATGGAAATGCACAAATGAAGAGAGATAATTCACAAAAGTATTCGTGATTTTTACGGATTGTAAACACCTTATTTTTTTATATATAAGGTTTATTGCAATCATCGAAAAAGGGGTGGCTAGCAATATTTAATAGAGTGTTGACGTCCAAACCATAACTCATTTCTAACAAAAATTATATCCGTTACGCATCATTAACTTATCAAAACCTTTACGATGATCAATGATTGTTAGGTCAGCTTTTTGTAAATGGGCAAAATGTGGTTTGTTTGGCTCGGGTAAATATCCCACCGCACGTTAACTTGAGATTTTATTTTTTTCTACTCCTTGAAATTATTGGATCATTAGGTTATTTGCATCTTCAACATGTTTCAGGCATGCATATCTGTATTTGAAACATGTTAGGATTAATTAGAAATCTCTTTCTTATAAAATTCCAAGCTATTAGGGGGTTGTACTAGTGGAATTTCCCAGACATGGATAACATAACTTTGGTGTTCATTTTTAGTGCGTGAAAAATTTTCTTCACTTACATTTATTATAGTTTTCAATTTTTTGCATACATAATCTCTAAAATTTTCATTTCTTTGAGATCTTTTTGCCTTATCTTTTAGTTTACGAGAAAAAAAGTGATAGTGAAAACTTAAGTTAGGATTAGAAAAAAAATTGAACAACCAAAATGGAAATGCACAAATGTAGAGAAAGATAATTCCAAAAAGTATCTATGATTTTTAGGGATTTTGAACTCTTTTAGTTATTTATATATTAGGTTTTGCAATCATATGAAAAGGGGGCGAGGGATTTTTAACTGAGTGTTGGCTTTCAATCCATCAGTAATTTTTAAAAAAAAATTATAAGCGTTACACATCATTTATCGATCAAAACCATAACAATGATGTATTATTGTTAGGTCAGCTTTTTGTAAATGGGCAAAAAGTGGGTTGTTTGGATTGGGTAAATATCCCACAACCCTTTAACTTGAGAATTTTAAATTTTGTACTCTAAATTTTTGGATCATTTGCATCTTCAACATGTTTCGGGCATGCATGTCCATATTTAAAACATGTTAGAATCAATAATAAATCACTTTCTTATAAAATTTCAACCTATTAGGGGGTTGTACTAGTGGAATTTCCCAAACATGGATAACAAAACTTTGGTGTTTATTTTTAGTGCGTGAAAATTTTTCTTCATTTTCGTTTATTATAGTTTTCTATTTTTTGCACACGTAAAGTCAAAAATTTGCATTTCATCATTATTTATTTGCTATATCTTTTTATTTACGAGAAAAAAGGAAGAGGGAAAATTCAAGTCGATTTTGAAAAAAAAATTAGCATACAAAGTGGACATGCACAAATGGAGAAAGAGATAATTCCAAAATGTAAATGTGATTTTTATTGATTGTAAACTCTTTTAGTTCTTTATATATTAGGTTTTGCAATCATCGGAAAAGTGGGGGGCGAGGCATTTTTAACAGAGTGTTGACTCCATAACCATAAGTCATTTATAACACAAATTATAAGCATTACGCATAGTAAATCGTTCAAAACCTTTACGATGACCTATGATTGTTAGGTCAGCGTTTTGTAAATGGGAAAAAAGTTGATTGTTTGGCTCGGGTAAATATCCCACCGCAAGTTAACTTAAGATTTTAATTTTTTCTACTCCTTGAAGCTTTTGGATCATTAGGTCATTTGCATCTTCAACATATTTCAGGCATACATATCCATATTTAAACCATGTTAGGATCAATTAGAAATCTCTTTCTTATAAAATTCCAAACTAATAGGGGGTTGTACTAGTGGAATTTCCCAAGTATGGATAACAAAACTTTGGTGTTCATTTTTAGTGCGTGAAATTTTATTTCTTCACTTCCATTTATTTTATTTTTCAATTTTTTCTATACATAATCTTCAAAATTTTCATTTCGTTGTGATCTATTTGCCTTATCTTTTTTAATATAAGAAAAAAGGAAAGTGGAAATACAAATTTGGATTTGAAAAAAAATTGAAGATCCAAAATGGAAACGTATAATTACTAAGAGTGATAATTCCAAAAAGTATGTGTGATTTTTATGGATTGTCAACTCGTTTAGTTTTTTATATATTAGGTTTTGCAATCATCAAAAAATGGGTGCCGAGGGATTTTGAACTGAGTGTTGACTCCCAAACCATAAGTCATTTTTAAAAAATATTATGGCCATTACGCATCATTAATTTATCTATGATTGTTACGTTTGCTTTTTTTAAATGGTCTAAAAGTGGTTAGTTTGGTTCGGGTAAATATCCCACTGCCCATTAACTTGAGAATTTAATTTTTATCTACTCCTTGAAATTTTTGAATCATTAGGTCATTTGCATCATCCACATATTTCAGGCATGCATATCCATATTTAAAATATGTTAGGATCAATTAGAAATCTCTTTCTTATAAAATTCCAAGCAATTAGAGGGTTGTATGAGTGGAATGTCCCAAAGAAGGATCACAAAACTTTGGTGTTCATTTTTAGTGCATGAAAATTTTTCTTCACTTACATTTATTATAGTGTTTTATTTTTTGCATACATAAACTCTAAAATTTTCATTTCGTTGTGATCTATTTGCCTTATCGTTTTTATTTCAAGGAAAAAGGGAAAGTGAAAACTCAAGTTTGGATTTGAAAAAAAAAATTAACATCCAAAATGGAAATGAACAAATGCAGAGAGAGACAATTCCAGAAAGTATTTGTGATTTTTTGGGATTGAAAAGTCTTTAATTTTTTTATATATTAGGTTTTGCAAGCATCGAAAAAGGGGGGCGAGGGATTTTTACCTAAGTGTTGACTCCCAAACCTTAAGTCATTTCTTACACAAATTATAGCTGTTACGGATCATTAATCTATCAAAACCTTTACCATGATCTATGATTGTAGGTAAGCTTTTTAAAAATCGGCAAAAAGTGGGTTGCTTGGCTCTGGTAAATATCCCACCGCACGTTAACTTGAGAATTTATTTTTTTCTATTCCTTGAATTTTTTTTATCATTAGGTCATTTGCATCTTCAACATGTTTCAGGCAAACATATCCATATTTAAAACATGTTAGGATCAATTAGAAATCTCGTCTTATAAAATTCCAAGCTATTAGGGGGTTGTACTAGTGGAATTTCCTGAACATAGATAACAAAACCTTGGTGTTCATTTTTAGTGCGTGAAAAGTTTTTCTTCACTTACATTTATTATAGTTTTTAATTTTTTTAATACATAAACTCTAAAATTCTCATTTCTTTGTGATTTATTTGCCTTATGTTTTCAATTACGAGAAAAAAGAGAAAGTGGATACACAAGTTTGGATTTGAAAAAAAAATGAACATCCAAAATGGAAATTTAAAAATGCTGAGAGAGATAATTCCAATAAGTATGTGTGATTTTTAGGGATTGTAAACTCTTTTAGATTTTTATATATTCAGTTTGCCAATCATCGGAAAAGGGTTGGCGAGGGATTTTTAACTGAGTGTTTACTCCCAAACCATAAGCCATTTCTAACAAAAATTATAGCCGTTACGCATCATTAATCGATCATAAGCTTTACAATGATCTATGATTGTTAGGTCAGTTTTTTGTAAATGCGCAGACAGTGGGTTGTTTGGTTCGGGCAAATGTCCCATCGCTCGTTAACTTGAGATTTTTTCTACTCCTTGAAATTTTTGGATCATTAGGTCATTTGCATCTTCCACATGTTTCAGGCATGCATATCCAAGCTATTAAAGGGTTGTACTAGTGGAATTTCCCAAACATGGATCACAAAACTTTGGAGTTCATTTTTAGTGCGTCAAAATTTTTTCTTCACTTACATTTATTATAGTTTTTTATTTTTGCATACATCAACTCTAAAATTTTCATTTCGTTGTCATCTTTTTGCCTTATCTTTTTTATTAAGAGAAAAAAGGGAAAGTTAAAACTCAAGTTTGGATTTGAAAAAAAATTTAACATCAGAAATGGAAATGAATAAATACAGAGAGAGATAATTCCAAAAAGTATGTTTAATTTTTAGGGATTGAAAACTCTTTTATTTTTTTGTATATTAGGTTTTGCAATCATCGGAAAAGGGGGCCGAGGGATTTTTAACTGAGTGTTGACTCCCAAACCATAAGTCATTTCTTACAAAACTTATAGCCGTTAACCATCATTAATCGATTAAAACCTTTACGATGATCTATGATTGTTAGGTCAGCTTTATATAAATAGGCAAAAAGTGGGTTGTTTGGCACGGGAAAATATCCCACGGCACGTTAACTTGAGAATTTAATTTTTTCTACTCCTTGAAATTTTTGGATCATCAGGTCATTTGCATCTTGAACATGTTTCAGGCAAGCACATCCATATTAAAAACTTGTTAGGATCAATTAGAAATCTCGTTCTTATAAAATTCCAAGCTATTAGGGGGTTGTACTAGTAGAATTTATCAAACATGGATAACAAAACTTTGGTGTTAATTTTTAGATTGTGAAAAAATTTTCTTCACTTACATTTATTATAGTTTTCAATTTTTAGCATACATAAACTCTAAAATTTTCATTTGCATATGATCTTTTTGCCTTATCTTTTTGTTTACGTGAAAAAAGTTAGAGTGAAAACTTTAGTTAGGATTTGAAAAAAAATTGATCCAAAATGCAAATGCACTAATGCAGAGAGAGATAATTCCAAAATGTATTTGTGATTTTTAGGGATAATAAAATCTTTTACTTTTTTATATATTTGATTTTTCAATCATTGGAAAAGAGGGGGGGGGGGGGGGGGGGGGGGGGGGGGGGGGGGGGGGGGGGGGGGGGGGGGTTGCGTGGAATTTTAAACTGAATGTTGACTCTCAAACCATGTCATTTTGTTGAGCACCCAGCAAATACTACCCAAAAGACCAGCCTGTATGGAGCGGAAGACAAAGGTACTTAACCCCAGGACCAATTGGGTCATTGTGAGCCCAAAACATCACATCCCACCTTACTGAGCCAACGACCCCAGCGGCTTTACCCGCTAGCGACAAGGAGGGGTAGCTCGTGGCCAAGTGCTAGCTCTGATACCAAAAGTTAAGTACCTAGCCAATACTACCCAAAAGACTGGCCTGTTAGGAGCGGAAGGTATATGTACATAGCCCAGACCACAACATCACACCCACCTTCACGGGCCGACGACCATGACGGCCACACTCTAGTGGTAGCCCACTCTAGTTTCTACTAGGTCGCCCCCTTCGCTGGGTCACTCCCACCGCTTAGGACTCACGCCATGGGGATTCGAACTCGCGACGTAGCACTTGCTCTGATACCAAATATTGAATACCTAGCTAATACTACCCAAAAGACCGGCCTGTTAGGAGTGAAAGACATAGGTACTTAGCCCAGGATCATAACATTACACCAACCTTAATGAGCCGACGACCACGGTGTCCACACTCTAGCGGTCGCCCCCTCCTCTAGGTTGGCCCCTCCACTCAGGACTCACACCGCGGGGATTCGAACTAGCGACGTAGCTCTAGCTCTGATACAAAAATGTTAAGCACCTAGCCAATAGGTCCCAAAAGGCAGACCTGTTAGGAGTGGAAGACATAGGTACTTAACCCCAAGACCAAGTGGGTCACTGTGAGCCCATAACATCACACCCCACCTTCACTAGCCGACGACCACTGTGGCTTTACCCGCTAGCGATGAGGAGGGGTGCCTGCATCTAGGATTTGCGATCTCCCGCACCTATCGGGAATCAAACTCGTGACCAAGCACTAGCTCTGATACCAAATGTTGAGCACCTAGCCAATACTACCCAAAAGACTGGCCTGTTAGGAGCGGAAGACATAGGTACTTAACCTCAGGACCAAGTGGGTCATTGTGATCTCATAACACATAAACCCTAAAATTTTCTTTTCGTCATGATCTATTTGCCTTATATTTTTGTTTAAGAGAAAAAAAGGAAAGTGAAAACTAAAGTAGGGATTTGAAAAAAAATGAACATCCAAAATTAAAATTCACAAATGCAAAGAGAAATAATTCCAAAAATTATTTGTCATTTTTAGGGATTGTAAACTCTTTTACTTTTTTATATATTAGGTTTTGTAATCATCAGAAAAGGGGGGGCGACTGATTTTTAAATGAGTGTTGACACTCAAACCATAAGTTATCTCTAACAAAAATTATATCTGTTATACATCATTAATCAATAAAACCTTTACGATGATCTATGATTGTTATGTCAACTTTTTTTAAATGGGCAAAAAGTGGATTGTTTGGCTCGGGTAAATATCCCACCGCACGTTAATTTGAGAAATTAAGTTTTTCTACTCCTTGAAATTTTTGGACCATTAGGTCATTTGCATCTTCAACATGTTGCAGGTATGCATATCCATATTTAAAAAATGTTAGCAGTAATTAAAAATCTCTTTCTTATAAAATTCCAACCTATTAGGGGGTTGAACTAGTGGAATTTCCCAAACGTGGATAACAAAACTTTGGTGTTCATTTTTAGTGCGTGAAAAGTTTTTCTTCACTTACAGTTATTAAAGTTTTCAATTTTTTGCATACATAAATTCTAAAATTTTCATTTCATGCGATCTATTTGCCTTATATTTATTATTACGAGAAAAAAAGGAGAGTTAAAACTCAAGTTTGGATTTGAAACAAAATTGAACATCCCAAATGTAAATTCACAAATACAGAGAGAGATAATTCCAAAAAGTATGTGTGTTTTTTAGGGATTGTGAACTCCTTTACTTTTTTATATATTTGATTTTTCAATCATTGGAAATGGGGGGGGGGGGGGGGGGGGGGGGGGGGGGGGGTTGCGTGGAATTTTAAACTGAGTGTTGACTCTCAAACCATGTCATTTTGTTGAGCACCCAGCAAATACTACCCAAAAGACCAGCCTGTATGGAGCGGAAGACATAGGTACTTAACCCCAGGACCAATTGGGTCATTGTGAGCCCATAACTTCACATCCCACCTTACCGAGCCAACGACCCCAGTGGCTTTACCCGCTAGTGACGAGGAGGGGGAGCTCGTGGCCAAGTGCTAGCTCTGATACCAAAAGTTAAGTACCTAGCCAATACTACCCAAAAGACTGGCCTGTTAGGAGCGGAAGGTATATGTACATAGCCCAGACCACAACATCACACCCACCTTCATGGGCCGACGACCATGACGGCCACACTCTAGTGGCAGCCCACTCTAGTTTCTACTAGGTCGCCCCCTTCGCTAGGTCACTCCCACCGCTTAGGACTCACGCCATGGGGATTCGAACTCGCGACGTAGCGCTTGCTCTGATACCAAATGTTGAATACTTAGCTAATACTACCCAAAAGACCGGCCTGTTAGGAGCGAAAGACATAGGTACTTAGCCCAGGACCATAACATTACACCAACCTTAACGAGCTGATGACCACGGTGTCCACACTCTAGCGGTCGCCCCCTCCTCTAGGTTGGCCCCTCCACTCAGGACTCACGCCGCGGGGATTCGAACTAGCGACGTAGCTCTAGCTCTGATACAAAAATGTTAAGCACCTAGCCAATAGGTCCCAAAAGGCAGACCTGTTAGGAGTGGAAGACATAGGTACTTAACCCCAAGACCAAGTGGGTCACTGTGAGCCCATAACATCACACCCCACCTTCACTAGCCGACGACCACTGTGGCTTTACCCGCTAGCGATGAGGAGGGGTGTCTGCGTCTAGGATTTGTGATCTCCCGCACCTATCGGGAATCAAACTTGTGACCAAGCGCTAGCTCTGATACCAAATGTTGATCACCTAGCCAATACTACCCAAAAGACTGGCCTGTTAGGAGCGGAAGACATAGGTACTTAACCTCAGGACCAAGTGGCTCATTGTGATCTCATAACACATAAACTCTAAAATTTTCTTTTCGTCGTGATCTATTTGCCTTATATTTTTGTTTAAGAGAAAAAAAGGAGAGTGAAAACTAAAGTAGGGATTTGAAAAAAAATGAACATCCAAAATTAAAATTCACAAATGCAAAGAGAAATAATTCCAAAAATTATTTGTCATTTTTAGGGATTGTAAACTCTTTTACTTTTTTATATATTAGGTTTTGTAATCATCAGAAAAGGGGGGGCGACTGATTTTTAAATGAGTGTTGACACTCAAACCATAAGTTATTTCTAACAAAAATTATATCTGTTATACATCATTAATCGATGAAAACCTTTACGATGATCTATGATTGTTATGTCAACTTTTTTTAAATGGGCAAAAAGTGGATTGTTTGGCTCGGGTAAATATCCCACCGCCGTTAATTTGAGAAATTAATTTTTTCTACTCCTTGAAATTTTTGGACCATTAGGTTATTTGCATCTTCAACATGTTGCAGGTATGCATATCCATATTTAAAACATGTTAGCAGTAATTAAAAATCTCTTTCTTATAAAATTCCAACCTATTAGGGGGTTGAACTAGTGGAATTTCCCAAACGTGGATAACAAAACTTTGGTGTTCATTTTTAGTGCGTGAAAATTTTTTCTTCACTTACAGTTATTAAAGTTTTCAATTTTTTTCATACATAAATTCTAAAATTTTCATTTCGTGCGATCTATTTGCCTTATATTTATTATTACGAGAAAAAAGGGAGAGTTAAAACTCAAGTTTGGATTTGAAACAAAATTGAACATCCCAAATGTAAATTCACAAATGCAGAGAGAGATAATTCCAAAAAGTATGTGTGTTTTTTAGGGATTGTGAACTCTTTTACTTTTTTATATATTAGGTTTTTCAATTATCGAAAAAGGGGTGGCGATGGATTTTTAAATGATTGTTGAGTCTCAAACCATAAGTCATTTCTAAAAAAACTTATAGCCGTTACACATCATTCATCGATCAAAACCTTTATGATGATCTATGTTTGTTAGGTCAGATTTTTTTAAATGGGCAAAACGTGGGTTGTTTGGCTCGGGTAAATATCCCACCGCGCGTTAACTTAAGAATTTAATATTTTCAAACTTTTTAAAAGTTTTGAATCATTAGGTCATTTGCATCTTCAACATGTTTCTGGTATGCATATCCATATTTAAAACATGTTAGCATCAATTAGAAATCTCTTTCTTATACAATTCCAACCTATTAGGGGGTTGTACTAGTGAAATTTCCCAAACATGGATCACAAAACTTTGTTGTTCATTTTTAGTGGGCGAAATATTTTTATTCACTTACATCTATTAAAGTTTTCAATTTTTTGCATACATAAACTCTAAAAATTTCATTTTGTTGTGATCTATTTGCCTTATCTTTTCACTACGAGAAAAAAGGGAGAGTGAAAACTCAAGTTTGGATTCGAAAAAAAATTGAACTTCCCAAATGAAAATTCACAAATGCAGAGAGAGATAATTCCAAAAAGTATGTGTGTTTTTTAGGGATTTTAAACTCTTTTATTTATTTAAGTATTAGGCTTTGCAATCATCGAAAAAGGGGGGGCGAGGGATTTTTAAATGAGTGTTGACTCTAATACCATAAGTTATTTCTAACAAAAATTATAGCCGTTACGCATGATTAATCGATCAAAACCTTTATGATGATCTATGATTGTTTGCTCAGCATTTTGTAAATGGTTAAAAAGTGGGTTATTTGACTCGGGTAAATATCCCACTACACGTAAAGTTGAGAATTTAATATTTTCGACTACTAGAAATTTTTGGATCATTAGGTCATTTGCATCTTCAACATGTTTCAGGCCATATTTAAAACATGTTAGTATCAATTAAAAATCTCTTTCTTATAAAATTCCAAGCCATTTGGGGGTTGTATTAGTGGAATTTACAAAACATGGATAAAAAAACTTTGGTGTTCATATTTAGTGCGTGAAAAAATTTTCTTCACTTACATTTATTATAGTTTTCAATTTTTTGCGTATATAAACTCCAAAATTTTCTTTTTGTTGTGATCTATTTGCCTTATCTCTTTTTTTTTCTTTACAAGAAAAAAGGGAGAGTGAAAACTCAAGTTTGGATTTGAAAAAAAAGGACTATCCAGAATGGAAATTCTCAAATGAAGAGAGAGATATTTCCAAAAATTAGTTGTCATTTTTAGGGATTCTAAACTGTTTTACCTTTTTATATATTAGGTTTTGCAATCATCAAAAAAGGGAGGCGAGGGATTTTTAAATGACTATTGACTTTTAAACCATGAGTCATTTCCAACCAAAATTATAGCCGTTATGCATCATAAATCGATCAAAACCTTTACGATGATCTATGATTGTTAGGTCAGCTTTTTGTAAATGGGTAAAAAGTGGGTTGTTTGGCTTTGGTAAATATCCCACTCCACGTTAATTTGAGAATTTAATATTTTCTACTTCTCGAAATTTTTGGATCATTAGGTCATTTACATCTTCAACATGTTACTGGCATACACATCCTTATTTAAATAATTGTTAGCATCAATTAGAAATCTCCTTCTTATAAAATTCCAAACTATTAGGGGGTTGTACTCGTGGAATTTCCCAAACATTGATCACAAAACTTTGATGTTCATTTTTAGTGCATGAAATTTTTTTCTTCACTTACATTTATTAAAGTTTTCAATTATTTGCATACATGAAGTCTAAAATTTTGATTTCGTTGTGATCTATTTACCTTATCTTTTTTATTATGAGAAAAAAGGAGAGTGAAAACAGAAGTTTGGATTTGAAAAAAAATATAACATCCCAAATGGAAATTCACAATTTCAAAGAGAGATAATTCCAAAAACATCTGTGTTTTTGAAGGATTGTAAACACTTTTACTTTTTTTTTTATATATATGAGATTTTGCAATCATCAGAATAGGGGGGCGAGGCATTTTGAAATGAGTGTTGACTCTCAAACCATAAGTCATTTCTAACAAAACTTAAAGTCGTTACTCATTAATCGATCAAAAACTTTACGATGATCAATGATTGTTAGGTCAGCTTTTTGTAGAGGCAAAAAGTGGAATGTTTGGCTCGGGTAAATCTCCCGCAACACGTTAACTTGAGAATTTAATTTTTTTCAGCTCAATGAAATTAGAGGATCATTAGGTTATTTGCATCTTCAATATGTTTCAGGCATGCATATCGATATTTAAAACATGTTAGCATCAATTAGAAATCTCTTTCTTATAAAATTCCTAGCTGCTAGGGCGTTGTACTAACGGAATTTCCAAAACATGGATGACAAAACTTTTGTGTTCATTTTTAGTGCCTGGAATTTTTTTCTTCACTTACATTTATTATAGTTTTCAATTTTTTGCATACTCAAACTTTAAAATTTTCATTTCGTTGTGATCTCTTTGCCTAATCTTTTTGTTTACGAGAAAAAAAGGAGAGTGAAAACTCAATTTTGGACTTGAAAAAAAATTGAACATCCAAAAAGGAAATTTACAAATATAGAGAGAGATAATTCCAAAAAGTATCTGTCGTTTTTAGGGATTGTAAACTCTTTTACTTTTTTATATGTTAGGTTTTGCAATCAACAAAAATGGAGGGGGGGATTTTTGAATGAGTGTTGATTCTCAAACCATAAGTCATTTCACTATAGCCATTACGCATCATTAATCAATCAAAAACCTTACGATGATCTATGATTTTTAGGTCAGCATTTTGTAAATGGGCAAAGAGTGGGTTGTTTGGCTCAGGCAAATATCCCATTGCACGTTAACTGAGATTTGAATTTTTTCTACTCCTTGAAATTTTCGGATAATTAGGTCATTTGCATCTTCAACATGTTTCAGGCATGCATATCCATATTTATAACATGTTAGGATCAAATAGAAATCTTTTTCTTATAAAATTCCAACCAATTAGGGGGTTATACTAGATGAATTTCCCATAAAAGGATAACAAAACTTTGGTGCATAGTTTTAGCGCGTGAAATTTTTTTCTTCACTTACATTTTTTATAGTTTTCAAATTTTTGCATAGATAAATTTTAATATTTTCATTTCGTTGTGATCTATTTGCCTTATCTTTTTCTTTACAAGAAAAAAGGGAGAGTGAAAACAAAATTTTGGATTTGAAAAAAAAATGAACATCCAAAAAAACTGGGTTGTTTGGCTAGGTTAAATATCCCACTTCACATTAACTTGAGAATTTAATTCTTTCTACTTCTTGAAATTTTTGGATCATTAGGTCATTTGCATCTTCAACATGTTTCAGACATGCATATCCATATTTAAAACATGTAAGGATCAAATAGAAAACTCTTTCTTATAAAATTTCAAACCATTATGGGGTTGTACTACTGGAATGTCCCAAACATGGATATAAAAATATTGGTGTTCAATTTTAGAGCGTGAAATTTTTTTCTTCACTTATATTTATTATTATTTTAAATTTTTTACATATATAAAATCTAAAATTTTCTTTTCTTTGTGATTTATTTGCCTTATCTTTTTATTATGAGAAAAAGTGGAAACTCAAGTTTGGATTTGAAAAAATATTGAACATCCAAAATGGAAATGGACAAATGCAGAGAGAGATAATTCCAAAAAGTATGTGTAATTTTTAGTGATTGTAAACTCTTTTAGTTTTTTATATATTAGGTTTTGCAATCATCGCAAAGGGGGGGCAAGGGATTTTTAACTGAGTGTTGAATCCCAAGCCATATGTCATTTCTAAAACAGATTATACGCATTACGCATCATTAATCGATCAAAACCTTTACGATGACCTACGATAGTTAGGTCATCTTTTTCTAAATGGGCAAAAAGTGGGTTGTTTGGCTCGTGTAAATATCCCACCGCATGTTAACTTGAGATTTAAATTTTTTCTACTCCTTGAAAATTTTGGATCATTAGGTCATTTGCATCTTCAACATGTTTCAGGCATGCATATCCATATTTAAAACATGTTAGGATCAATTATAAATCTCTTTCCTATAAAATTTCAAGCTATTAGGGGGTTGTACTAGTGGAATTTCCCAAACATGGATAACAAAACTTTTGTTTTTATTTTTAGTGTGTGAAATTTTTTTTTTCACTTATATTTATTATACTTTTCAATTTTGTGCATACATAAACTCTAAAATTTCCTTTTCGTTGTGATTTATTTGCCTTATATTTTTTATTACGAGAAAAAGGGAAAGTGGAAACTCAAGTTTGGATTTGAAAAAATATTCAACATCCAAATGGAAATGTACAAATGCCGAGAGAGATAATTCCAAAAAGTATGTGTGATTTTTAGGGATTGTAAACTCTTTTAGTTTTTTATATATTAGGTTCTGCAATCATCAGAAAAGGGGTGGCGATTGATTTTTACCTGAGTGTTGACTCCCAAACCATAAGTCATTTGTAACAAAAATTATAGCCGTTACGCATCATTAATCGATCATAAACTTTACAATGATCTATGATTGTTAGGTATGCTTTTTTGTAAATGGGCAAAAAGTAGGTTGTTTGGTTCGGGTAAATATCCCACTGCACGTTAACTTGAAATTTTAATTTTTCTACTGTTTGAAATTTTTGAATAATTAGTTCATTTTCATCTTCCACATGCTTCATGCATGAATATCCATATTTAAAACATGTTAGGATCAATTAGAAAACATTTTCTTATAAAATTCAAAGCTATTAGAGGGTTGTACCAGTGGAATTTCCCAAACATGGATCACAAAACTTTAGTGTTCATTTTTAGTGTGTGAAATTTTTTCTTCACATACATTTATTATAGTTTTTAATTTTTTGCATACATAAACTCTAAAAATATCATTTCATTGAGATCTATTTGCCTTATCTTTTTTATTACGAGAAAATAGGAAAAGTGTAAACTTAAGTTTGAATTTGAAAAAAAAATAATATTTATAAAGGAAATGCACAAATGAAGAGATATATAATGCCAAAAAGTATGTGTGATTTTTTGGGATTGAAATTTTTTTTATTTTTATATATATTTGGTTTTATAATGGGGGCAAGGGATTTTTAACTGAGTGTTGACTCCCAAACCATAAGTCATTCCTTACAAACATTATAGCTGTTATGCATCATTAATCGATCAAAACCTGTACGATTATCAATGATTGTTAGGTCAGCTTTTTATAAATGGGCAAAAAGTGGGTTGTTTGGCTTGGGTAAACATCCCAGAGGACGTTAACTTGAGAATTTAATTTTTTTTGCTCCTTTAAATTTTGGGATGATTAGGTCATTTGCATCTTCAACATGTTTCAGGCATGCATATCCATATTTAAAACATGTTAGGATGAATTAGAAATCTCTTTCTTATAAAATTCCAAGCTATTAGGGGGTTGTGTGGAATTGCCCAAACAAGGATAACAAAACATTGGTGTTCATTTTTAGTGTGTGAAAAGTTTTTCTTCACTTAAATTTATTACAGTTTTCATTTTTTTACATACTTAAACTCTACAATTTTCATTTCGTTGTGATCTATTTGCCTTATCTTTTTTAGTATGAGAAGAAAGGGAAAGTGGAAACTCAAGTTTGGATTTGAAAAAAAATTGAACATCCAAAATGGAAATGTACAAATGCTTAGAGAGACAATAAGTATGTGTGATGTTTAGGGATTGTAAACCCTTTTAGTTTTTTATATATTAGATTTTCCAATCATCGGAAAAGGGGTGGCGAGGGATTTTGACTCCCAAACCATAAGTCATTTCTAACAAAATTTATAGCTGTAACACATCATTAATCGATCACAACCTTTACAATGATCTATAACTGTTAGGTTTGCTTTTTGTAAATGGGCAAAAATTGGGTTGTTTGGTTCGAATAAATATCCCACCTCACGTTAACTTGAGATTTTAATTTTTTCTACTCGAAATTTTTGGATCATTAGGTCATTTGCATCTTCAACATGTTTCGGGCATGCATATCAATGTTTAAAACATGTTAGGATCATTTAGAAATCTCTTTCTTATATAATTCAGAGCTATTAAGGGGTTGTACTAGTGGAGTTTCCCAAACATGAAAACAAAACTTTGGTGTTCATTTTTAATGCATGAAAATTTTTCTATCTTACATTTATTATAGTTTTCAATTTTTTGCATACATAAACTCTAAATTTTTCATTTTGTTGTTATCTATTTTCCATATCCTTTTGTTTACGAGAAAAAAGGGATACTTAAAACTCAAGTTTGGATTTGAAAATAAATTGAACATCCAAAATGGAAATGCACATATGCCGAGAGAGATAATTCTAAAAGGTATGTGTGATTTTTAGGCACTGTAAACTCTTTTCGTCGCGATTTATTGGCCTTATCTTTTTTATTTTGAGAAAAAGGGAAAGTGGAAACTCAAGTTTGGATTTGAAAAAATATTTAACATCCAAAATGGAAATGGACAAATGTTGAGAGAGATAATTCCAAAAAGTATGAGTGATTTTTAGTGATTGTAAACTCTTTTAGTTTTTTATATATTAGGTTTTGCAATCATCGGAAAAGGGGGGGCGAGGGATTTTTAACTGAGTGTTGACTCCCAAACCATATGTCATTTCCAAAAAACATTATAGGTGTTGCGCATCTTTAATCGATCAATTAGGTCATCATTTTGTAAATATCCCACCGCACGTTAACTTGAGATTTAAATTTTTTCTACTCCTTGAAAATTTTGTACCATTAGGTCATTTGCATCTTCAACATGTTTAAGGCATGCATATCCATATTTAAAACATGTTAGGATCAATTAGAAATCTCTTTCGTATAAAATTTCAAGCTATTAAGGGGTTGTACTAGTGCATTTTCCCAAACATGGATAACAAAACTTTGGTTTTCATTTTTAGTGCGTGAAATGTTTTTCTTCACTTATATTTATTATAGTTTTCAACTTTGTGCATACATAAACTCTAAAATTTCCTTTTCGTTGTGATTTATTTGCCTTATATTTTTTATTACCAGAAAAAGGGAAAGTGGAAACTGAAGTTTGGATTTGAAAAAATATTGAACATCCAAATGGAAATGTACAAATGCTGAGAGAGATAATTCCAAAAAGTATGTGTGATTTTTAGAGATTGTAAACTCTTTTAGTTTTTTATATATAAGGTTCTACAATCATCGGAAAAGGGGTGGCGATTGATTTTTACCTGAGTGTTGACTCCCAAACCATAAGTCATTTCCAAAAAAAATTATAGCCGTTATGCATCATTAATCGATCATAACCTTTACAATGATCTATGATTGTTAGGTATGCTTTTTGTAAATGGGCAAAAAGTAGGTTGTTTGGTTCGGGTAAATATCCCACCGCAGGTTAACTTGAGATTTTAATTTTTTCTACTGCTTGAAATTTTTGAATAATTAGGTCATTTGCATCTTCCACATGTTTCATGCATGAATATCCATATTTAAAACATGTTAGGATCAATTAGAAAACACTTTCTTATAAAATTCAAAACTATTAGAGGATTGTACGAGTGGAATTTCCCAAACATGGATCACAAAACTTTGGTGTTCATTTTTAGTGTGTGAAATTTTTTTCTTCACATACATTTATTATAGTTTTAAATTTTTTGCATACATAAAATCTAAAAATATCATTTCATTGCGATCTATTTTCCTTATCTTTTTTATTACGAGAAAAAAGGGAAAGTGTAAACTTGAGTTTGAATTTGAAAAAAAAAAAAACATTCATAAAGGAAATGCACAAATGAAGAGAGATATAATGCCAAAAAGTATGTGTGATTTTTTGGGATTGAAATTTTTTTTATTTTTATATATATTTTGTTTTGCAATGGGGGCAAGGGATTTTTAACTGAGTGTCGACTCCCAAACCATAAGTCATTCCTTACAAACATTATAGATGTTATGCATAATTAATCGATCAAAACCTGTACGATTATCAATGATTGTTAGGTCAGCTTTTTTTAAATGGGCAAAAAGTGGGTTGTTTGGCTTGGGCAAACATCCTAGAGCACATTAACTTGAGAATTTAATTTTTTTTGTTCCTTTAAATTTTGGGATCATTAGGTCATTTGCCTCTTCAACATGTTTTAGGCATGCATATCCATATTTAACACATGTTAGGATGGATTAGAAATCTCTTTCTTATAAAATTCAAAGCTATTAGGGGGTTGTACAAGTGGAATTGCCCAAACAAGGATAACAAAACTTTGGTGTTCATTTTTAGTGTGTGAAAAGTTTTTCTTCATTTACATTTATTATAGTTTTCATTTTTTCTGCATACTTCAACTCTACAATTTTCATTTCGTTGTGATCTATTTGCCTTATCATTTTTAGTACGAGAAGAAAGGGAAACTGGAAACTCAAGTTTGGATTTGAAAAAAAATTGAACATCCAAAATGGAAATGTACAAATGCTTAGAGAGACAATAAGTATGTGTGATGTTTAGGGATTGTAAAACCTTTTAGTTTTTTATATATTACTTTTTGCAATCATCGGAAAAGGGGTGGCGAGGGATTTTGACTCCCAAACCATAAGTCATTTCTAACAAAATTTATAGCTGTAACGAATCATTAATCGATCACAACCTTTGCAATGATCTATGATTGTTAGGTTTGCTTTTTGTTAATGGGCAAAAATTGGGTTGTTTGGTTCGGATGTATATCCCACCGCACGTTAACTTGAGATTTTAATTTTTTCTACTCGAAATTTTTGGATCATTAGGTCATTAGCATCTTCAACATGTTTTGAGCATGCATATAAATATTTAAAACATGTTAGGATCAATTAGAAATCTCTTTCTTATAAAATTCAGAGCTATTAAGGGGTTGTACTAGTGGAGTTTCCCAAAGATGAAAACAAAACTTTGGTGTTCATTTTTAATGCGTGAAAATTTTTTCTATCTTACATTTATTATATTTTTCAATTTTTTGCATACATAAACTCTAAATTTTTCATTTTTTTGTGATCTATTTGCCAAATCCTTTTGTTTACGAGAAAAAAGGGATACTGAAATCTCAAGTTTGGATTTGAAAAAAAATTAAACATCCAAAATGGAAATGCACATATGCCGAGAGAGATAATTCTAAAAGGTATGTGTGATTTTTAAGGATTGTAAACTCTTTTAGTTTTTTATAGGGGGGGGGGGGGGGGGGGGGGGGGGAGGGGGGGGTGAGGCATTTTTAACTGAGTGTTGACTCCCAAACTTAAGCCATTTCTTACAAAAATTATAGCCGTTACGCATAATTAATCGATAGAAACCTTTACGATGATCTATGATTGTTAGGTTAGCCTTTTGTAAATGGGCAAAAAGTTGGTTGTTTGGCTCTAGTAAATATCCCACCCTACGTTAACTTGAGAATTTAATTTTTTCTACTCAAATTTTTTGGATCATTTGGTCATTTGCATCGGCAAGCATATCCATATTTAAAACATGTTAGGATCTATTAGAAATCTCTTTCTTATAAAATTCCAAGCTAGTAGGGGGGTTGTACTTGTGGAATTTCCCAAAAATGGATAACAAAACTTTGGCGTTCATTTTTAATGCGTGAAATTTTTTTATTCTCTTACATTTATTATAGTTTTCAATTTTTTGCATACAAAAACACTAAAATTTTCATTTCGTAATGTTCTATTTGCCTTATTTTTTTATTTACGAGAAAAAAGGGAGAGCGAAAAGTCAAGTTTGGATTTGAAAAAAAATTGAACATCCAAAATGGAAATGCACAAATGTAGAGAGAGATAATTCCAAAACGTATCATTGATTTATAGGGATTGTAAACTATTTTAGTTTTTTATATATTAGGTTTTGCAATCATCGAAAAAGGGGGGTGAGAGATTTTTAACTGAGCATTGACTCCCAAACTATAAATCATTTCTAACAAAAATTATAGCCGTTACGCATCATTAATTGATCAAAACTATTACGATGATGCTTGATGTTCGGTCTATTTTTTGTAAATGGGCAAAAGGTGGGATGTTTGGCTCGGTTAAATATCGCTCCGCACGTTAACTTTAGATTTTAATTATTTCTACTCCTTGAAATTTTTGGTTCATTAAGTCATTTGCATCTTCAATATGTTTCAGGCATGCATATCGATATTTAAAACATGTTAGGATCAATTAGAAATCTCTTTCTTATAAAATTCCAAGCTATTAGGGGCTTGTACTAGTGGAATTTCCCAAATATTGATCACAAAACTTTGGTGTTCATTTTTAGTGCGTGAAAATTTTTTCTTCACTTATATTTATTATAGTTTTTAATTTTTTGCATATATAAACTCCAAAATTTTCATTTTGTTGCCTTATCTTTTTTATTAGAAGAAAAGGGGAAATTGAAAACTCATGTTTGGATTTGAAAAAAAAATTAACATCCAAAATGGAAATGCACAAATACAGAGTGATATAATTCCAAAAAGTATGTGTGATTTTTACGAATTGTAAACCCTATTAGTTTTTTATATATTAGGTTTTTTAAACATTGGAAAAAGGAGGGACGAGGGATTTTTAACTGACTATTGACTTCCAATCCATAAGTCATTTCTTACTAAAATTATAGCTATTATGCATCATTAATCGATCAAAACCCTTACGATGATCTATGATTGTTAGGTCAGCTTTTCGTAAATGGGCAGAAAGTTGGTTGTTTGGCTCGGGTAAATGTCCCACCTCACATTAACTCTAGAATTTAATTTTTTCTACTCTTTGAATTTTTTTTTATCATTAGCTCATTTGGATCTTCAACATGTTTTAGGCATGCATATCCATATTTCAAACATGTTAGGAACAATTAGAAATCTATTTCTTATAAAATACCAACCTTTTAGGTGGTTGTACTAGTGGAATTTCCAAAACATGGATCACAAAACTTTGGTGTTCATTTTAGTGCGTGAAAATCTTTTCTTCACTTACTTTTATTATAGTTTTTAATTTTTTGCATACATAAACTCTTAAATTTTCATTTCATTGTGATCTATTTTTCTTATATTTTTTATTGCAATAAAAAAGGGAAAGTGAAAACTCAAGTTTGGATTTGAAAAAAAACATTAACATCCAAAAATGAAATGCTCAAATGCAGAGGGAGATTATTCCAAAAACTGTGTGTAATTCTAAGCGATTGAAAACTCTTTTATTTTTTTCTATATAACGTTTTACAATCATCGGAAAAGGGTGGGTGTGTTCATTTTTAGTGTGTGAAATTTTTTTCTTCACTTACATTTATTATATTTTTCATTTTTTTGCGTACATAAACTCTAAAAATTTCTTTTCGTTGTCATCTATTTGCCTTATTGTTTAGTTTACGAGAAAAAGAGAGACTGAAAACTCTAGTTTGGATTTGAAAAAAACTTGAACATCCAAATGGAAAAGCACAAATGCAGAGAGAGATAATTCCAAAAAGTATGTGTGAGTTTTAGGGATTGAAAACTCTTTTAGTTATTATATATTAGGTTTTGAAATCATTAGAAAAGGGGGGTGAGGGATTTTTAACTAAGTGTTGACTCCAGAAAAGAAAGTAATTTTTACAAAATTTATAGCCATTACGCATCATTAATCGATCAGCTTTTTGTAAATGGGCAAAAAGTTGGTTGTTTGGCTCAGGTAAATATCCCACCGCACGTTAACTTGAGAATTTAATTTTTTCTACTCCTTGAAATTTTTGGATCATTAGGTCATTTGCATCTTGAACATGTCTCAGGCATGCATATCCATACTTAAAACATGTTAGGATCAATTAGAAATCTCTTTCTAATAAAATTCCAAGCTATTATGGGTTGTACTAGTGGTATTTCCGAAACATGGATAACAAAACTTTGGTGTTTGTTTTTAGTGCGTGTAAAGTTTTTCTTCACTTACATTTATTATAGTTTTCAATTTTGTGCATACATAAACTCTAAAATTTTCATTTCGTGCGAATAATTTGCCTTATCTTTTTGTTTACGAGAAAAAAGTGAGAGCGAAAACACAAGTTTGGATTTGAAAAAAAATTGAACGTCCAAAATGGAAATGCCCAAATGCAGAGAGAGATAATTCAAAAAAGTGCATGTGATTTTTGGGGTTGTAAACTCTTTTAATTTTTTATATATTAGGTTTTGCAATCATCGAAAAAGGGGGGCGTGGGATTTTTAACTGTTGACTTCCAAACCATAAGTCATTTCTAACAAAAATTATAGCAGTTATGCATCATTAATCGATCAAAATCATTACGATGATGTATGATTGTTCGGTCAGCTTTCTGTAAATGGGGAAAAAGTGGGTTGTTTGGTTCGGGTAAATATCCCACCGCACGTTAACTTGAGAATTTAATATTTTCTATTTCTTGAAATTTATGGATCATTAGGTCATTTGCATCTTCAACATGTTTGAGGCATGCATATCTATATTTAAAACATGTTAGGCTAAATTAGAAATCTCTTTCTTATAAAATTCAAATATATTCGGGGGTTGTACAAGTGGAATTTTTCAAACTTGAATAACGAAACTTTGGTGTTCATTTTTAGTGCGTGAAATTTTTTTCTTCACTTACATTTATTATAGTTTTCAATTTTTTGCATCCATAAACTCTAAAATTTTTATTTCATTGCGATCTATTTGCCTCATCTTTTTGTTTACGTGAAAAAAGGGAGAGTGAAAACTGAAGTTTGGATTTGAAAAAAAAATGAACATACAAAATGGACATGCACAAATGTAGAGAGAGATAATTCCAAAAAGTATCTGTAATTTTTAGGGATTGTAAACTCTTTTATTTTTTTATATATTATGTTTTTCAATCATTGAAAAAGGGGTGGCGTGGGATTTTTAACAGAGTGTTGACTCCCAAACCATAAGTCATTTCTAATAAAAATTATAGCCATTACGCATCATTAATTGATCATGACCTTTACAATGATCTACAATTGTTATGTCCGCTTTTTGGAAATGTGAAAAAAGTGGGTTGTTTGGCTCGGGTAAATATCCCATCGCACGTTAACTTGATATTTGAATTTTTTCTACTAGAATTATTTGGATCATTAGGTCATTTGCATCTTCAACATATTTCAGGCATGCATATCCATATTTAAAATGTGTTAGGATCAATTAAAAATCTCTTTCTTATAAAATTCCAAGCTATTTGGAGGTTGTACTAATGGAATTTCCCAAACATGGACCACAAAACTTTGGAGTTCATTTTTAGTGCGTGAAATTTTTTTATTCACATACATTTGTTATAATTTTAAATTATTCGCATTAAGAAACTCTAAAATTTTCATTTAGTTGTGATTTTTTTGCCTTATCTTTTTAATTACTAGAAAAAAGAAAAAGTGAAAACTCTAGTTTGGATTTGAAAAAAAATTGAACAGCCAAAATGGAATTGGACAAACGCAGAGATAGATAATTCCAAAAAGTATGTGTAATTTTTAGGGATTGTAAACTCTTTTAGTTTTCTTATATATTAAGTTTTGCAATCATCGGAAAAAGGGTGGTGATGGATTTTTAATTGAGTGTTAACTCCCAAACCATAAGTGAGTTCTAACAAAAATTATAACCATTAGGCCTCATTAATCGATCATAACCTTTACAATGATCTATGATTGTTAGGTCTGCTTATTGTAAATGGGCAAAAAGTGGGTTGTTTGGCTTGGGTGAATATCCCACCGCACGTTAACTTGAGATTTTAATTTTTTCAACTCCTTGAATTTTTTGGATCATTCGGTCATTTGCATCTTTAACATATTTCAGGCATGCATATCCATATTTAAAAAATCTTAGGATCAATGACAAATCTCTTTCTTAAAAAATTCCAAAGTATTACGGGGTGGGTTGTACTAGTGGAATTTCCCAAACTTGGATAACAAAACTTTGGAGTTCATTTTTAAAGCGTGAAATTTTTTTCTTCTCGTACCTTTATTATAGTTTTCAAATTTTTCACACATAAATTCTAAAATTTTTATCTCGTTGTGATGTATTTGCATTATCTTTTTTTTTACGAGAAAAAAGGGAGAGTGAAAACTCTAGTTTCGATTTGAAATAAAATTGAACATACAAAATCGAAATGCACAAATGCAGAGAGATATAATTCAAAAAAGTATATGTGATTTTTCGGGATTGTAAACTCTTTTATTTTTTTAATATATTAGGCTTTGCAATCATCGAAAAAGGGAGAGGGGGGGGAGGTTAGGGGAGGCGAGGGATTTTTAACTGAGTGTTAACTGCCAAAGCATAAGTCATTTCTAACAAAAATTATAGCCATTACCCATCCTTAAGTGATCATAAACTTCACAATGATCTATGATTGTTAGGTCTGCTTTTTGTAAATGGGTAAAAAGTGGGTTGTTTGGCTCGGGTAAATATCCCACTGCACGTTAACTTGAGGTTTTAATTTTTTCTACTCCTTGACATTTTTGGATCATTAGGTCATTTGCATCTTCAACATGTTTCAGACATGCATATCAATATTTAAAACATCTTAGAATTACTTATAAATCTCTTTCTTAAAAAATTCCATCCTATTAGGGGGTTGTACTAGTGGTGAAAAATTTTCAACATGTATCAGTGCGTGAAATATTTTTCTTCACTTACATTTATTATAGTTTTCAATTTTTTGCATACATAAACTATAAAATTTTCATTTCGTTGTCATCTATTTGCCTTATCTTTTTTATTACCAGAAAAAAAGGCAAAGGGAAAACTCAAGTTTGGATTTGAAAAAAGATTGAACATCCAAAATGGAAATGCACAAATACAGAGAGAGATAATTCCAAAAATTATGTTTGATTTTTAGGGATTGTAAAATTTTTTAGGGTTTTTACATATTAGGTTTTGCAATCATCGAAAAAGGGGGGCGAGGGATTTTTAACTAATTGTTGTCTCCCAAACCTTAAGTCATTTTTTAAAAAAATTATAGCTGTTACGCATCATTAATCGATCAAAACCTTTACGATGATGTATGATTGTTAGGTTAGCTTCCTGTAAATGGGCAAAAAGTGGGTTGTTTCGCTCGGGTAAATATCCCATCGTACGTTAACTTGAGAATTTAATATTTTATACTCCTTGAAATTTTTTGATCATTAGGTCATTTGCATCTTCAACATGTTTCCGACATGCATATCCATATTTGAAACTAGTCAGGATCAGTTAGAAATCTCTTTCTTATAAAATTCTAAGCTATTTGGGGTTTGTACTAATGGAATTTCCCAAACATGGATCACAAAACTTTGGTGTTCATTTATAGTGCGTGAAAATTATTTCTTCACTTACTCTTATTACAGTTTCAATTTTATGCATATATAAACTCTAAAATTTTGATTTCGTTGAGATCTATTTGCCTTATCTTTTAGTATAAGAGAAAAAAATGGTGAGGGAAAACTCTTGTTTGGATTTTTAAAAAAATTGAACATCCAAAATGGACATGCACAATTGCAGAGAGAGATAATTCCAAAAAGTATATGTTATTTTTTAGATATTTTAAAATATTTTAGTTTTTAATATATTAGGTTTTGCAATCATCGAAAAGGGGGGGGAGGGATGTTTAACTGAGTGTAGACTCCCAAACCATAAGTCATTTCTAACAAAAATTATAGCCATTACGCATCATTAATCAATCAAAACCTTTCTGATTAGGGTTTAGGTCTGCTTTTGTAAATGGGCAAAAAGCGGGTTGTTTAGCTCGGGTAAATATCCCACCACACGTTAACTTGAGATTTTTATTTTTTCTACTCCATGAAATTTTTGGATCATTAGGTCATTTGCATCTTTAACATGTTTCAGGAATGCTCATCCATATTGAAAACATGTTAGGATCAATTACAAAACTTGTTCTTATAAAATTCCAAGCTATTAGGGGGTTGTACTAGTGGAATTTCCCAAACATGGATAACAAAACTTCGTTGTTCATTTTTAGTGCGTGAAAAAATTTTCTTCTCTTACATTTATTATAGTTTTCTATTTTTTGTTAACAAAAACTCTAAAATTTTTATTTCGTAGTGATTTATTTGCCTTATCTTTTTGTTTAAGAGAAAAAATGGTGAGTGAAAACTCAAGTTTGGATTTGAAAAAAAATTGAAAATCCAAAATGGAAATGCATAAATGCAAAGAGAGATAATTCCAAAAAGTATCTGTTATTTTTAGGGATTGTAAACTCTTTTAGTTTTTAATATATTAGGTTTTGCAATCATCGAAAAAGGGGGGCGAGGGATTTTTAACTGAGAGTAGACTCCCAAACCATAAGTCATTTCTTACAAACATTATAGCCTTTACGCATCATTAATCGATCAAAACCTTTCTGATGATCTGTGATTGTTACGTATGCTTTTTGTAAATAGGTAAAAAGTGGGTTGTTTAGCTCGGTTAAATATCCCACCACATGTTAACTTGAAATTTTAATTTTTTATACTCCTTGAAATTTTTGGATCATTAGGGCATTTGAATCTTCAACATGTTTCAGGAATGCTCATCCATAATTAAAACATATTATGATCAATTAGAAATCTCGTTCTTATAAAATTCCAAGCAATTAGGGGGTTGTACTAGTGGAATTTCCCAAACATGAATAACAAAACTTTGGTGTTCATTTCTAGTGAGTGAAAAAAATTTCTTCACTTACATTTATTATAGTTTTCAATTTTTGGCATACATAAACTCTAAATATTTCATTTCGTTGTGATCTATTTGCCTTATCCTTTTGTTTACTAGAAAAAAGGGAGATTGAAAGCTCAAGTTTGAATTTGAAAAAAAAATTAAGTTCCAAAATGGAAATTCACAAATGCAAAGAGAAATAATTCCAAAAAGTATGTGTGATTTTTATGGATTTTAAACTCTTTTAGTTTTTTATATATTAGGTTTTGCAATCATCGGTAAAGAAAGGGTGAGAGATTTTTAACTGAGAGTTGACTCCCAAACTGTAAGTCATTTTTTACAAAAACTATAGCCATTATGCATCATTAATCGATCAAAACATTTACGATGATCTATGATTGTTAGGCCAATTCTTGTAAATGGGGCAAAAGTTGGTTGTTTGGCTCGGGTAAATATCCCAGCTCACCTTAACTTGAGAATTTAATATTTTCTACTCTTTGAAATTTTGGGATCATCAGGTCATTTGTATCTTCAACTAGTTTTAGGCATGCATATCCATATTTAAAACATGTTAGGATCAATTAGGAATCTCTTTCTGATAAAATTCCAACCTATTAGGTGGTTGTACTAGTGAAATTTCCCAAACATGGATCACAAAACTTTAGTGTTCATTTTCAGCGCATGAAAATTTTTTCTTCACTTACATTTATTATAGTTTTCAATTTTTTGCATACATAAACTCTAAAATTTTCATTTCTTTGTGATCTATTTGCCTTATTTTTTTATTACGAGAAAAAAAAGAAAGTGAAAACTCAAATTTGGTTTAAAAAAAATTGAACATCCAAAATGGAAATGCACAAATGCAGAGAGAGATAATTCCAAAAAGTATATGTTATTTTTATGGATTTTAAACTCTTTTAGTTTTTAATATGTTAGGTTTTGCAATCATCGAGAAAGGGGAGGCGATGGATTTTTAACTGAGTGTTGACTCCTAAACCATAAGTCATTTCTAAAAAAATTATAGCCATTATGCATCATTAATCAATCATAACCTTTACAATGATCTCTGATAGTTAGGTCTGCTTTTTGTAAATGGGCAAAAAGTGGGTTGTTTGGCTCGGGTAAATATCCCACCGCATGTTAACTTGAGAATTAATTTTTTCAACTCCTTGAAATTTTTGGATCATTAGGTCATTTGCATCTTCAACATGTTTCAGGCATGCATATCCATATTAATCACATGTTAGGATCAATTAGAAATCTCTTTATTATAAAATTACAAACTATTAGTGGGTTGTTCTAGTGAAATTTTCCAAACATGGATCACAAAACGTTGGTGTTCATTTTTAGTGCGTGAAAAGTTTTTCTTCACTTTCTTTTATTATAGTTTTAAATTTTTTACATTCATAAACTCTAAAATTTTCATTTTGTTGTGATCTATTTGCCTTAACTTTTTATTACGAGAAAAAGGGGAAAGTGAAAACTCAAGTTTGGATTTGAGGGACACTCCTTTATTGCAGACTTCTTGGTGATTCCATTGGCAGGATTTGATTTGGTACTTGGAGTTACATGGCTCCAACAGTTGGGGCCTATTTTGTGGGATTTTCAGGCTCTACTATGACCTTCACAGAGGACCAATGTCAGATCACATTGCATGGCACCCAGGCACCAGTGCCCTGCGCACTTCAGGTTGTTTGGGTCCAGAGCACCGACAACTGTAAGTTATCTCAATTACTTATAGACATTAATGATATATTTCATGAACCTATTGCTCTTCTGCCTATTCGCCACTGTGATCACAACATCCGATTGAAGATGGGAACTGAACCTCTGATGGTTCGGCCTTACTGTTACCCCCACCTACAAAAGGATGAAATTGAGATGCAGTGCCAAAATATGCTTGCCCAAGTAATTATTCAGCCAAGCAGGTCTCCTTTCTCATCCCCGGTATTACTGGTAAGAAAGTATGATAAGTCATGGAGGTTTTGTGTGGACTAAAGGCAACTCAAGGCTCACACAATTAAAGACAAATTTCCAATCCCAATGGTGGATGAGTTGCTAGATGAGTTACACGGTGCCACTATATTTACCAAGCTGGACCTGAAGTTTGGCTATCATCAGATCCGCGTTCATCCTTCAGATGTGGAGAAGACAACATTTCGCATGCACCACGGTTATTTCGAGTTTCTCGTTGTAGAATTTAGGATCTCATGAAAGGAACTTTAGATCAACAAGAAAGAAGAAGAAGAAGAAGAAGAGAGAAGGAGAAGAGAAGAAGAAGAACGTGGAAGAAGAGAGTTTGGATTATGGGAGAAGAGGGTTGCGTCAAAAAGTAAAATAAGGGCTGGACGAATTTGTGGAAAGAGAGGAGAGTGCTTCAATGCCCTACCTCTTAGCCAATGCCTTTATTTATAGTTTTACAATACCCTTAGGGCTACAACTTGATAAAACAAAAGACATAAAAGGAACACATATTTACACTTCTATGCCATCTTTATAAAAACTACCATATTTTACACATATGCCACTCCTTTGACGTGTGGGCTTCTTATCTTGAGCTCGTGGGCTTGAGCCCATCTTTCAACACTCCCCCTCAAGCTGGAGGAGAAAAGACATCATAAATACCCAGCTTGCCACTTATAAACGATAGGATTTTAGATGTAACGGGTTTAGTGAGAATATCAGCTACTTGCTCTTGAGATGACACATGTTTGAGAGAGATTATTCCTACTTGAAACTTCTCCCGTATAAAATGACAATCCACCTCAATATGTTTAGTTCTTTCATGAAAAACTGGATTTGAAGTGATATGAATAGCTGCTTGATTATCACAATACAGATTCATGGACCCCTTTTTATAAAAACCTAGTTCGGTAAGAAGGGTCCTAATCCATAAAAGTTCACTAACGGTATGGGCCATAGCTCTGTATTTTGCTTCAGAGCAGGATCTTGCAACCACATTTTGCTTCTTACTTTTCCATGTTACCAAGTTTCCCCCAACCAGAGTACAATATCCTGATGTAGATTTTCTATCATCAGGAGATCTAGACCAATTTGCATTTGAGAAGCCTTCTATATTGTAGTGCCCATATTTTTTATACAGCAATCCTCTTCCTGGAGCTCCTTTTAGATAACATAATATTCTCTCTAAAGCCTGCCAGTGGGTAATTTGTGGTTTGTGCATGAATTGACTCACCACACTTACAACATATGATATGTCTGGCCTAGTTGCCGTGAGATAAATCAGTTTTCCCATGAGTCTTTGATATTTGCCAATATCAATATCTTCTTCATTTGTGGCACATAATTTTACATTTGTATCCATAGGTGTGTCAACTGGTCTACAACCCTTCATTCATGTTTCTTCAAGGAGATCCAAGACATATTTCCTTTGAGACAATATTATCCCATGTTTGGATTGAAGAACTTCTATACCCAAAAAATATTTAAGCATACCAAGGTCTTTAGTCTTGAATTCCTGACATATCATCTGTTTCACCTCTTGTATGCTCAAAGCATCATCACCGGTTAAGATAATATCATCCACGTATACGGCCAATAATATTTTCCATTTGACCGTATCTTTATAATATACGAAATGATCAACTGAGCACCGATGAAAACCAAACCGTAGGAGTGTTTGACTAAATTTATAAAACCAAGCCCGAGGGGACTGCTTAAGCCCCTATAAAGACTTTTTTAATCGGGATTTTGACTCCCCCCTCAATCACATAACCAGGTGGTTGAACCATATAAATTTCCTCACTGATATCACCATTTAAAAAGTATTTTTAACATCCAACTAATAGACGGGCCATGAGGAGTTAGTAGCAATAGATAAGATGATGCGTACCGAATTCAATTTTGCAATAGGAGAGAAGGTCTCCTCATAATCTATCCCATAGCACTGCGTATAGCCCTTAGCAACTAGTCGAGCTTTAAGACAAGCAACCGATCCATCCGGATTATGTTTCACCAAAAAAACCCATTGACAACCAACCGGTCTTTTACCTTTCGGGAGTGATGTTAAGTACCAGGTTTGGTTTTCATATAAGGCGTGCATTTCTTCATCCATAGCCGCCTTCCATCCTGAATGTCTCAGGTCCTCCTGATATGACTGTGGAACGGAAGTAGAAGAAAGGGACACAAGAAACTGAAAACACACGGAAGACAAGCGATGGTGAGACATAAAATTTGAGATAGGATGCGAAGTAGTACAGGAGCGACGTTCTTTTCTTAAAGCAATAGGCCGAGTATCAAATTCAGGCCCATACATAGGAGGAGAAGGACTTACCTCAGGTGGATCTGACAACTCCACAGGTGAAGGTACGGCCGGTGCATCAGGGGATGGATCCACTTCAAGATTGAACGGCACAAGCGGACAAGGAGTAGTAGAAGGACAAGTCCATCCTGGAGGAGCATCATGGGAGGAGTAGAAGGGAGTGTCCTCAAAGAAAGTCACATCCCTAGAGATAAACATCCTCCAAAGGGTAGGATTATAACAGACATAACCTTTCTGGGTGCGAGAGTATCCCAAAAAAATGCACTTCATAGACCGAGGATCAAGTTTATTTTTATGTGGAGATGTAACATGAACAAAACACGTACATCCAAACACTTTCAAAGGAAGAGAAAAAGGATCTTCACCATTAAATAACACAGAGTAAGGAGTTTTATGATGAAGGAATGATGAAGGTAACCTATTAATGAGAAAGCATGCTGTAAGTATAGCATGAGGCCAATAGAAATAGGGTACCTTCATGGAGTAGAGGAGGCCCCGAGCAACTTCAAGAAGATGACGATTCTTCCTTTCAGCAACACCATTTTGTTGAGGAGTATAGGCACATGATGTTTGATGAATAAGCCCATTACTCTCACAAAATGATTTGAAGTCATGAGACATGTATTCCTTAGCATTATCAGATCTAAGGGTTTGAATTTTCTTCCCAAATTGTGTCAAGACCATAGCATGAAATTTTTTAAACAAAGGAAGAATTTTGGAACGCTCTTTAAATAGAAATAACCAAGCCACTCGAGTAAAATCATCAACAAAAATGACAAAATATTTAACTTGGGAAATATTTGAGACACATAAAGGGCCCCATACATCAGAATGTATTAGCTCAAATGGAGCAGTACTTATAGTTGTAAGACGAGGAGAATATGTACTCCTGACATGTGTACTTAATTGACAAACCTCACAACTGATATTAGAAAGTCCTTTTAAAGATGGAACCAAAGAACGAAGTGAAGGGGTAGATGGATGACCAAGTCGGTTGTGCCAAAGTTGGGTCTCAGATGTAGTGGACGATAATGCAGCTAATGGTGGAAGAGTGAAGTAGTACAAACCCCCCTTTTCATGGCCGCCACCAATCACCTGCTTCGTAGTGAGATCTTGAAAGACACAAGAAGACGGTGAGAAGGTGATAGAGCAATTTAATTGTTTGGTCAATTGGCTAACCAAAAGCAAATTTAAAGGAAATTGAGGAACAAACAAAACATCTTGAAGGGGAATAGATGAAGTAAGAGAGGAGTAACCTTTGCCAAGGACCTTGGTTTGGGTACCATCAGCAATAGTAACGAATTTATGAGGATAACAAGGAGATAAGGACTGCAACAAGTGTTTGTTACCTGATAGATGTTCGGAGGCCCCGAAGTCGATGATCCAAGAGGAAGAGGAAGAAGAGGAAGAAAGCATACCTGAGGCAATAGTTGTGGCAGTAGTAGATGATGAGGGAATAGATGATTCCATGAAGGACTTCATTTTCTGAAATGCAGCATAGTCCTCAGTCGTAAGAGTGACATTTTTGGATGATGATTCAGCCTTATCTTCATTTTTCTCAACGTTAACTGAGACTGGGTTAGTTGTGGCCCAATCAGGCTTGCCATGAAGTTTCCAGCATGATGCCACAAGGTGGTTCTGACGGCCACAATAAGTGCAAAGTTGATGCTCAGTACGAAAAGAATTCTGACCCATTCTACCACCTCTATTTTGAGCCCCTCTCATAGTTCGACCCCCTCTCATATTTCTGCCCCGTCCTCGGGATGAGGAAGATGTTCCCCGATTGCCAGAGAACATCACCGATGGAGCATCAATAGGAGAAGGAGGGGATGGATCCGGTATCCTAAGTAATGTAGCACTAATATCATTGAAGGATGGAAGAGCAGAAGAACTTAGAAGTTGAGTTTTGGCCACCTCAAGGTATAGTTTAATATTCGATAAGCAAATGGCTGCTGCCAAAGCTTCTCTTTGCCGTTCTTGAACGGAAATATCAGTGGAATATGGCTGAGCTAGTTTCCATTCTTGAAGAAAACCACGAAACTGTGCCAAAAATTCGTGAATATTATCTCCATGTTTCGTATGCAGCATGTTTTGTAAGACATCATATATTTTTTGTAATGAAGCAGTGCTTGAGTAAAGCTTGGCACAAGTGTCCCATATGTTCTTGGCGGTTTCCAAGTGGACCACATTGTTGGCCACCTACTCTTCCATGCTATTAATGAGCCAACTTATCACCATGTTATCATCCTTAACCCACTTGTGGTAGGACGCATCTTCATCATCAATCGGATGAGGAAAGTTAACAACATGGCGCAAGAGGTCACGAGTAATAAGAACCCTCCGAACTGATTGTGACCAGCTCATGTAATTGGAGAGACCTCTAAGTGGAATTGTAGTAATACGGAGTATATCACTCTTATTACTATTGTATCCAATATCCATTATGAGGCAAGTAAAATATGGAGGTCAAGGGAAAAGGCCTTCTTCAAAGAACAATTACTCTATGTAATTTGAAGAACCCGTAGACCAAATCACCAACAAAAGAGAACAAGAACCAATTTCTTTCACAAGGGCAAGCACCAAATTATCAACAAATTTGTGCCTTTAGAAATTGATAATTAAATCCAGCAATCACTCAACTTCTCTTGTATTCATAAGAACAAAGAGAAGAAAGTAGATGCAACCGATTAGGCCTTAATCCAAACTCCAACACAAATGAGCAATAGACAAAAATTTAGAGAAGATTTAACGACAAACCAAGACACTTGGAAGAGATTTATCTTCAGCTCATGGGAGACTTCAACGTAAGAAAAAATTCAATTGTTGAAGTTAAAAAAAGGGAACTACAAAGGGTAAATGGCTGTTGGCATTTCATCAAACATGTAACGGGCATCCAACAACACAACACAAACACAAGAGCAACCTAAAGTAGGAGAAGATACAGCAACATGTGTTGGAATTCTACCTCAAATGAGATGGATCCAAATTACATAAAGGTAATTGAATTTCACCCATCAATCTTAATAAGATGCAAACAAAAATAAGATGCAAACAACAAATGATCTTGATCACTCTTGTAATTGATTTACAAAGAGTCAAGATTATAACATCAATTTAGTCATAGAAATAAATCTTTACAACATATAAAGACTTATCTTGACTTGATGTGACTCAAAATTCAAGAAGTAAAGAAAAACAGTAAAAAGGAGTATGTAAATAAGAAAAGGAAAGTAAAAAAACGTAAATAAGAACATGATGAACTTATCTCTTTATGACTGAACTCCTTTTACAACTTCTTGAACAGATTTCATAATAACTCCATGAAGAGATCCTAAACTCCTTGCTCTGATACCATGTAGAATTTAGGATCTCATGAAAGGAACTTTAGATCAACAAGAAAGAAGAAGAAGATGAAGAGAGAAGGAGAAGAGAAGAAGAAGAACGTGGAAGAAGAGAGTTTGGATTAAGGGAGAAGAGGGTTGCGTCAAAAAGAAAAATGAGGGCTGGACGAATTTGTGGAAAGAGAGGAGAGTGCTTCAATGCCCTACCTCTTAGCCATTGCCTTTATTTATAATTTTACAATACCCTTAGGGCTACAACTTGATAAAACAAAAGACATAAAAGGAACACATATGTATACTTCTATGCCATCTTTATGGAAAGTACCATATTTTACACATATGCCACTCCTTTGACGTGTGGGCTTCTTGTCTTGAGCTCGTGGGCTTGAGCCAATCTTCCAACACTCGTGATGCCATTTGGTCTCTACAATGAGCCTTCCACATGCCCTCATGAATGAGGTATTTTCCTCTCTCTTGTGGAAATATGTTTTGGTATTTTTTGATGATATATTGGTGTATAGAAAAAATTGGGACGAGCATCTTCAACACCTTCACTAGGTATTTACTCTTCTCTGCTCCCAACATTTGGTTTTAAATAAGTCCAAATGTTCTATGGACACCTTCGAAGTGGCATACTTGGGCCACGTTATTTCAGCAGTTGGGGTGAAGGTTGACCGGAGTAAGATTCAGGCTGCCACCGATTGGCCTCCTCCCACTTCCATTACAGCCTTAAGGGGATTCTTGGGCCTCGTTGGGTATTACAGGAAATTTATCCACAGCTATGGCCCGATTGCAGCACCGCTCAACAACCTACTCAAGAAAAATGCATTCACCTGGTCTGAAACAGTGGCTCATTCCTTTCAGTAGTTGAAAGAAGCCTTATTAACAACGTCGGTTTTGCAGCTACCGGACTATGATGAGTTATTTGTGGTGGAATATGATGCTTCAGGTGAGGGTATTGGTGCAGTGTTACATCAACAAGGACACCCGATCGCTTATTTCAGCCGCCAGCTTGGCCAACACCATCACAAGTTAGCAGCTTATGAGAGGGAATTGATCGGTTTAGCTAAGGCAATACAGCATTGGCGGCCTTATCTCTGGGAGTGCCCATTTTTATTAGCACTGATCCTTGCAGCCTCAAGTAACTTCTTGAGCAGCGCCTCACCACCTTCCCTCAGCAGCACTGGTTAAGTAAACTGATGGGGTTTGACTTTACCGTGGAGTATAAACCTGGGAGTTTGAATGTGGGGGCTGATGCTTTATTTCGCCGAGACATTCCAGAGCCGTACTTACATGCTATCAGTCAGCCCAGAGCTCTCTTGTTGGATTCTATTAGGGAGGAGACACAACAGTATCTGGAACTTATTGCATTATATCATGAGATTCAGCAGGGGACATCGGAGAAACAGTGGACGGTCCAGGATAATCTTATCCTATTCAAAACAAGATTTTTCTGCACCACACGTCACCACTTATTCACAACATTCTAGCCTCTTTCCTTGACAATACACATGAGGGCCGACAAGAAACATATTTCCGAATCAGTTGGGCCTTTTATTGGAAGGGTATGAAGAGCAGTATAGCAGATTATGTGGCGGCCTGTCAGATTTGTCAATGGAATAAAGCTGAATCACTAAGTCCAACCGGGCTGCTCCAACCACTTCAGCTACCGTCACAAGTTTGGTCAGATATTTCCATGGACTTCATTGATGGCCTTCCCTCTTCATCAGGCAAATCCGTTATATTTGTAGTGGTTGATCGTTTTGCACAGTATGGCCATTTCCTCCCTCTAGCGTATCCTTATACAACAACTCACGTAGCTCAGCTAGTCATGGATAATATTGTCCGATTACATGGGATGCCTACCTCCATTACCAGTGACAGAGGGGCCATCTTTACCAATACATTCTGGAAAGAACTATTCAAGCTGTAAGGCACAATGTTGGAGTTCTCTTCTGCCTACCATCCGCAGACTGATGGATAGACCGAGGTCATCAACCGGACAATTGAGATGTATCTTCGTTGTTTCATGGGGGACTCACCTAAACGGTGGGTTAAGTGGCTCGCTTGGGCTGAATTCTGTTACAAAACCACCTACCACAATGCACTCGGAACTACTCCATTCAAGATAGTATATGGCAGAGATGCACCTCGAATTTTATCGTATGTACTAGGTGCATCCAAGGTAGCCACTTTGGACCAAGCTTTAGCAGAAAGGGACACCATGCTCAGTGAGGTGCGCACTCATCTCCAGGAGGCCCAGCATACTATGAAATTATATTATGATAAGAAGCACCGAGAAGTATTATTTTCTCCAGGAGATTATGTATGGTTGTGTCTCCAACATTACAGGCAGCTTTCACTGACAGCCTCCAAATGCCACAAGCTCTCTCCGAAGTATTTTGGTCCCTTTCCAGTGATGGACCGCATTGGCAAAGTCGCCTACCACTTGCAGCTTCCACCAGAGGCAAAGATCCACAATGTGTTTCACGTCTACCAACTGAAGGCCTTCCAGGGCGACTCTCCCTAGCTGCACACCCCTCTGCCACCACCACTACATGAGGGATGTGTCCTTTCTACTCCAGTGCAGGTGTTGCAGGCTCGTCACATTAAGGGCGATTGGGAGATACTAGTGCAGTGGGCTGATCCCGAACCCAGTGACACTACATGGGCACCCTTAGCAGCTTTCAGAGCCCTATACCCCTCCTTTGAGATTGAGGACAAGCTCTTTCTCCAGGAGGGGGGTGATGTTATGGACTCCATGGCATCACGATTTATCAACAGGCGTAGGAATTAAATTATGTTATTTTCCTTTTCATGTAATTCAATTTGGTTTGGTTTGGTTTGGTTGAGATGTAATGTGGCATGAACCAGTTGACCCATGGGTCTCACTTGTATCTCCTTCCTCAACCCTGTTTATGGGGACGTCAAGATGAATGAAAGCAAGCATTGAGAAAATTATAATTAAACAGGTCAGATTCTCTCTGAGAGGTCCAGGTCGGATTCTCCCTCTCTGGTCCAGGTCGAGCTTCCTCTAAAGCTCAATCATTCCATTCCGAATTCCACCATTACACGTTCCAGAAACAAAAATTCTCTTCTAGCGTCAATATTCAGTATGGAGGAAGAGAGGAAAGAAGGGTGACTCGATCCATGGCTCGGGAAGATCTCAACATCTTGGTATCAGACAGGTCCACCCTTGGGGATTCCTCTTCCCCTGAGGATTTACAACAATTACTTGAGGACAATCGTCAGAGGAAAGAGGTTCAAGTTCAATCCCTTGACGAAGTGCGTCAGACCACATCTGACCTACGTGAGGCTTTCAAATCAATGGACACAGCAATCCAAGCCATCCTCTGGCGATAGGAAGACAGTGGCCATCGAGCGCCGCGCCGGCAGCCTACTCTCCACCAGCCGACCACCATCAGTACTAGCCACCACCACCTCCTCGACGACCACTGCGCCACAATAATCACCCTATGGGCCCTTCCGTATAGGGACCAAATTCAGTTCCTAGGTATTTCAAACTGGACTTTCCTACATATGATGGGTCTAAGGACCCCATGATTTGGCTAACCAAATGTGACCATTTATTTTATCATCAAAAAACACCGGCGGACGACAAGGTTCATTTGGCAGCATACCACAAGCTCGATGAAGAGCTCCTATGGTAGTTTTTTTTTTTACAAGAAAAAAAGGAGACTGAAAACTCAAGTTTGAATTTGAAAAAAAAATGAATCCAAAATGGAAATGCACAAATGCAAAGAGAGATAATTCCAAAAAGTATGTGTATTTTTTAGGGATTTTAAATTCTTTTAGTTTTTTATATATTAGGTTTTTCAAACATCGGAAAAGTGGGGGACGAGGGATTTTTAACTGAGAGTTAACTCCCAAACTGTAAGTAATTTTTTACAAAAATTTTAGCCGTTACGAATCATTAATCGATCAAAACCTTTACAATGATCTATGATTGTTAGTCCAGTTTTTGTAAATGGGCAAAAAGTTGGTTGTTTGGATATGGTAAATATCCCACCGCACGTTAACTTGAGGATTTAATTTTTTCTACTCGAAATTTTTGGATCATTAGGTCATTAGCATCTTAAACATGTTTCAGGCAAGCATATCCATAGCTAAAACATGTTAGGATCAATAAGAAATCTCTTTGTCATAAAATTCCAAGCTATTAGGGTGTTGGACTAGTGGAATTTCCCAAACATGGATAACAAAACTTTGGTGTTCATTTTTAGTGGGTGAAAAGTTTTTCTTCTCTTACATTTATTATTGTTTTCAATTTTATTCAAACAAAAACTCTAAAATTTTCATTTCGTAGTGATTTATTTTCCTTAACTTTTTGTTTAAGAGAAAAAAAGGTGAGAGAAAACTCAAGTTTGGATTTGAAAAAAAATTTAACATCCAAAATGGATGTGCACAAATGCAGTGAGAGATAATTCCAAAAATTATTTGTTATTTTTATGGATTTTAAACTCTTTTATTTTTTATTATATTAGGTTTTTCAATCATCGGAAAAGGGGGCGTGGGATTTTTAACTGAGTGTAGACTCCCAAACCATAAGTCATTTCTAACAAAAATTATAGCCATTACGCATCATTAATCGATCAAAACCTTGATGATGATCTGTGATTGTTAGGTCTGCTTTTTGTAAATGGGCAAAAAGTGGGTTGTTTAGCGAGGGTAAATATCCCACCGCACGTTAACTTGAAATTTTAATTTTTTCTACTCTTTGAAATTTTTGGATCATTAGGTCATTTGAATCTTCAACATGTTTTAGGAATGCTCATCCATATTTAAAACATATTAGGATCAATTAGAAATCTCGTTCTTATAAAATTCCAAGCAATTAGGTGGTTGTACTAGTGGAATTTCCCAAACATGTATAACAAAACTTTGGTGTTCTTTTTTAGTGCATGAAATTTTTTTCTTCTCTAACATTTATTACAGATTTCAATTTTTGGCATACATAAACTCTAAATATTTCATTTCGTTGTGATCTATTTGCCTTATCCTTTTGATTACGAGAAAAAAGGGAAACTGAAAACTCAAGTATGAATTTGAAAAAAAAATTAAGATCCAAAATGAAAATACACAAATGCAAAGAGAGGTAATTCCAAAAAGTATGTGTGATTTTTATGGAATGTAAACTCTTTTAGTTTTTTATATATTAGGTTTTGCAATCATCGGGAAAGATGGGATGAGAGATTTTTAACTGAGAGTTGACTCTCAAACCGTAAGTCATTTCTTACAAAAACTATTTCCGTTACGCATCATTAATCGATCAAAACATTTATGATGATGTATGATGGTTAGGCCAGTTTTTGTAAATGGGCAAAAAGTTGGTTGTTTGGCTCGAGTAAATATCCCACCACATGTTAACTTGAAAATTTAATTTTTTCTACTCCTTGAAATTTTTGGATCATTAGGTCATTTGAATCTTCAACATGTTTCAGGTAAATATATCCATATTTAAAACATGTTTGGATCAATTAGAAATCTCTTTAATATAAAATTCCAAACTATTAGGGGGTTGTACTAATGGAATTTCCCAAACATGGATAACACAACTTTGGTGTTCATTTTTAGTGCGTGAATTTTTTTTCTTCTCTTACATTTATTATAGTTTTCAATTTTTTTCAAACAATAACTCTAAATTTTTCATTTCGTAGTGATCTTTTTGCCTTATCTTTTTGCTTACAAGAAAAAAGGGAGAGTGAAGGCTCAAATTTGAATTTGAAAAAAAATTGAACATCCAAAACAGAAATGCACAAATAAAGAGAAAGATAATTCATAAAAGTGTCAATGATTTGTAGGGATTTTAATCTCCATTAGTTTTTTATATATTAGGTTTTGAAATCATCGGAAAAGGGGGAGCGAGGGATTTTTAACTGAGTGTTGACTCCCAAACCATATGTCATTTCTAAAAAATCTATAGTCGTTACGCATCATTAATCTATCAAAACTTTTACTATGATCAATGAATGTTAGGTGAGGTTTTTTGTACATGGGCAAAATGTGGGTTGTTTGGCTTGGGTAAATATCCCACCACACGTTAACTTGATATCTTAATTTTTTCTACTCCTTGAAATTTTTTGATCATTAGGTCATATGCATCTTCAACATATTTCAAGCATGCATATCCATATTTAAAAAATGTTAGGATTAATTAAAAATCTCTTTCTTAAAAAATTCCACCACGCTATTAGGGGCTGTACTAGTGGAATTTCCGAAATGTGGATAAGAAAATTTTGGAGTTCATGTTTAGTTCGTGAAATAATTTTCTTCACTTAGATTTATTATAGTTTTCGATTTTTTGCATACATAAACTCTAAAATTTGCATTTCATTGTGATCTATTCGCCTTATCTTATTTTTTATGAGAAAAAAGTGAGAGTGAAAACTCAAGTTTGGATTTGAAAATGAATTGTCCATCCAAAATGGAAATGCACAAATGCAGAGAGAGATAATTCCAAAACGTATATGTGATTTTTAGGGATTGTAAACTCTTTTAGTATATTATATATTAGGTTTTGCAATCATCGAAATAGGGGGGCGAGGAATTTTTATCTGAGTGTTGTCTCCCAAACCATAAGTCATTTCTAACAAAAATTATAGCCATGATGCATCATTAATCGATCAAAACCATTACAATGATGTATGATTTTAGGTCAACCTTTTGTAAATGGGAAAAGTGGGTTTTTGGCTTGGGTAAATATCCCACCGCACCTTAACATGAGAATTTAATATTTTCTACTCCTTGAAATTTTGGGATCATTAGGTCATTTGCATCTTCAACTTGTTTTAGGCATGCATATCCATATTTAAAACATGTTAGGATCAAATAGAAATCTCTTTCTAATAAAATTCAAACTTATTAGGGGGTTGTACTAGTGCAATTTTCCAAACATGGATCACAAAACTTTAGTGTTCTTTTTAGTGCGTGAAAATGTTTTCTTCACTAACATTTATTATAGTTTTTAAATTTTTGCTTACATAAACTCTAAAATTTTCATTTTCTTGTGATCTATTTGCCTTATCTTTTTTATGACGATAAAAAAAAAGTGAAAACTCAAATTTGGTTTAAAAAAAAATTGACCATCCAAAATGGAAATGCACAAATGCAGAGAGAGATAATTCCAAAAATTTATGTGATTTTTAGGGATTGTAAACTCTTTTAGTTTTTAATATATTAGGTTTTGCAATCATCAGAAAAAGGGTGGTGAGGGATTTTTAACTGAGTGTTGACTCCTAAACTATAAGTAATTTCTAACAAAAATTATAGCCATTACGCATCATTAATCGATCATAACCTTTACAATGATCTATGATAGTTACGTCTGCTTTTTGTAAATGGGCAAAAAGTTGGTTGTTTGGTTCGGGTGAATATCCTACTGTTAGGATCAATTAGAAATCTCTATCTTATTAAATTGCAAGCTATTAGTGGGTTGTTCTAGTGGAATTTCCCAAACATGGAACACAAACCTTTGGTGTTCATTTTTAGTGCATGAAAATTTTTTCTTCACTTTCATTTATTATAGTTTTTAATTTTTTGCATACATTAACTCTAAATTTTCAATTCGTTGTGATCTATTTGCCTTATCGTTTTTATTACGAGAAAAAAGGGAAAGTGAAAGCTCAAGTTTGGATTTGAAAAAACATTTAACATCCAAAATGGAAATGCACAAATTCAGAGAGAGATAATTCAAAATTTATGTTTGATTTTTAGGGATTGAAAACTCTTTTAGTTTTTTATATATTTGGTTTTGCAATCATCACAAAAGAGGAAAGAGCGCGGGGGGGGGGGGGGGGGGGGGGGGGGGGGGGTTGGGATTTTTAACTGAGTGTTGACTCCCAAACCATAAGTCATTTCTTACAAAAATTATAGCCATTACACATCAGTAATCGATCGAAACCTTTACGATGATCTATTATTGTTATGTCAACATTTTTTAAATGGGCAAAAACTGAGTTGTTTGGCTCGGGTAAATATCCCACCGCATGTTAACTTCAAAATTAAATATTTTATACTCCTTGAAATTTTTGGATCATTTAGTCATTTCCATCTTCAAATGTTTCCAGCATGCATATCCATATTTAAAACTAGTTTGGATAAGTTAGAAATCTCTTTCTTATAAAATTCCAAGCTATTAGGGGGTTGTACTAGAGCAATTTCCCAAACATGGATCACAAAACTTTGGTGTTCATTTATAGTGCGTGAAAATTTTTTCTTCACTTTTATTATAGTTTTCAATTTTATGCATACATAAACTCTAAAGTTTTGATTTCGTTGTGATCTATTTGCCTTATTTTTTAGTTTAATAGAAAAAATTGTGAGGGAAAACTCAAGTTTGGATTTGAAAAAAAATTGAACATCCAAAAAGGACATGCACAAATGTAGAGAGAGATAATTCCAAAAAGTATCTTTTATTTTTAGAGATTGTAAACTCTTTTAGTTTTTTTATATATTAGGTTTTGCAATCATCAAGAAAAAGGGGGGGGGGGAGTGGTGGAGGGATTTTTTACTGAGTGTAAACTCCCAAACCATAAGTCATTTCTAACAAAAAATATAGCCGTTATGCATCATTAATCGATCAAAACCTTTATATGATCTGTGATTGTTAGGTCTGCTTTTTATAAATGGGCAAAAAGCAGGTTGTTTAGCTCGGGTAAATATCCCACCGCACATTAACTTGAGATTTTAATTTTTTATAATCCATGAAATTTTTGGATAATTAGGTCATTTGCATCTTCAACATGTTTCAAGAATGCTCATCCATAGTGAAAACATGTTAGGATCAATTAGAAATCTTGTTCTGATAAAAGTCCAAGCTATTAGGGGGTTGTACTAGTGGAATTTCCCAAACATTGATAACAAAACTTTGGTGTTCATTTTTAGTGAGTGAAAAAAATTTCTTCACTTTCATTTATTATAGTTTTCAAATTTTTGCATACATAAACTCTAAATTTTTCATTTCGTTGTGATCCTTTTGCCTTGTCCTTTTTTTTATGAGAAAAAAGGGAGACTGAAAACTCAAGTTTGAATTTGAAAAAAAAAATGAACATCCAAAATAGTAATGCACAAATGCAAAGAGAGATAATTCCAAAAAGTATGTGTAATTTTTATGGATTGTAAAGCCTTTTACTTTTATATATTAGGTTTTGCAATCATCGAAAAAGAGGGGGGGAGGAATTTTTAACTGATAGTTGACTCCCAAACCGTAGTCATTTCTTACAAAAATTATAACCATTATGCATCATTAATTGATCAAAACCATTACGATGATCTATGATAGTTGGGCCAGTTTTTGTAAATGGGCAAAAAGTTGGTTGTTTGGCTCGGGTAAATATCCCACCACACGTTAACTTGAGGATTTAATTTTTTCTACTCCATGAAATTTTTGGATCATTAAGTCATTTGCATCTTCAACATGTTTCAGGCAAGCATATACTTGTTTAAAACATGTTAGGATCAATAAGAAATCTCTATGTTATAAAACTCCAAGCTATTAGAGTGTTGGATTAGTGGAATTTCCTAAACATAGATAACAAAACTTTGCTGTTCATTTTTAGTGCATGAAAAGTTTTTCTTCTTCGCTTACATTTATTATAGTTTTTAATTTTTTGTAAACAAAAACTCTAAAACTTTCATTTCGTAGTTATTTATTTGCCTGATCTTTTTGTTTAAGAGAAAAAATGCTGAGTGAAAACTCAAGTTTGTATTTTAAAAAAATTGAACATCCAAAATGAATGTGCACAAATGCAGAGAGAGATAATTCCAAAAAGTATTTGTTATTTTTAGGGATTGTAAACTCTTTTAGTTTTTAATATATTAGGTTGCAATCATCGGAAAAGGGGGGACATGGAATTTTTAACTGAGTGTAGACTCCCAAACTGTAAGTCATTTCTAGCAAATATTATAGCCACTACGCATCATTAAATGATCAAAACCTTTATGATGATCTGTGATTGTTAGGTTTTCTTTTTGTAAATAGGCAAAAAGTGGGTTGTTTAGCTCGGGTAAATATCCCACTGCATGTTAACTTAAGATTTTAATTTTTTTCTTCTCCTTGAAAATTTTGGATCAATAGGGCATTTGAATCTTCAACATGTTTTTGGAATGCTCATCCATATTTAAAACATATTAGGATCAATTAGAAATCGCATTCTTATAATATTCCATTCAATTAGGGGGTTGTACTAGTGGAATTTCCCAAACATGGATAACAAAACTTTGGTGTTCATTTTTAGTTCTTGAAAAAATTTTCTTCTCTTACATTTATTGTAGTTTTCAATTTTTGGCATACATAAACTCTAAATATTTCATTTTGTTGTGATCTTTTTGCCTTATCCTTTGGTTTACGAGAAAAAAGGGAGACTGAAAACTCAAGTTTGAATTTGAAAAAAAATTAAGATCCAAAATGGAAATGCAAAAATTCAAAGAGAGATAATTCCAAATTGTATGTGTGATTTTTAGGGATTGTAAACTCTTTTAATTTTTTATGTATTAGGTTTTTCAATCATCAGTAAAGAGGGGGTGGGAGATTTTTAACTGAGAGTTGACTCCCAGACCGTAAGTCAATTCTTAAAAAAACTATAGCCGTTATGCATCATTAATTGACCAAAAAATTTATGATGATCTATGATGGTTAGGCCAGTTTTTGTAAATGGGCAAACGTTGGGTTGTTTGGCTCGGCTAAATATCCCACCGCACGTTTACTTGAGAATTTAATTTTTTCTACTCCTTGAAATTTTTGGATCATTAGGTCATTTTCATCTTCAACATGTTTCAGGCAAGAAAAACCATATTAAAAACTTGTTAGGAACAATTAGAAATCTCTTTCTTATAAAATTCCAAGAAATTAGGGGGTTGTACTCGTGGAATTTCCCAAACATGGATAAGAAAACTTTGGTGTTCATTTTTAGTGCGTGAAAAGATTTTTTTCTCTTACTTTTATTATAGTTTTCAATTTTTTGCAAACAATAACTCTAAAATTTTCATTTCGAAGTGACTTATTTGCCTTACCTTTTTGTTTACGAGAGAAAAGGGAGAGTGAAGATTCATGTTTGGATTTGAAAAAAAAATTGAACATCCAAAATGGAAATGAACTTATGAAGAGAAAGATAATTTATAAAAGTATCTATGATTTTAAGGGATTGTAAACTCCTTTAGTTTTTTATATATTAGGTTTTGCAATCATCGCAAAAGGGCGAGGTGGGGGGGGGGGGGGGGGGGGGGGGGGGGGGGGGGGGAGGGATTTTTAACAGACTGTTGACTCCTAAACCTTACGTCATTTCTAAAAAAGATTATAGCCGTTATGCATCATTAACCGATCAAAACTTTTACTATGATCAATGAATGTTAGGTGAGCTTTTTTTAAATGGGAAAAAAGTGGGTTGTTTGGCTCGGGTAAATATCCCACCACACGTTAACTTGAGATTTTAATTTTTTTCTACTCCTTGAAATTTTTTGATCATTAGGTCATTTGCATCTTCAACATGTTTCAGGCATGCATATCTATATTTAAAACATGTTAGGATCAATTAGAAATCTGTTTCTTACAAAATTCCACCAAGCTATTAGGGGTTGTACTAGTGGAATTTTCCAAATGTGGATAAAAAAACTTTGGATTTCATGTTTAGTGTGTGAAATAATTTTCTTCACTTACATTTACTATAGTTTTCAATTTTTTGCATACGTAAATTCTAAAATTTTCATTTCATTGTGATCTATTTGCCTTATCTTTTTGTTTACGAGGAAAAAGTGACAGTGAAAACTCAAGTTTGGATTTGAAAATAAATTGAGCATCAAAAATGGAAATGCACAAATCCAGAGAGAGATAATTCCAAAAAGTATCTGTGATTTTTAGGGATTGTAAACTCTTTTAGTATTTTATATATTAGGTTTTCCAATCGCGGAAAATGGGGGCGAGGGATTTTTAACTGAGTGTTTATTCCCAAACCATAACTCATTTCAAACAAAAATTATAGGCTTGATGCATCATTAATCAATCAAAACCATTACAATGATGTATGATTGTTAGGACAACTTTTTTTAAATGGGCAAAAAGTGGGTTGTTTGGCTCAGGTAAATATCCCACCGCACCTTAACTTGAGAATTTAATAATTTTGGGATCATTAGGTCATTTGAATCTTCAACTTGATTTAGGCATGCATATCCATATTTAAAACATGTTAGGATCAATTATAAATCTCTTTCTGATAAAATTCCAATCTATTAGGGGGTTGTACTAGTGGAATTTCCCAAACATGGATCACATAACTTTAGTGTTCATTTTTAGTGCGTGAAATTTTTTTCTTCACTTACATTTATTATAGTTTTCAATTTTTTTGAATACGTCAACTCTAAAATTTTCATTTCATTGTGATCTATTTGCCTTATCTTTTTATTACGAGAAAAAAAAAGAAAGTGAAAACTCAAATTTGGTTTTAAAAAAAAATTGAACATCCAAAATGGAAATGCACAAATGCAGAGAGAGATAATTCCAAAAAGTATGTGTGATGTTTAGGGATTGTAAACACTTTTAATTTTTAATATATTAGGTTTTTTAATCATCGAAAAAGGGGGGAGGGGGGGGGGATTTTCAACTGAGTGTTGATTCCCAAACTGTATGTCATTTCTAACAAAAAATATAGCCATTACGCATCATTAACCGATGAAAACCTTTAATTTGATCAATAAATGTTAGGTGAGCTTTTTTTAAATGGGCAAAAGTGGGTTGTTTGGCTCTGGTAAATATCCCACCGCACGTTAACTTGAGATTATAATTTTTTCTTCTCCTTGAAATTTTTGGATCATTAGGTCATTGGCATCTTCAACATGTTTTAGGCATGCATATCCATATTTAAAACATGTTAGGATCAATTAGAAATCTCTTTCTTACAAAATTCCACCAAGGTATTACAGGTTGTACTAGTGGAATTTCCCAAATGTGGATAAGCAAACTTTGGAGTTCATGTTTAGCCCGTGAAATAATTTTCTTCACTTACTTTTATTATAGTTTTCAATTTTTTAAGATGTAAATTTCTTCACTTACTTATCTGTGCACAATTTACAGGTGTGCTCCTTCGGAAAAGTCTTCTGGGCCATCTGGCAGAAGCTTTCCTTTGTTGTTTTGCTTAAGGGGATATTTCCTCCGAGGAGTTTCTTCAGCGTAGCTTCGAGACTGGTCTGGACGGATGCCGGAGTCTCTTTATAGCTTTTTGAGACGATCGTCAGTGGGACGGAGGTCTTGTAGACGAAGCTTCTCTTTTTCTGAATCAGCTGTTGTATGAGCTGTATCAGGTTCTTGAGCCCGTGGATATGCCTGGTTGGCCAGACTGCTTCTGGGCAAGGCTTGGCTTTTGGAACATGTCTGGGATCATATTCCATCTTCGCGTCACCTTCCTTGATGCCTTCAAGTGTCACGACAGAAATGCTCGGAAACATCTTTGTGTCAGTAACAATTTCAGCAATACAGGAAAAGAAATGAAGTCGAATTCCTTTATTCTTTGTTATGGAGATGAAACTTTTGCAAGTCTCCATAATTTCCTTTGGCATTTTCTCCAACACTGATAAGTCGGTGGAGTGGATTACCATCTATTTTATGAATCCATTTGCATAAAGCATGGATGCATATTTTGAGTCTATTTCATGACTCAGCTTCACTTGATTCCAACTGTTGCTGGGCTCAGTGGTGAAGAAGGGAGTGTTCATCCCTTGTCCAATTTGTTCATTCCATCTCTGGAATTGAACAGTATGATCGGATTCGATCTTTGAACGAATGATGTCCACCTTTTGAGGGCGTAGCGAGGGTTCCTCAAACATAATGTCCGAAAGTTTTAAAGGTTTAAATTTCTTTAAAAACTCAAACTCATTAAAACTAGTTTTATCTGGTTTATTTAGGCTTTTCAACCTTGTAAACTCAGACGGGGTGACCAATTTTGTCTTGAATGATTTCTCATTACTAGACAAGTCCGTTTCCATCAGGGATGGATCCGTTAAGACTTCCTTTTCAGCTCGAGACTGATAGGTAGAAGTGCCTGATTCCGATTTCAATGAAATCGTTAAGGTTTCCTTTCCAGCTCTTGACTGGCAGGTAGAAATCCCTGATTCCCCTATCTTCAGAGAAGATTGGGTTGTGATTTCCTTCTCATGCCTGGCATGACCGGTAGAAATCCCGGGTCGACCTATGTTTATTAAAACACTAAAGTCATCCATCTGCTGATTAGCTGACGTTGTGGCTTCCTTTTCTCACGATGGAGATCTAGTAGAAGTCCCAGAGGAGCTTGGCATTTCATGCCGTTGAGTGAGTTCTTTTAACTCTTCGGTTAATTCTTTAACCTTGAGTTGTAAGACTTCCCCACTTAACCCGTAACGGGCACAATTCTCATGAATGTCTCCTCGTTCTGAAAGAACTAAAAGACTATCGAATAGTGACTGTAGGGTTGAGAGCAGTACCGTGAGTGTGGCAATTGCTACTGCTAGGTCCGTCAGGGTGCTGCTGAGGGCATCCATTTTACCTGTCTGTAACACAAGAAAATTCTTGAGTAAGAGTGTCAGGTAAATAGTTTTTATCTCCTTTAATGTGTTCAATAGTAAAAGAGAATTGAAAGAACCATTGCTGCCAACGGAGTAATCTACCGCGACAAAGTGAATCTTCTAAATTTCTTGTCATAAAACCGACAAAATTTTTACAATCAGTTCTTACCAGAAATTTGTTGGGAGCGAGATAAATATAAAATTTTTTTATCCCTTTCTTTACTGCTAAAATTTTTTTTCATAAGAATGATAGTTTGTTTCAACAGATGAAAATGTTCCTAATGTATATTTGCATATCCTTTCAGGATCATTGATTTTGCATTTTAGGACTGCTGCCCAAGTGTGATCAGAGGCATCAGTTTCTAAAATCAGTTTTGCATCTGGATCGGGTAGAGTTAACACCGGGAGGTGTTTCACCATTTGTTTGATCCGGATTACTTGAAGACTATCAGTGGGTGTCCATTCCCATTTGATGTCTTTCTTTAGTTTCTTTTGAAAAGGTTTCCTAATTTCTGCTAAATTCTTTATGAATTGTTCTGCATATGTTAGGCATCCTAAGAAACGTTGAAGATGTTTTATATCTTCAATTTCTTTCGGAAAAGCAGCTAATTTTTCCAGAATGTAATTTTGAAGAATGATTTCTCCTTTTGAGATGTTTAGACCCAAGAAATCTATCTTGGTTTTAAACAATTCTGATTTCTTTTTGCTAAGTGCAATCCCAACATTTTTTTAAGGCATTTAAGACCTTAAGTAATTGCTCTTTATGTTGATCCTTGGTTTCGGAAAAGACTAGGATGTCATCAACATAAACTAAACAAAATTTAAAGAATGGTTTGAGGATATCATCCATTCTTCTTTGAAATATGTTGGGTGCTTGTTTTAACCCAAAGGGCATTACAAGCCACTCATAATGTCCTGAAGGACAGCTAAAAGCAGTAAGGGGAATAGCTTTTTCGGTTAGACGAATTTGCCAAAACCCGGATTTGCAATCAAATTTAGAAAACCAATGTTTTCCTCTTATGGCAGCTATTAGTCTTTCTTTGTTAGGATGATAGTAGCCATCCATTTTTGTGGCTTCATTGACCCTTTTATAGTTAATGACCATTCGAGCTTTACCTCTTTTTATCTCTACATGATTCCGTACCAGGAAAGCAGGAGATGTATGTGGGGAATGACTTGCGTGGATTAAACCTTGAGCTAGCAAGTCATTTATCTGTGTTGAGAATTCTTCAACATCAGACGGAGTGTAAACCATAGGTTTTTCTCGGATTTCTTTTTCAGGATCAAGAAGTTCGAGGTCTGCATATGGTTTTTGGTTATGCCACCATTCTAAGGGTTTCTCAGAACAAGTGGATTCTAGAAGTTGCTGACTTCTATTTCAAAGGACTCAGCAAGAAGTAGAGTTTCTAAGGGAGGAATCTCATCACCACGCTTGCTGCGTTTTTTGAAGACCTGATGGAGGACAGTTCCATTGCCAGAAATGGCATAGGCTTCAGTGGGTTTTACTGCGTAGACAAATACAGCAGTATTATCGATTTCACGTCGAGTGCGACATCGAAGTTTATAGGAAGCTGGTGTTTGCTTGACATGGGCATGAAACATGAGCCATTCATTTCCTAGGACTAAATCTGGTCTTGAGTTTATGTTTGATCCTAAACTAATGAGTTTTGGAATCATAAACTTTTCACCTCCAATGTCGAGATGAATGTTTCGGGCTTCGGCAGGAAGAGAGATAGTTTCTCCGGAGCCAACGGTTACTTGAAGGGGTACTTCAAGTGGTTTCCATAGATCTGTGGGAAGTAAATTTTGCCGAGCTAGGCTGTATGAACTTCCTGTATCTACGAGAGCGTGTATATGGAATTTGATATATCCGGGTAGTTTAAGCATGACCGTGATATAAGAATTTCCAGATGCTACATGCTCTACGTTTATGCAGATACTCATTCAGAGAAGGTGCCTGAAGATTCCGACATGTTCTCTGAGTTTTCCGAGGAGGAGGACTCAGTTTCGAGATGAAGTTCATATACTTCATCTTCTGACTGGATGTCATCGTAATGAATGATTTCCAATCCATTTTCTTCGGCCAGTAACATGTATGTACTGTACCGCCGTTGTTGTTTATCATTTGGACAATCTTTGGCGAAATGTCCTTCTGTCTGGCATATCCAGCATTTGCATTTGCTGGGGGTTTTCCCCTTTGGGCAGTATGCATTTGACCCTTTACTAGATGTGGTAGGGTCAGAATTTGTTCTTTTCTTAAAGTATCTCTTTTTAGGAGTATACCTGGTTGTAGAACTTTTTTGTATCCTAAATTTTTTCTATTGAAATTTCTTAGGATATTTTTGTTGCTTATGGGAGGTGGTTTTAAAACCATAAGCTCCTACATTTTTGTTCTGGTTTGAACAACATAATGTTTGTTTATTTGCCTTACTACTTTTCTTTTTTAGTTTTTGGGCTTCACAAAGATTTGCCAACATGTCTTGTACAAATCTATGTCTTCTTCCTAAAGTATCAATGTTTAGGAAAATATCCATGGTTAAAGTACCATGCTCTGGATTGTTTTGCCAGTATTTCGTAACTTAGTCTTTTTCAACTACATGTGCAAATGGTTCTGGCAATTTTGCTTAAAAGATAGACAGATAAGGTTTTTGGTCTTCTTTTTGCAGTTTATAGAAGTAACTTGCAAACTCGCAGTAATACTTCTCATAAAAACAAATGTTACAGATTTGTAACTTGTTTAATTTTTGAAGAGTTTCTAAACGTTTTCTTTGTTTAGTACTCTCATTGTAGGCTTCTAGGGTTGGATGTATTCCTAGAAATTCCTTTGATATCTTAGCCACTAATCCTTTCAAGATATTGGCTATCGATATTGAGGTATTAGCTCGTTTTTGGTCTTCGGGAAGGTTGTCCCACCAATGAGCTACATTACCCTGTAAAGCATGGGTAAAGAAATTAAATGCTGATTCCTGGTTCCAAGATTCATGCATATTAGCAGCATTGCTCATGCTTATTTCCCAATCTTTAAGGATCTTTTCTCCAGCCTTGGGGTAATCCAAGTTGAGGTAAAATCCAAAAGGGTTTATGCTATCGATGGTTTGGTGTCCCTTAGTAGCATTTGAGGGATCGACATTTGTGTATTTTTTTGAATACCTTTGTCCTCCCAGGGATATTTTGGAGTGGGAGAAACTTTCTCGTTCTTGCGGGTGAACCGCAGTATGGTTTCGGAAGTTATCTTGAAAGCTATCTTCCATGTGGGTGTCTCGTACCCTTGAAGTTTCTGCTTCAAAATGGTCGCTACCACAAAGCATTCGAAATCTTTTACCAAGATCATCTGCCTTTTTGTCTTTAGCAGAGTAGTCTATTTTCTTGGTATTTTCTTCTGCAACTTCATTAGATTCCTAGGCTTCTGGTTCACTGTCGTGTTGCTCTTTTTGTTGTTTACTAGAAGAAGGTTGTTCTTCTTGAACATAATAAATCGGTTGGCGACCGAAAGTATTATATTTTGCGTAAACTTCATCATCAGTGGAGGATGATGCTTTTGAGGCGATCCTAAAAGCAGGTGGTGCTGGATCATTTTTTCTTCTAGGTGCTATGCAAGGTGTTGCATGGTACACTAGGTTTTTAAGCCATCCGATGATGTCAGGAAGGCCTAATGGTAATGGAGTTTCCATATCCATTAAATAGAAAAAACTCATTCATTTTACAAAGCTAAGAGGTTTAGCTTTTGTTTAATGTTTTTGATTTTGCATCAAAATTTATGGATGCGATTCGTGTATCTTTCCCAATGGAAATAGTACATTTCCATGGTGTAGATAGAATCATCTTCTGGTTGAAGCATGTTTCTTAGTAAGAGAGTGAAGGCAAGGCCATCTCTCTTTCTTTGTAAACGATCTAAAAGTTTTTGTCTATAGATCATCTATTTCGGGATGCTGTCCAAGCTTGTTCAGCATCGTCCTTTGTCCGGAATTTTCTGTGAGAATTTCCGGGAAATCCTATGACTTGAGCTTGGGCTTCTTCCTAGCTGTCATATATTCCTATTTCTCTTCCTATGAAGACAACATACCAGTATTTTGTTTTCTCTGGTTTTCCGTATGCACTTGTAGAGGCTTCTCCTGTTGAAGCGGTGTCTACAGGTTGAGGTATGGTTTCTTCTTGGGTCATTCTGTAGATTTCTCTTTGCAGAATGATTACCAAATCTTCTAAGAATTGCTTAGATAGCATATTCCTGAAGTTCAAGTTGTTCAATCCTAATTTGGTATTTCAGGTCTTTGATAACTTGTTTTAATCCTACTGGACCGAGTCCTAAGAATCGTCCATCTCGGATTATCCTTCTTCCTTCGTTGTTATATTCTACAACTAAAGGATTTTCTTGAGCTCTTTGAGTTTGGCTTGAACTCGTGCGAGTCGATCTTTTAACTGTCGAATCCAGACCCTCTGAAATTTGATTTGATTATCATACCTTCTGGTCATGATATATTCTCGCAGTCGCGAATAATTTATAAGTCTTATCGCTGGATTAGACCTATTTTGTTCCATAATGGACTTTTGGCTTTGTATGTGTCAAAGAAGTCAAAGCTTAACTTTGCATCCAAAATGGAAATGCACAAATGCAGAGAGAAATAAATCCAAAATGTATATGTGATTTTAGGGATTGTAAACTCTTTTAGTTTTTAATAAATTAGGTTTTGAAATCATCGGAAAAGGGGTGGCGAGGGATTTTTATATGAGTGTTGACTCCTAAACCATACGTTATTTCTAACAAAAATTATAGCCATTGCACATCATTAATCGATCATAACCTTTACAATGACCTATGATAGTTAGGCCTGCTTTTTGTAAATGGGCAAAATGTGGGTTGTTTGGATCGGGTGAATATCCCACCCCACACTAACTTGAGATTTTAATTTTTTCAACTCCTTGAAATTTTTGGATCAATAGGTTATTTGCATCTTCAACATGTTTCAGGCATGCATATCCATATTGATCACATGTTAGGATCAATTAGAAATCTCTTTCTTATAAAATTTCAAGCCATTAGTCGGTTGTACAAGTGGAATTTCCCAACATGGATCACAAAACTTTGGTGTTCATTTTTAGTGAGGGAAAATTTTTTCTTCACTTTCATTTATTATAGTTTTAAATTTTTTGAATACATAAACTCTAAAATTTTCATTTCGTTGTGATCTATTTGCCTAATCTTTTTTATTACGAGAAAAAAGGAAAGTGAAAACTCAAGTTTGGATTTGAAAAAACATTTAACATCCAAAATGGAAATGCTCAAATGCAGAGAGAGATAATTCCAAAAGTATGTCTAATTTTTAGGGATCGAAAACTCTTTTACTTTTTTATATATTTGGTTTTTCAATAATCATAAAAGAGGAGGGGGGGGGGGGGGGCGATTTTTTACTGAGGGTAGACTCCCAAACCATAAGTCATTTCTAACAAAAAGTATAGCCGTTATGCATCATTAATCGATCAAAGCCTTTATGATGATCAATGATTGTTAGGTCTACTTTTTGTAAATGGGGAAAAAGCGGGTTGTTTAGCTCGGGTAAATATCCCACCGCATGTTAACTTGAGATTTTAATTTTTTTCTACTACATGAAATTTTTGGATCATTAGGTCATTTGCATCTTCAACATGTTTCAGGAATGCTCATCCATATTAAAAACATGTTAGGATCAATTAGAAATCTCGTTCTTATAAAATTCCAAACTATTAGGGGGTTGTACTAGTGGAATTTCCCACACACTGATAACAAAACATTGGTGTTCATTTTTAGTGCGTGAATGTTTTTTTCTTCACATACATTTATTATAGTTTTCAATTTTTGGCATACATTAACTCTAAATTTTTCATTTCATTGTGATTTTTTTGCCTTATCCTTTTTTTTTTACGAGAAGGGAGACTGAAAACTCAAGTTTAAATTTTTTTTAAAAATGAACATCCAAAATTGAAATGCACAAATGCAAAGAGAGATAATTCCAAAAAGTATGTGTGATTTTTAGGGATTGTGAACTCTTTTAGTTTTTTATATATTAGGTTTTGCAATCATCGGAAAAGAGGGGGCGGGGAATTTTTAAGTGAGAGTTGACTCCAAAACCGTAAGTGATTTCTTACAAAACTTTTAGCCGTTACGCATCTTTTATCAATCAAAACCTTTACAATGTTCTATGATTGTTAGGCCAGTTTTTTTAAATAGGCAAAAAGTTGGTTGTTTGGCACGGGTAAATATCCCACCGCATGTTAACTTGAGAATTTAATTTTTTCTATTCCTTGAAAATTTTGGATAATTAGGTCATTTTCATCTTCAACATGTTTCAGGCAAGCATATCCATATTTAAAACATGTTAGCATCAATTAGAAATCTCTTTCTTGTAAAATTTGAAGCGATTAGGGGGTTGTTCTAGAGGAATTTCCCAAACATGGATAACAAAACTTTGGTGTTCATTTTTAGTGCGTGAAAAGTTTTTCTTCTCTTACATTTATTATAGTTTTCAATTTTTTGCAAACAATAACTCTAAATTTTTCATTTTGTAGCGATCAATTTGCCTTATCTTTTTGTTTACGCGAAAAAAGGGAGAGTGAAGCCTCAAGTTTGGATTTGAAAAAAAATTAAACATCCATAATGGAAATTCACAAATGAAGAGAGAGAAAATTCATAAAAGTATCTATGATTTGTAGGGATTTTAAACTCCATTAGTTTTTTATATATTAGGTTTTGAAATCATCGGAAAAGGGGGGCGAGGGATTTTTAACTGAGTGTTGACTCACAAACCGTATGTAATTTCTAACAAAAATTATAGCCATTACGCATCATTAACCGATCAAAACCTTACTATTATCAATGAATGTTATGTGATTTTTTTGTAAAATGGCAAAACGTGGGTTGTTTGGCTCGGGTAAATATCCCACCACACGTTAACTTGATATTTTAATTTTTTCTACTCCTTGAAAATTTTGGATCATTTGGTCATTTGCATCTTCAACATGTTTTAGGCATGCTTATCCATATTTAAAACATGTTAGGATATTTTAGAAATCTCTTTCTTAAATAATTCCACCAAGCTATTAGGGTCGCACTAGTGGAAGTTTCGCAATGTGGATAATAAAACTTTGGAGTTCATGTTTAGTGCGTGAAATAATTTTTTCACTTAAATTTATTATAATTTTCGATTTTTTGCATACATAAACTCTAACATTTTCATTTCGTTATGATCTATTTGCCATATCTTTTTTTTTACGAGAAAAAGGGAAAGTGAAAACTAAAGTTTAGATTTGAAAAAACATTTAACAACCAAAAATGAAATGTACAAATGCAGAGAGAGATAATTCAGAAAGAATGTCTGATTTTTAGGGATTGAAAACTCTTTTATTTTTTTATATATTAGGTTTCACAATCATCGTAAAAGAGGAGTGGGGGGGGGATATTTAACTGAGTGTTGACTCCCAAACCATATGTCATTTCTTACAAACATTATAGCCATTACACATCATTAATCGATCAAAGTCTTTACGATGATCTATGATTGTTAGGCCAGTTTTTTTAAATGGGCAAAAAATTGGTTGTTTGGCTCGGGTAAATATCCCACCGCATGTTAACTTGAGAATTTATTTTTTTATACTCCTTAAAATTTTTGGATCATTAGGCCATTTTAATCTTCAATATGTTTCAGGCAAGCATATCCATATTTAAAACATGTTAGGATCAATTAGAAATCTCTTTCTTATAAAATTCTAAGATATAAGGGGGTTGTACTAGTGGAATTTACCAAACATCGATAACAAAATTTTGGTGTTCATTTTTAGTGCGTGAAAAGTTTTTCTTCTCTTACTTTTATTATAGTTTTCAATTTTTTGCAAACAATAACTCTAAAATTTTCTTTTCCTAGTGATCCATTTGCCTTATCTTTTTATTTAAAAGAAAAAAAAGGGAGAGTGAAGGCTCAAGTTTGGATTAGAAAAAGAATTGAACATCCAAAATGGAAATGCACAAATGATGAGAGAGATAATTCGTAAAAGTATCTATGATTATAGGGAATGTAAACACCATTAGTTTTTTATATATTACGTTTTGCAATCATCGGAAGGGAGAGGGAGGGAAGGAGGGGGGGGGGGGGGGGGGGGGGGGAGGGTGGCGGGGGGTGTGAGGGATTTTAAACTGAGTATTGACTCCCAAACCGTACGTCATTTCTAACAAAAATTATAGCTGTTTTGCTTCATTAATCGATCAAAACCTTTACTATGATCAATGAATGTTAGGTGAGCTTTTTGTAAATGGGCAAAAAATGGGTTGTTTGGCTCGGGTAAATATCCCTCTGCATGTTAACTTGAGATTTTAATTTTTTCTACTCCTTGAAATTTTTAGATCATTTGGTCATTTGCATCTTCAACATTTTTTAGGCATGCATATCCATATTTAAAACATGTTAGGATCAATTAGAAATATCTTTCTTACAAAATTCCACCAAGCTATTAGGGGTTGTACCAGTGGAATTTCCCAAATGTGGATAACAAAACTTTGGAGTTCGTGTTTAGTGCATGAAATAATTTTCTTCACTTACATTTATTATAGTTTTCAATTTTTTGCATACATATACTCTAAAATTTTTATTTCATTGTGATCTATTTGCCTTATCTTTTTTAGTACGAGAAAAAAAAGAAAGTGAAAACACAAATTTGGTTTAAAAAAAAATTGAACATCCAAAATGGAAATTGGAAAATGCAAAGAGAAATAATTCCAAAACGTATGTGTGATTTTTAGGGATTGTAAACTCTTTTAGTTTTTTTATATATTAGGTTTTGCAATCATCGGAAAAGAGGGGGCGAGGAATTTTTAACAGAGAGTAGACTCCCAAACCATAAGTCATTTATTACAAAAATTATAGCCGTTACGCAGCTTTAATCGATCAAAACATTTACGATGATCTATGATTGGTAGGCCAGTTTTTGTAAATGGGAAAAAGTTGGTTATTTGGCGCGGGTAAATATCCCACCGTACGTTAACTTGAGAATTAAATTTTTTCTACTTCTTGAAATTTTTGGATCACGAGGTCATTTTCTTCTTCAACATGTTTCTGGCAAGCATATCCATATTTAAAACATGTTAGGATCAATTACAAATCGCTTTCTTATAAAATTCCAAGCTATTAGGGGGTTGTACTAGTGGAATTTACCAAACATGGATAACAAAACTTTGGTGTTCATTTTTAGTGCATGAAAAGTTTTTCTTCTCCTTCTTTTATTTTAGTTTCCAATTTTTTTCTAACAATAACTCTAAAATTTTCATTTCGTAGTGATCTATTTGCCTTATCTTTTTGTTTACGAGAAAAAAGGGAGAGTGAAGGCTCAAGTTTTGATTTGAAAAAAAATTATACATCCAAAACGAAAATGCACAAATGAAGAGAGAGATAATTCATAAAATTATCTATGATTTTTAGGTATTGTAAACTCCATTAGTTTTTTATATATTAGGTTTTCCAATCATCGAAAAGGGGGGGCAAGGGATTGTTTACTGAGTGTTGACTCCCAAACCATATGTCATTTCTAACAAAAATTATTGCCGTTACTCATCATTAACCGATCAAAACCTTTACTATGATCAATGAATTTTAGGTGATTTTTTTATAAATGGGCAAAAAGTGGGTTGTTTGGCTCAGGTAAATATCCCACCGCACGTTAACTTGAGATTTTTATTTTTTCAACTCCTTGAAATCATTGGATCATTTGGTCATTTGCATCTGCAACATGTTTCAGGCATGCATATCCATATGTAAAACATGTTAAGATCAATTAGAAATCTCTTTCTTACAAAATTCCTCCAAGCTATTAGGGGTGTTCTAGTGGAATTTCCCAAATGTTGATAACAAAACTTGGAGTTCATGTTTAGTACGTGAAATAATTTTCTTCACTTACATTTATTATAGTTTTCAATTTTTTGCATACATAAACTCTAAAATTTTCATTTCATTGTGATCTATTTGCCTTATCTTTTTTGTAACAAGAAAAAAAAATTGAACATCCAAAATGGAAATGGACAAATGCAGAGAGAAATAATTCCAAAAAGTATGTGTGATTTTTATGGATTGTAAACTCTTTAAGTTTTTCATATATTAGGATTTGAAATCATTGGAAAAGAGGGGGCAAGGAATTTTTAACTGAGAGTTGACTCCCTAACCGTAAGTAATTTCTTAAAAAAAGTATAGCCGTTACACATCTTTAATTGATCAAAACCTTTACGATGATCTATGATTGTTAGATCAGTTTTTGTAAATGGGCAAAAAGTTGGTTGTTTGGCGTGGGTAAATATCCCACCGCACGTTAACTTGAGAATTTCATTTTTTCTACTCCTTGAAAAGTTTGGATCATTAGGTCATTTTCATCTTCAACTTGTTTCAGGCAAGCAAATCCATATTTAAAACATGTTAGGATCAATTAGAAATCTCTTTCTTATAAAATTCCAAGCTATTAGGGGGTTGTACTAGTGGAATTTACTAAACATGGATAACAAAACTTTGGTGTTCATTTTTAGTGCGTGAAATGTTTTTCTTGTCTTACTTTTATTATAGTTTTGAATTTTTTTCAAACAATAACTCTAAAATTTTCATTTCGTAGTGATCTATTTGCCTTATCTTTTTGTTTACGAGAAAAAAAGGGAGAGTGCAAGCTCAAGTTTGGATTTGAAAAAAAATTGAACATCCAAAATGGAAATGCACAAATGCAGAGAGAGATAATTCATAAAAGTATCTATGATTTTTAGGTATTGTAAACTCCGTTAGTTTTTTATATATTAGGTTTTCCAATCATCGGAAAGGGGGGGGGGGGGGGGGGGGGGGGGGGTGGCAAGGGATATTTTACTGAGTGTTGATTCCCAAACCATATGTCATTTCTAACAAAAATTATAGCATTTACGCATCATTAACCGATCAAAACCTTTACTGTGATCAATGAATGTTAGGTGATTTTTTTGTAAAAGGGCAAAAAGTGGGTTGTTTGGCTCTGGTAAATATCCCACCACTGTTAACTTGAGATTTTAATTTTTTCTACTCCTTGAAATTTTTGGATCATTCGGGCATTTGCATCTTCCACATGTTTTAGGCATGCATATCCATATTTAAAACAGGTTAGGATTAATTAAAAATTTCTTTCTTACGAAATTCCACCAAGCTATTAGGGGTTGTACTAGTAGAATTTCCCAAATATGGATAACAAAACTTTGGAGTTCATGTTTAGTGCAAATAATTTTCTTCACTTACATTTTTTTTAGTTTTCAATTTTTTGCATAAATAAACTCTAAAATTTTCATTTCATTGTGATCTATTAACCTTATCTTTTTTATTACGAGAAAAAAAAAAGTGAAAACTCAAATTTGGTTTAAAAAAAATTGAACATCCAAAATGGAAATGCACAAATTCAGAGAGAAATAATTCCAAAAAGTATGTGTGGTTTTTAGGGATTGTAAACTCTTTAAGTTTTTATATTTTAGGTTTTGCAATCATCGAAAAACAGGGGGCGAGGAATTTTTAACTGAGAGTAAAATCCCAAAACGTAAGTCATTTCTTACAAAAATTATAGCTGTTACGCATCTTTAATCGATCAAAACCTTTACGATGATTTATGATTGTTAGGCCAATTTTTTTAAATGGGCAAAAAGTTGGTTGTGTGGCGCGGCTAAATATCCCACCGCACGTTAACTTGAGAATTTAATTTTTTCTACTCCTTGAATTTTTTGGATCATTAGGTCATTTTCATCTTCAACATGTTTCAGGCAAACATATCCATATTTAAAACATGTTAGGATCAATTAGAAATATCTTTCTTATAAAATTCCAAGATATTAGAGGGGGTTGTACGAGTGGAATTTACTAAACATGGATAACAAAATTTTGGTGTTCATTTTTAGTGTGTGAAAAGTTTTTCTTCACTTTTATTTATTATAGTTTTTAATTTTTGGCATACGTAAACTCTAAAATTTTCATTTCGTTGTGATCTCTTTGCCATATCTTTTTTATTACGAGAAAAAAGGGAAAGTGAAAATTCAAGTTTGGATTTGAAAAAGCATTGTTGACTCCCAAACCATAAGTCATTTCTTACAAAAATTATAGCCATTACACATCATTAATCGATCAAAACCTTTATGATGATCTATGATTGTTAGGCCAGTTTTTGTAAATGGGCAAAATGTTGGTTGTTTGGCTCGGGTAATTATCCTACCACATGTTAACTTGAGAATTTAATTTTTTCTACTCCTTGAAAGTTTTGGATTATTAGGTCATTTTCATCTGCAACATGTTTCAGGCAAGCATATCCATATTTAAAACATATTAGGATCAATGAGAAATCTCTTTGTTATAATATTACAAGATATAAGGGGGTTGTACTATTGGAATTTACCAAACATGGATAACAAAACGTTGGTGTTCATTTTTATTACGTGAAAAAAATTTCTTCTCTCACTTTTATTATAGTTTTCAATTTTTTTCAAACAATAACTCTAATATTTTCATTTCCTAGTGATCCATTTGCCTTATCTTTTTGTTTACAAGAAAAAAGGAAGAGTGAAGGCTCAAGTTTAGATTTGAAAAAAAATGGAACTTCCAAAATGGAAATGCACAAATGATGAAATAGATAATTCATAAAAGTATCTATGATTTTTAGGGATTTTAAACTCCATTAGTTTTTTATATATTAGGTTTTGCAATCATCAGAAAATGAGAGGGGGGGGGGGGGGGGGGGGATGGGGGATTTTAAACTAAGTGTTTAGGAATGCACAAATGCAGAGAGAAATAATTGTAAAAATTTTGTGTGATTTTTAGGAATTGTAAACTCTTGTAGTTTTTTATGTATTAGGATTCTCAATCCTCGGAAAAGAGGGGGTGAGGAATTTTTAACTGAAAATTGACTCCCAAACCGTAAGTCATTTCTTACAAAAATTATAGCCATTATGCATCTTTAATCGACCAAAACCTTTACGATGATCTATGATTGTTATGCTAGTTTTTGTAAATGGGCAAAAAGTTGGTTGTCTGGCACTGGTAAATATCCCACCGCACGTTAACTTGAGAATTTAATTTTTTCTACTCCTTGAAATTTTTGGATCATTAGGTCATTTTCATCTTCAACACGTTTCAGGCAAGCATATCCATATTTAAAACATGTCAGGATCAATTAGAAATCTCTTTCATTTAAAATTCCATGCTATTAGGGGGTTGTACTAGTGGAATTTACCAAACATGGATAACAAAACTTTGGTGTTCATTTTTAGTGCGTGAAAATTTTTTCTTCTCTTACTTTTATTATAGTTTTCAATTTTTTGCAAACAATAACTATAAAATTTTCATTTCGTAGTGATCTATTTGCTTTATCTTTTTGTTTACGAGAAAAAAGGAAGAGTGAAGGCTCAAGTTTGGATTTGAAAAAAATTGAACATCCAAAATGGAAATGCACAAATGAAGAGAGAGATAATTCATAAAAGTATATATGATTTTTAGATATTGTAAACTCCATTAGTTTTTTATATATTAGGTTTTCCAATCATCGGAAAAGAGGGGGTAACGGATTTTGAACTGAATGTTGACTCCCAAACCATATGTCATTTCTAACAAAAATTATAGCCGTTACGTATCATTAACCGATCAAAACCTTTACTATGATCAATGAATGTTAGGTATTTTTTTTGTAAATGGGCAAAAAGTGGGTGGTTTGGCTCGAGCAAATATCCCACCGCACGTTAACTTGAGATTTTTCGTTTTTTCTACTCGAAATTTTTGGATCATTAGGTCATTTGCATGTTCAACATGTTTTTGGCATGCATATCCATATTTAAAACATGTTAGGATTTTTAACTGAGTGTTGACTCCGAAACAATAAGTTATTTCTAACATAACTTATAGCGATTACACATTATTAATCGATCATAACCTTTACAATGATCAATGATAGTTAGGTCTGCTCTTTGTAAATAAACAAAAAGGGGGTTGTTTGGGTCGGGTGAATATCCCACCGCACGTTAACTTGAGATTTTAATTTTTTCAACTCTTTAAAATTTTTGGATCATTAGGTCATTTGCATCTTCAACATGTTTCGGGCATGCATATCCATATTGATCACATATTAGGATCAATTAGAAATCTCTTTCTTGTAAAATTCCAAGCTATTAGTGAGTTGTACTAGTGGAATTTCCCAAACGTGGATCACAAAAGTTTGGTGTTCATTTTTAGTGCATGAAAAGTTTTCTTCACTTTTATTTATTATAGTTTTTAATTTTTGGCATATATAAACTCTAAAATTTTCATTTCATTGTGATCTATTTGCCTTATCTTTTTTATTATGAGAAAAAAGCGAAAGTGAAAACTCAAGTTTGGATTTGAAAAAATATTTAACATCCGAAAAGGAAATGTACAAATGCAGAGAGAGATAATTCCAAAAGAGAGTCTGATTTTTAGGGATTGAAAACTCTTTTTTTATTTTTTTATATATTAGGTTTTGCAATCATCGTAAAAGAAGAGGGAGGGGGGGGGGGGGGGGGGGGGGGGGGGGGGGGGATATTTAACTGAGTGTTGACTCCCAAACCATAAGTCATTTCTTACAAAAATTATAGCTTACACATCATTAATCGATCAAAACCTTTATGATGATCTATGATTGTTAGGCCAGTTTTTGTAAATGGGCAAAAAGTTGGTTATTTGGCTCGGGTAAATATCCCACCACATGTTAACTAGAGATTTTATTTTTTTCTATTTCTTGAAATTTTTGGATCATTAGGTCATTTTCATCTTCAACATGTTTCAGGAAAGCATATCCATATTTAAAACATGTTAGGATCAATTAGAAATATCTTTCTTATAAAATTCCAAGATATTAGGGGGTTGTACTAGTGGAATTTACCAATCATGGATAACCAAACTTTGGTGTTCATTTTTAGTAGGCGAAAAGTTTTTATTCTCTTACTTTTATTATAGTTTTCAATTTTTTGCAAACAATAACTCTAAAATTTTCATTTCCTAGTGATCCATTTGCCTTATCTTTTTGTTGACAAGAAAAAAGGGAGAATGAAGGCTCAAGTTTGGATTTGAAAAAAATTGAACATCCAAAATGTAAATGCACAAATGATGAGAGAGATAATTCATAAAAGTATCTATGATTTTTAGGGATTTTAAACTCCGTTAGTTTTTTATATATTAGATTTTGCAATCATCAAAAAAGGGGGGAGGGGGGCTAGGGATTTTTATCTGAGTGTTGACTCCCAAACTATATGTCATTTCTAAATAACATTATAGCCGTTACGCATCATTAACTGATCAAAACCTTTACTATGATCAATGAATGTTTTTTGAGCTTTTTGTCAATGGGCAAAAAGTGGGTTGTATGGCTCGGGTAAATATCCCACCGCACGTTAACTTGAGATTTTAATTTTTTCTATTCCTTAAAAATTTTTGGATCATTAGGTCATTTGTATCTTCAACATATTTTAGGCATGCATATCCATATTTAAAACATGTTAAGATCAATTAGAAATCTCTTTCTTAAAAAATTCCACCAAGCTTACTAGTGGAATTTCCCAAATGTGGATAACAAAACTTTGGAGTTCATGTTTAGTTCGTGAAATAATTTTCTTCACTTACATTTATTACAGTTTTCATTTTTTGCATACATAAACTCTAAAAATTTTCATTTCATTGTGATCTATTTGCCTTATTCTTTTTTAGTGCGTTAAATATTTTTCTTCACTTTCATTTATTACAGTTTTTAATTTTTTGCATACATAAACTCTAAAATTTTCATTTCGTTGTGATCTATTTGCTTTATCTTTTTTATTACGAGAAAAAAGGGAAAGTTAAAAATCAAGTTTGGATTTGAAAAAACATTTAACATCCAAAATGTAAATGCACAAATTCAGAGAGAGATAATTCCAAAAGTATGTCTGATTTTTCGGGATTGAAAACTCTTTTATTTTTTTATATATTAGGTTTCACAATCATCGTAAAAGAGGACAGGAAGGGGAAGGGGAGGGGGGTGGTGCGGCAGGGTTTTGTTATCGAGTGTTGACTCCCAAACCATTAGTTATTTCATACAAAAATTATTATGCATTATTAATCGATCAAAACCTTGACGATGATCTATGATTGTGATGTCAGATTTTTCTAAATGGGCAAAAAGTGAGTTGTTTGGCTTTTCTAAATACCCCATTGCACGTTAACTTGAGAATTTAATATTTTAAACTCCTTGAAAATTTTGGATTATTAGGTCATTTGCATCTTCAACATGTTTCCGGCATGCATATCCTTATTTAAAACATGTTTAGATCAGTTAGAAATCTCTTTCTAGTAAAATTCCAAGCTATTAGGGGGTTGTACTAGTAGAATTTCCCAAACATGGATCACAAAACTTTGGTGTTCATTTATAGTGCGTGCAAATTTTTTCTTCACTTACTTTTACTATATTTTTCAATTTTATGCTTAAATAAACTCTAAAATTTTGATTTCGTTGTGATCTATTTGCCTTATCTTTTAGTTTAAGAGAACCAATGGTGAGGGAAAACTCAAGTTTCAATTTGACTAAAAATTGAAAATTGAAAATGGACATGCACAATTTCAAAGAGAGATAATTCCAAAAGTATTTGTTATTTATAGAGATTGTAAACTCTTTTAGTTTTTAATATATTAGGTTTTACAATCATTGGAAAAGGGGGGCGAGGGATTTTTAACTGAGTGTAGACTCCCAAACCATAAGTCATTTCTAACAAAAATTATAGCCGTTATGCGTCATTAATTGATCAAAACCTTTACGATGATCTATGATAGTTAGGCCAATTTTTGTAAATGGGCAAAAAGTTGGTTGTTTAGCTTGAGTAAATATCCCACCGCACATTAACTTGAGGATTTAATATTTTCTACTCCTTGGAAGTTTTGGATCTTTAGGTCATTTGCATCTGCAACATGTTTCAGGCGTGCATATCCATATTTAAAACATGTTAGGATCAATAAGAAATTTCTTGGTAATAAAATTTCAAGCTATTAGGGTGTTGGACTAGTGGAATTTCCTAAACATGGACATCTAAACTTTGGTGTTCATTTTTAGTGCGTGAAAAGTTTTTATTCTCTTACATTTATTATCGTTTTCAATTTTTGCAAAAAAAAACTCTAAAAGTTTCTTTTCCTAATGATTTATTTGACTTTTCTTTTTGTTTAAGAGAAAAAATGGTGAGTGAAAACTCAAGTTTCGATTTGAAAAAAAATTGAACATCCAAAATGGATGTGCACAAATGTAGAGAGAGATAATTCCAAAATGTATCAGTTATTTTTAGGGATTGTAAACTCTTTTAGTTTTTAATATATTAGGTTTTGCAATCATAGAAAAAGGGGGGGGGGGGGGGGGGGGGGGGGGGGGGAGGGCTTTTTAACTGAGTGTAGACTCCCAAACCATAAGTCATTTCTAACAAAAATTATAGCCATTACGCATCATTAATCGATCAAAACCTTTATGATGATCTGTGATTGTTAGGTCTGCTTTTTGTAAATGGGCAAAAAGTGGGTTGTTTAGCTCGGGTAAATATCCCACCGCACGTAAACTTGAGATTTTAATTTTTCTAGTCCTTCAAATTTTTGGCATGCATATCGTTATTGGCATCGTCAACTTGTTTTAGGCATGCATATCCATATTTAAAACATGTTAGGATCAATTAGAAATCTCTTTCTGATAAAATGCCAACCGATTAGGGGGTTGTACTAGTGGAATTTCCCAAACATGGATCACAAAACTTTAGTGTTCATTTTCAGTACGTGAAAATTTTTTCTTCACTTACATTTATTATTGTTTTCAATTTTTAGCATACATAAACTCTAAAATTTTCATTTCGATGTGATCTATTTGCCTTATCTTTTTTATTACAAGAAAAAAAGAAGTGAAAACTCAAATTTGGTTTAAAAATCAAATTGAACATCCAAAATGGAAATGCACAAATGCAGAGAGAGATAATTCCAAATAATATATGTGATTTTTAGGGATTGTAAACTCTTTTAGTTTTTATTATATTGGGTTTTGCAATCATCGGAAAAGGGGTGGCAAGGGATTTTTAACTGAGTGTTGACTCTTAAACCATAAGTTATTTCTAACAAAAATTATAGCCATTACGCATCATTAATCGATCATAACCTTTACAATGATCTATGATAGTTAGGTCTGCTTTTTGTAAATGGCCAAAAAGTGGGTTGTTTGGCTTGGATGAATATCCCACCGCACGCTAACTTAAGATTTTAATTTTTTCAACTCCTTGAAATTTTTGGATCATTAGGTTATTTGCATCTTCAACATGTTTCAGGAATGCATATCCATATTGATCGCATGTTAGGATCAATTAGAAATCTCTTTCTTATAAAATTCTAAGCTGTTAGTGGGCTGTACTAGTGGAATTTCCCAAACATGGATCACAAAACTTTGGTGTTCATTTTTAGGGAGTGAAATTTTTTTCTTTAGTTTCATTTATTATAGTTTTTATTTTTTGCATACATAAACTCTAAAATTTTCATTTCATTGTGATCTATTTGCCTTATCTTTTTTATTACGAGAAAAAAGAGAATGTGAAAACTCAAGTTTGAATTTGAAAAAACATTTAACTTCCAAAATGGAAATGCACAAATGCAGAGAGAGATAATTCCAAAACTATGTCTGAGTTTTAGGGATTGAAAACTCTTTTATTTTTTTATATATTAGGTTTTGCAATTATCGTAAAAGAGGAGGGGGGCAGGGATTTTTAATTGAGTTTTGACTCCCATTCCATAAGTCATTTATTACAAAAATTATAGCCGTTATACATCATTAATCGATCAAAACCTTTACGATGATATATGATTGTTATGTCAACTTTTTTTAAATGGGCAAAAAGTGATTTGTTTGGCTCGGGTAAATTTCCCACCGCACGTTAACTTAAGAATTTTAAATTTTATAGTCCATGAAATTTTTGGATCATTAGGTCATTTGCATCTTCAACATGTTTCAGGCATTCATATCCATATTTAAAAAATGTTAGGATCAATTAGAAATCTCTTTCTTACAAAATTCCACCAAGCTATTAAGGGTTGTACTAGTGGAACTTCAAAAAATGTGGATAACAAAACTTTGGAGTTCATGTTTAGTGCGCGAAATAATTTTCTTCACAAACATTTGTTGTAGTTTTTTATTTTTTGTGTACATAAACTCTAAATTTTTTATTTCGTTGTGATCTATTCGCCTTATATTTTTGTTTACGAGAAAATAGTGAGAGTGAAAACTCAAGTTTAGATTTGAAAATAAACTGACCATCCAAAATGGAAATGCAAAAATGCAGAGAGATAATTCCAAAAAGTATTGATTTTAAGGGATTGTCAACTCTTTTAGTTTTTAATATATTAGGTTTTAAAATCATCGAAAAAGGGTGGTGAGGGATTTTTAACTGAGTGTTGACTCCTAAACCATAAGTCATTTCTAAAGAAAATTATAGCCTTTACGCATGATCATAACCTTTACAATGATCTTTGATGGTTAGGTTTGCTTTTTGTAAATGGGCAAAAAGTGGATTGTTTGGCTCGGGTAAATTTTCCACACATGTTAACTTGAGATTTTAATTTTATCAACTTCTTGAAATTTTTGGATCATTACGTCATTGGCATCGTCAACATGTTTCAGGCATGCATATCCATATTTATCACATGTTAGGATCAATTAGAAATCACTTTCTTATAAAATTCCAAGCTATTAGTGGGTTGTACAAGTGGAATTTCCCAAACAAGGATCACAAAACTTTTGTGTTCATTTTTAGTGCGTGAAATTTTTTTCTTCACTTTCATTTATTATAGTTTTTAATTTTTTTATATACATAAACTATAAAATTTACATTTCGTTGTGATATATTTGCCTTATCTTTTATATTAAAAGAAAAAATGGAAAGCGAAAACACAAGTTTGGATTTGAAAAAACATTTAACATCCAAAATGGAAATGCACAAATGCAGAGAACTCTTTCAATCATTGGTAAAGAGGGTGCGGGGGGGGGGGGGGGGGGGGGGGGGGGGGGGGGGGAGAGGGATTTTTAAGTGACTATTGACTCCCAAACCATAAGTCATTTCTTAAAAAAATTATAGCCGTTACACATCATTAATCGATCATAACCTTTATGATGATCTATGATTGTTATGTCTGCTTTTTAGAAATGGGCAAAAAGTGAGTTGTTTGGCTCGGGTAAATATCCCACCACACAACACTTGAGAATTTACTATTTTATACTCCTTGAAATTTTCTGATCATTAGGTCATTTGCATCTTCAACATGTTTCCGGCATGCATATCCATATTTAAAACTAGTTTGGATCAGTTAGAAATCTATTTCTTATAAAATTCCAAGCTATTAGGGGGTTGTACTAGTAGAATTTCCCAAACATGGATCACAAAACTTTGGTGCTTATTTATAGTGCGTGAAATTTTTTTCATCACTTACTGTTATTATAGCTTTCAATATTATGCATAAAAAAACTTTATAATTTTGATTTCGTTGTGATCTATTTGCCTTATCTTCTAGTTTAAGAGAAAAAATGGTGAGGGAAAACTCAAGTTTGGATTTGAAAAAAAATTGAACATCCAAAATGGACACGCACAAATGCAGAGTGGGATAATTCCAAAAAGTATATGTTATTTTTTAGATTGTAAACTCTTATAGTTTTATATATATTAGGTTTTTCAATCATCGAAAAAGGGGGGGGGGGGGAGGGATTTTTAGCTGAGTGTAGAGTCCCAAACCATAAGTCATTTCTAAAAACTATGATAGCCGTTACGCATTTTTAATCGATCAAAACATTTTTGATGATCTGTGATTGTTAGGTCTGCTTTTTGTAATTGCGCAAAAAGCGAGTTGTTTAGCTCGGGTAAATATCTCACCGCACGTTAACTTGAGATTTTAATTTTTCTACTCCATGAAATTTTTAAATTATTAGGTCATTTGCATCTTCAACATGTTTCAGGAATGCTCATCCATATTGAAAACATGTTAGGATCAATTAGAAATCTTGTTCTTATAAAATTCCTAGCTATTAAGGGGTTGTACTAGTGGAATTTCCCAAACATGGATAACAAAAATTTGGTGTTCAATTTTAGTGCGTGAAAATTTTTTCTTCACTTACATTTACTACAGTTTTAAATTTTTGGCAAACATAAATTCTAAATTTTTCATTTTTTTGTGATTTTTTTGCATTATCCTTTTTTTTTACGAGAAAAAAGGGAGACAGAAAACTCAAGTTTGAATTTGAAAAAAAAATGAACATCCAAAATAGAAATGTACAAATGCAAAGAGAGATAATTCCAAAAAGTATGTGTGATTTTTAGGGATTGAAACTCTTTTACTTTTTTATATATTAGGTTTTGCAATCATCAAAAGAGAGGGAGCGAGGGATTTTGAACTGAGAGTTGACTCCCAAATCGTAAGTAATTTCTTAAAAAAATTATAGCCGTTACGCATCATTAATCGATCAAAACCTTTACAATGATCTATGATTGTTAGGCCAATTTTTGTAAATGGTCAAAAAGTTTGTTGTTTGGCTCAAGTAAATATCCCACAGCACATTAACTTGTGGATTTAATTTTTTCTCCTCAAAATTTTTGGATCATTAGGTAATTTGCATCTTCAACATGTTTCAAGCAAGCATATCCATATTTAAAACCAGTTAGGATCAATAAGAAATCTCTTTGTTATAAAATTCCAAGCTATTAGGGTGTTGGACTAGTTGAATTTCCCAAACAGGGATAACCAAACTTTGGTGTTCATTTTTAGTGCGTGAAAAGTTTTTCTTATCTTACATTTATTATAGTTTTCAATTTTTTGCAAACAAAAACTCTAAAATTTTCATTTCGTAGTGATTTATTTTGCCATATCATTTTATTTAAGAGAAAAACTGGAGAGTGAAAACTCAAGTTTGGATTTGAAAAAAATTGAACATCCAAAATGGATGTGCAAAAATGCAGAGAGAGATAATTCCAAAAAGTATCTGTTATTTTTAGGGATTGTAAACTCTTTTAGTTTTTTATATATTAGGTTTTGCAATCATCATAAAAGGGGGGTCTAGGGATTTTTAACTGAGTGTAGACTCCCAAACCTTAAGTCATTTCTACCAAAAATTATAGCCGTTATGCATCATTAATCGATCAAATTTTTTATGATAATCTATGATTGTTAGGTCTGCTTTTTGTAAATGGACAAAAAGTGGGTTGTTTAGCTCGAGTGAATAACCCACCGCACGTTAACTTGAGATTTTAACTTTTTCTACTCCTTGAAATTATTGGATCATTAGGTCATTTGAATCTTCAACATGTTTTAGGAATGCTCATCTATATTTAAAACATATTAGGATTAATTAGAAATCTCGGTCTTATAAAATTCCAAGCTATTTGGGGGTTGTACTAGTGGAATTTCAAAAACATGGTTAATAAAACTTTAATGTTCATTTTTAGAGAGTCAAAAAATTTTCTTCACTTACATTTGTTATAGTTTTCAATTTTTTGCACACATAAACTCTAAAATTTTCATTTCGTTGTGATCTATTTGCCTTATCCTTTTGATTTCGAGAAAAAAAAGGGGGAGAGAAAACTAGAGTTTGGATATTAAAAAAAATTTAACATACAAAATGGAAATGCACAAATGTAGAGAGTGATAATTGCAAAAAGTATCTGTGATTTTTAGGGATTGTAAACACTATTAGTTTTTTATATATTAGGTTTTGCAATCATCGGAAAAGGGGGGGGGGGGGGGGGGGGGGGGGGGGCGTGGAATTTTTTCTGGGTGTTGACTCCCAGACCATAAGTCATTTCTAACCAAAAATATAGCCGTTACCATCATTAATTGATCAAAACTTTTACGATGATCTATGATTGTTATGTTAGCTTTTTGTAAATGGGCAAAAAGTGGGTTGTTTTGTTTAGGCGAATCTCCCATAGTAAAATTTTTGGGTCATTAGGTCACTTGCATTTGGAACATGTTTCTGGCATGCATATCCATATTTAAAACATGTTATTATCAATTAGAGATCCCTTTCTTATAAAATTCCATGCTATTAGGAGGTTATACTATTTAAATTTCCCAAATATGGATAACAAAACTTTGAAATTTTTGGATTATTAGGTCATTTGCATCTTCAACATGTTTTTGGCATTCATATCCATAACTAAAATCAATAAGAAATCACTTTCTTTAAAACTCCCATGCTATTAGGGGGTTGTCTTAGTGAAATTTCCCAAACATGGATAAAAAAACATTGGTGTTCCTTTTTAGAAAGTGAAATTTTTTTCTTCACTTACATTCATTATAGTTTTTAATTTTGTGAGCACAAAAACTCAAAAATTTTCATTTCGTTGTGATCTATTTGTCTTATCTTATCATTTGATGGAAAAAAAGGGAGTGAAAAATCAAGTTTGGATATTAAAAAAAATTTATCATCCAAAATGGAAATGCTCAAATGCAGAGAGAGATAATTCCAAAAAGTATTTGTGATTTTTAGGGACTGTAAACACTATTATTTTTATAGATATTAGGTTTTGCATTAATCGGAAAAGGGGGGCGAGGAATTTTTAACTGAGTCATTTCTAACAAAAAAATATAGTCGTTACCATCATTAATTGATCAAAACCTTTATGATGATCTATGATTGTTAGGTCAACTTTTTGTAAATGGGCAAAAAGTGGGATGTTTGGCTCGGGTGAATAACCTACCGCACGTTCACTTGAGAATTTAAGTTTTTCTACTCGAAAATTTTGGATCATTAGGTCATTTGCATCTTCAACATGTTTCAGGCATGCATATCCATATTTAAAATATGTTAGGATCAATTAGAAATCTCTTTCTTATAAAATTCAAGGCTATTAGGGGGTTGTACTAGTTGAATTTCCCAAACATGGATAACAAAACTTTGGTTTTCATTTTGAGTATGTGAAATTTTTTCTTTACTTACATTTATTATAGTTTTTAATTTTTTATACATGTAAACTTTAAAATTTTCATTTCATTGTGAGCTATTTGCCTTTTTTTTTCGTTGGCGAGAAAAAAGGGAGAGTGAAAACTCATTTTTGGATTAGAAAAAAAATTGACAATGCAAAATGGAAACGCACAAACGCTGAGAGAGATAATTCCAAAACGTATCTGTGATTTTTGGGGATTTTAAACTCTTTTAGTTTTTTATATATAAGGTTTTGCAATCATCAGAAAAGGGGGGCGAGGAATTTTTAACTTAGTGTTGACTCCCAAACCATAAGTCATTTCTAACAAAACATTATAGCCGTTATGCATCATTAACCGATCAAAACCTTTACGACCATCTTTGATTGTTTTGTTAGCTTTTTGTAAATGGGCAAAAAGTGGGTTTTTTGGCTCTGGTGAATAGCCCACCGCACGTTAACTTGAGAACTTACTTTTTTGTACTCGAAATTTTTGGATCATTAGGTTATTTGCATCTTCAATAAGTTTTGGGCATATGCATCCATATTTAAAATCAATTAGGAATCAGTTTCTTATAAAATTCCAAGCTATTAGGGGGTTGTACTACTGGAATTTCCCAAACATGGATAACAAAACTTTGGTGTTCTTTTTTAGAGTGTGAAAATTTTTTCTTCACTTACATTTTTATAGTTTTCAATTTTTTCCACACATAAACTCTAAAATTTTCATTTCGTTGTGATCTATTTGCCTTATCTTTTCTTTTGCGAGAATAAAGGGAGAGTGAAAATTCAAGTTTGGATTTGAAAAAAACTTGAACATCCAAAATGGAAACGCACAAATGTATAGAGAAATAAGTCCAAAAGGTATTTGTGATTTTGAGTGATTGTAAACTTTTTTGTTTTTTATATATCAGGTTCTGCAATCATCAAAAAAGGGGGGTGAGGGATTTTTAACTGCGTGGTGGCTCCCAAGCCATAAGTCATTTCTAACAAAAATTATAGCCGTTAAGCATCATTAAACCATAAGTCATTTGTATAAAAACATTATAGCAATTACGCATCATTAATCGATCAAAAACTTTACAATGATCTATCATTGTTTGGACATCTTTTTTTAATGGGCAAAAAGTGGGTTGTTTGGCTCGGGTGAATCTCCCACCGCACGCTAGCTTGAGAACTTAATTTTTTCTACTCAATATTTTTGGATCATTAGGTCATTTGCATCTTCAAAATGTTTTGGGCATGCATTTCCATATTTAAATCAATTAGAAATCACTTTCTTATAAAATTCCAAACTATTAGGGGGTTGTACTAGTGGAATTTCCCAAACAAGAATAAAAAACTGTGGTGTTCATTTTTAGACAGTGAAATTTTTTTCTTCACATACATTTATTATACTTTTCAATTTTTTGCACACATAAACTTTAAAATTTTCATTTCATTGTGATCTATTTGTCTAATCTTTTCCTTTGCAAGAAAAAAAGTGAGAGTGAAAACTCAAGTTTGGATTTGAAAAAAAAATTGAACATCCAAAATGGAAATGCACAATGCAGAGAGAGATAATTCAAAAAATTATCTATGATTTTGAGGGGTTACAAAGTCTTTTAGTTTTTTATATATTAGGTTTTGGAATCATCGAAAAAGGGGGGGCAAGGGATTTTTAACTAAGCGTTGACTCCCAAACTTTAAGTCATTTATAACAAAATTTTTAGGCATTACGTATCATTACTCGATTAAAACCTTTGTGATGATCTATGATTGTGAGGTTAGCTTTTTTTAAATGGGCAAAAAGTAGGTTGTTTGGGTCGGGTGAATATCCCACCGCACCTTCACTTGAGAATTTAATTTTTTCTACTCCTTGCAATTTTTGGATCATTAGGTCATTTGCATCTTCAACATGTTTCTGGCATGCATATCCATATTTAAAACATGTTAGGATCAATTAGAAATGCCTTTCTTATGAAACTCCATGCTATTAGGTGGTTGTACAAGTTGAATTTCCCAAACATGGACAACAAAACTTTGATGTTCATTTTAAGTGTGTACAAAATGTTTTGCACACATAAACTCTAAAATTTTCATTTCGTTGTAATCCATTTTCCTTATCTTTTCATTTGCGAGAAAAAAGTGAGAATCAAAATTCAAGCTTGGATTTAAAAAAAAATTTTACATCCAAAATGGAATCGCACAAACGCAAAGAGAGAGATAATTTCAAAAAGTATCTATGATTTTTAGGGATTATAAACTCTTTTAGTTTTTTATATATAAGGTTTTGCAATCATTGAAAATGGGGGGGGGGGGGGGGGGGGGGGGGGATTTTTAAGTGAGTGTTGACTCCCAAACCATAAGTCATTACCAAAAAAATTATAGCCGTTACACATCATTAATCGATCAAAACCTTTACGATGATCTATATTTGTTAGGTCAGCTTTTTGTAAATAGGTAAAAAGTGGGTTGTTTGGCTTGGGTGAGTATCCGACCGCAATTTAACAAGAGAACTTAATTTTATCTTCTCCTTGAAATTTTTGGATCATTAGGTCATTTGCATCTTCAACATGTTTCGGGCATGCATATCCATATTTAAAACATGTTAGGATCAATTAGAGATCTCTTTCTTATAAAATTCCAAGCTATTCGGGGGTTGTACTAGTAGAATTTCCAAACAAGGATAACAAAACTTTTGTGTTCATTTTTAGAGCATGAAAATTTTTTCTTCACTTACATTTATTATAGTTTTCAATTTTTCCACAAATAAACTCAAAATTTTTTATTTCGTTGTTGAATCCCAATCCATAAGTCATTTCTAATAAAAATTATAGTTGTTACGCATCATTAATTGATCAAAAGTTTTACGAAGATCTATTATTGCTGGGTCAACTTTTTGAAAAGGGGCAAAAAGTGGGTTATTTAGCTCGGAGTAATATCCCACCGCACGTTAACTTGAGATCTTAATTTTTTCTACTCCTAGAAATTTTAGGATCATTAGGTCATTTGCACCTTCAACATGTTTCGGGCATGCATATCCATATTTAAAATCAATTAGAAATCACTTTCTTATACAATTCCAAGCAATTAGGGGGTTGTACTAGTGCAATTCCCAAATATGGATAACAAAACTTTGGTGTTCATTTTTAGAGCGTGAAATTTTTTTCTTCACTTACATTTATTATAGTTTTCAATTTTTTGCACACATAAACTCTATAATTTTCATTTCGTTGTGAGCTATTTACCTAATCTTTTCGTTTGAGAGAAAAAATGGAGATTGAAAACTCATGTTTAGATTTGAAAAAAAAAATAGAACATCCAAAATAGAAATGCACAAATGATGAGAGAGAAAATTCCAAAAAGTATCTGTGATTTTTAGGGATTGTAAACTCTTTTAGTTTTTTAATGTAAGGTTTTGCAATCTTTGGAAAAGGGGGGCAAGGGATTTTTAACTGAGTGTTGACTCCCAAACCATAAGTCATTTCAAACAAAAATTATAGCTGTTATGCATCATTAATCGATCAAAATCTTTACGATGACCTATAATTGTTAGGTCAGCTTTTTTTAAATGGATAAAAAGTGGGTTGTATGGCTCGGGTGAATATCCCACTGCACGTTAATTTGAGACCTTAATATTTTCTACTCCTTGAATTTTTGAATCATTATGTCATTTGCATCTTCATTATATTTCGGGCATGCATATCCATATTTAAAATCAATTAGAAATCTCTTTCCTTTAAAATTCCAAGCTATTAGGGGGTTGTACTAGTGGAATTTCCCAAAGATGGATAACAATACTTTGGTGTTCATTTTTAGAGCGTGAAATTTTTCTCTTCAAGGGATAGTGAAAACTTATGTTTGGATTTGAAAAAAAAATAAACATCCAAAAAGGAAAAGCATTTAGTTTTTATATATTTGGTTTTGCAATCATCGGAAAAAAAGGGGGGGGGGGGGGGGGGGGGGGGGGGGGGGGGTGGGGGCAAATAAGTTTTAACTGAGTGTTGACTCCCAAACCATAAGTCATTTCTAACAAAAATTATAGCCATTATACATCATTAATCGATCAAAACCTTTATGATGATCTATGATTGTTAGGTCAGCTTTTTGTAAATGGTCAAAAAGTGGGTTGTTTGGGGTCGAGTGAATATCCCACCGCATGTTAACTTGAGAATTAAATTTTTTATACTCCTTGAAGTTTTTGGATCATTAGGTCATTTGCATCTTCAACATGTTTCAGGCATACATATCCATATTTAAAACAAGTTAGGATCTATTAGAAATCCATTTCTAATAAAATTCCAAGCTATTACGGGGTTGAACTAGTGGAATTTCCCAAACATGGATAACAAAAATTTCGTGTTCTTTTTTAGTGCGTGAAAATTATTTCTTCACTTACATTTATTATAATGATCATTGTTTTGCGAATGTAAACTCTAAAATTTTGATTTTGTTGTGATCTATTTGCCTTAACTTTTTGATTCTGAGAAAAAATGTAGAGTGAAAACTCAAGTTTGGATTCGAAAAAAAATTGAACACAGAAAATGAAAATGCATAAATTGAGAGAGAGATAATTCAAAAAAGTATCTGTGAATTTTTGGATTTTAAAATCTTTTAGTTTTTTATATATTAAAATTTTCAATCATTGAAAAAGTGGAGGCAAGGGATTCTTAACTAAGTGTTGACTCCCAAACCATAAGTCATTTCTAACAAAAATTATAGACGTTACGCATAATTAATTGATCAAAACCTTTACAATGATCTATGATTGTTAGGTCATCTTTTTTTAAATGGGAAAAAAGTGGGTTGTTTAGGTCAGACAAATATTCCACCGCACGTTAACTAGAGAACTTAATTTTTTCTACTCCTTGAAATTTTTGGATCATTAGGTCGTTTGCATCTTCAACATGTTTTGGGCATGAATGTCCTTATTTAAAACATGTTACGATCATTTAGAAATCACTTTCTTATAAAATTCCAAGCTATTAGGGGGTTGCACTAGAAGAATTTCCAAAATATGGATATCAAAAGTTTAGTGTTCATTTTTAGAGCATGAATTTTTTTTCATAATTTACATTTATTATAGTTTTCAATTTTTTGCAAAGATTAACTCTAAAATTTTCATTTCGTTGTGATCTATTTGCCTTATCCTTTCTTATTTTTCTTATTCTTTCTTTTGTGAGAAAAAAAAGGAGAATGAAAACTCAAGTTTGGACTTGAAAAAAAATTGAACATCCAAAATGGAAATGCACAAATGTAGAAAAAGCTAATTCAAAAACGTATTTGTGATTTTTAGGGATTGTAAACTCTTTTATTTTTTCATATATTAGGCTATGCAATGATCAGAAAAGGGGGGGAGGGATTTTTTTTTTACTGAGTGTTGACTCCCAAAGCATAAGTCATTTCTTAAAAACATTAAAGTTGTTACACATCATTAATCGATGAAAACCTTTACGTTGATCTATGATTATTAGGTCAGCTTTTTCTAAATGGGCAAAAAGTGGGTTGTTTGGCCTCGGTGAATATCCCACTCCATGTTAAATTGAGAATTTAATTTTTTCTACTCCTTGAAATTTTTGTATCATTAGGTCTTTTGGATCTGAAACATGTTTCAGGCATGCATATTGATATTTAAAACATGTTACGATCAATTAGAAATCCCTTTCTTATAAAATTCCAAGCTATTAGGGGGTCGTACTACTGGAATATCCCAAACATGGATAACAAAACTTTGGTGTTTATTTTTAAGTCCATGAAATTTTTTTCTTCACATACATTTATTATAGTTTTCAATTTTTTGCACACATAAACTCTAAAATTTTCATTTCGTTGTGATCTATTTGCCTTATCTTTTCGTTTAAGAGAAAAAGGGAAAGTGAAAACTCATGTTTGGATTTGAAAAAAAATTGAACATCGAAAATGGAAACATACAAATGCAGAGAGAGATAATTCTAAAAAGTATCTGTGATTTTTAGGGATTTTAAACTCTTTTAGTTTTTTTTAAATCAGTTTTTGCAATCATCGAAAAAGGGGGGCGAGGGATTTTTAACAGAGTGTTGACTCCCAGACCATAAGTCATTTCTAACAAAAATTATAGCCGTCATGTATCATTAATCGATCAAAACCTTGATGATGATTAGGATTATTAGGTCCGCTTTTTGTAAATGGGCAAAAAGTGGGTTGTTTGGCTCAAGTGAATATCCCACCGCACGTAAGCTTGAGAACTAAATATTTTCTGCTCCTTAAAATATTTGGATCATTAGGTCATTTGCATCTTCAACATGTTCCGGGCATGCATATCCATATTTAAAATCAACCAGAAATCACTTTCTTATAAAATTCCAAGCTATTAGGGGGTTGTACTAGTGGAATTTCAAAAACATGGTTCATAAAATTTCGGTGTTCATTTTTAGAGAGTCAAAAAATTTCTTCACTTATATTTATTATAGTTTTAAATTTTTTGCACACATAAACTCTAAAATTTTCATTTCATTGTGATCTATTTTCCTTATCTTTTCATTTGCAAGAAAAAAAAGGTGAGTGGAAACTCAAGTTTCGATTTGAAAAAAATTGAACATCCAAAATGGAAACACACAAATGCAGAGAGAGATAATTCCAAAATATATCTATGAATTTTTGGGATTGTAAACTCATTTAGTTTTTTATATATTAGGTTTTGCAATGATTAGAAAAGGGGGGGGGGGGGGGGGGGGGGGGGGGGCGCTTGGATTTTTTTTCAGAGGGTTGACTCCCAAACCATAAATCAATTCTAATGAAAATTATAGCTGCTACGCTTCATTAATCAATCAAAACTTTACTATGATCTATGATTGTTAGGTCAGATTTTTGTAAATGGGAAAAAAGTGGGTTGTTTGGCTCGATTGAATATCCCACCGCAAGTTAACTTGAGAACTTAACTTTCTCTACTCTTTGAAAATTTTGGATCATTAGGTCATTTGCATCTTCAACATGTTTCAGGCATGCATATCAATATTTAAAACATGTTAGGATCAATTAGAAATCCCTTTCTTATGAAATTTCAAGCTATTAGAGGGTTGTACTAGTGGAATTTCCCAAACATGGATAACAAAACTTTGGTGTTCATTTTTAGTGCGTGAAAAAAATTTCTTCACTTACATTTATTATATTTTTCAATTTTTTGCACACATGAACTCTAAAATTTTCATTTCGTTCTGATCTATTTGCCTTATCATTTTGTTTGCGAGAAAAAAGGGAGAGTGAAAACTCAAGTTTGGATTTGACAAAAAATTGAACTTCCAAAATGCAAACACACAAATGCAGAGAGAGATAATTTCAAAAAGTATCTGTGATTTATATGGATTGTAAGCTCTTTTAGTTTTTTATATATTAAGTTTTCTAATCATCGAAAAAAGGGGGCGAGGGATTTTAAACTAAGTGTTGACTCCCAAAACATAAGTCATTTCTAACAATAATTATAGCCATTACGCATCATTAATAGTTCAAAACCTTTAAAATGATCTTTGATTGTTTGGGCGAATATCACACAGCACGTTAAAATCATTAATAGTCAGCTTTTTGGAAAAGGGCAAAAAGTGGGTTGTTTGGTTTGGGCGAATATCACACAGTACGTTAACTTGAGAACTTAATTTTTTCTACTCGAAACTTTTGGATCTTTAGGTCATTTGCAACTTCAACATGTTTTGGGCATGCATATGCATTTTTAAAACATGTTAGGATCAATTCGAACTCTTTTTCTTATAAAATTCCAAGTGATTAGGGGGTTGTACTAGTGGAATTTCCCAAACATGGATATCAAAAGTTTAGTGTTCCTTTTTACAGCAAGAAATATTTTTCTTCACTTACATTTATTATAGTTTTCATTTTTTTCACACATATACTCTAAAATATTTATTTCGTTGTGATCTTTTTGCGTAATCCTTTCGTTTGAGGGAAAAAAAAGGGAAAGTGAAACTCAAGTTTGGATTTTAAAACAAAATTGAAGATCCAAAATGGAAACGCACGAATGCAGGGAGAGATAATTCCAAAAAGTATATGTGATTTTTTTTATTTTAAACTCTTTTGTTTTTTAGATATTAGGTTTTTCAATCATCGGATAAGGGGGGGGGGGGGGGAGAGAGAGAGGGATTTTTAATTGTGTGTTGACTCCCAAACCATAAGTCATTTCTAACAAAAATTATAGCCGTTACACATCATTAATCAATCAAAAACTTTACGATGATCTATGATTGTTAGGTCAGCTTTTTGTAAATGGGAAAAAAGTTTGTCGTTTGGCTCCCATGAATATCCCACCGCATGCACACTTGAGAATTTAATTATTTATACTCCTTGAAATTTTTGCATAATAAGGTCATTTGCATCTTCAACAAGCTTCTGGCATGGATATCCATATTTAAAACATGTTAGGATCAATTAGAAATCTCTTTCTTATTAAATTCCAAGCTATTAGGACGTTGTACTAGTGGAATTTCGCAAACATGGATAACTAAAATTTGGTGTTTATTTTTAGTGCATCCAAAAATTTTCTTCACTTACATTTGTTATAGTTTTCAATTTTTTGTACACATAAACTCTAAAATTATCGTTTCGGTGTGAACTATTTGCTTTATCTTTTCGTTTGCGAGAAAAAAGGAAGAGTGAAAACTCATGTTTGAATTTGAAAAAGATTGAACATAAAAAATGGAAACGCACAAATGCAGAGAGTGATAATTCCAAAAAGTATGTGTTATTTTTAAGGATTATAAACTCTTTTAGTTTTTTTAGATATTAGGTTCTACAATCATCAGAAAAAGGAGGGGAGGGGGTGGGGGGGGTGGGGAGGGACGAGGAATTTTAACTGGGTGTTGACTCCCAAACCATAAGTGATTTTTAACAAAAATTATAGCCGTTACACATCATTAATCGATCAAAACCATTACGATGATCTATGATTGTTAGGTTTGCTTTTTTTAAATGGGCAAAAAGTGGGTTGTTTAGTTTTGGCAAATATCCCATAGCACATTAACTTGAGAACTTAATTTTTTCTACTCCTTGAAATTTTTTGATCATTAGGTCATACACATCTTCAACAGGTTTTGGGCATGCATATCCATATTTAAAACTTGTTAGGATCAATTTGAAATCTAATTTTTTACAAAATTCCAAGATATTAGAGGGTTGTACTAGTGGAATTTCCCAAACATGTTTATCAAAAGTTTAGAGTTCATTAATAGAGCCTTAAAGTTTTTTCGTCATATACATTTATTATAGTTTTCAATTTTTTGCACAGATAAACTCCAAAATTTTCATTTCGTTGTGATCTATTTGCCTTATCCTTTCGTTTACGAGAAAATAAGGGAGTGTGAAACTCTAGTTTGGATTTGAAAAAAAATTTAACATCCAAAATGGAAACACACAAATGCAGAGATTGATAATTCCAAAAAAGTATCTGTGATTTTTTGGGATTGTGAACTACTTTAGTTTTTTAAATATTAGGTTTTGCAATCATCGGAGAAGGGGGAGCATGGAATTTTAAACTAAGTGTTGACTCCCAAACCATAAGTCATTTCTAACAAAAATTGTAGCCGTTATGCATCATTAATCGATCAAAACCTTGGCGTTGATCTATGATTGTTAGGTCAGCTTTTGTAAATGGCAAAAATTGGGTTGTTTGGGTCGGGTGAGTATCCCATCGCACATTAACTTGAGAGTTTAATTTTTTATACTCCTTGAAATTTTTGGATCATTAGGTTATTTGCATCTTCAACATGTTTTAGGCATGCATAACCATATTTAAAACAAGTTAGGATCAATTAAAAATCTCTTTCTTATCAAATTCCAAGCTATTAGGGGGTTTTACTAGTAGAATTTTCAGAACATTGATAACAAAACTAAAGGGGTTCTTTTTTATAGCGTGAAAATTTTTTGTTTACTTTCATTAATAGAGCCTTAAATTTTTTTTGTCACATACATTTATTATAGTTATCAATTTTTTTCGCACATAAGCTCTAAATTTTTCATTTCGTTGTGATATATTTGCCTTACTTTTTTGTTTCCTAGAAAAAATGGAGAGTGAAAACTCTAGTTTGGATTTGAAAAAAAATTGAACATTGAAAAATGAAAACACACAAATTGAGAGAGAGATAATCCCAAAAAGTATCTGTGATTTTTAGGGATTGTAAACTATTTTAGTTTTTATATATTAGGTTTTGCAATCATTGGAAAAGTAGGGGCGAGGGATTTTTAACTAAGTGTTGACTCCCAAACCATAAGTCATTTCTAACAAAAATTATAGCGTTACACATCATTAATCGATCAAAACCTTTACGATGATCTATGGTTGTTAGGTCACCTTTTTGGAAATGGGCAAAAAGTGGGATGTTTGGCTCATGCATATATCCCACCGCACGTTAACTAAAGAACTTAATTTTTTTTACTCCTTGAAATTTTTGGATCATTAGGTCGTTTGCCTTCTCAACATGTTTCGGGAATGCATATCCATATTTAAAACATGTTAGGATCATTTAGAAATCACTTTCTTATAAAATCCCAAGCTATGAGGGGGTTGTACAAGTGGAATTTCCCAAACATGGATATCAAAAGTTTAGTGTTCATTTTTAGAGCATGAAATTTTTTTCTTCACTTACATTTATTATAGTTTTCAATTTTCTGCAAAGATAAACTCTAAAATTTTCATTTCGTTGTGATCTAATTGCCTTATCCTTTCTTTTGCGAGAAAAAAAGGGAGAGTGAAAACTCAAGTTTGGATTTGAAAAAAAATTGAACATCCAAAATGGAAACGCCCAAATGTAGAGAGAGATAATTCCTAAATGTATTTGTATTTTTAAGGGATTGTAAACTCTTTTATTTTTTTATATATTAGGTTTTTCAATGATTGGAAAAGGGGGGGTGTGGGATTTTTAACTGAGTGTTGACTCTCAAACCATAAGTCATTTCTAAAAAAAATTATAGCTATCACACACCGTTAATCGATGAAAACCTTTACGATGATCTTTGATTATTAGGTCAGATTTTTTTAAATGGGCAAAAAGTCAGTTGTATGGGTCGGGTGTATATCCCACCGCATGTTAACTTGAGAATTTAATTTTTTCTACTCCTTGAAATTTTTGTATCGTAAGGTCATTTGCATCTTAAACATGTTTCGGGGATGCATATCCATATTTAAAACATGTTAGGATCAATTAGAAATCCCTTTCTTATAAAACTCCAAGCAATTAGGGGGATGCACTACTGGAATTTCCCAAACATGGATAACAAAACTTTGGTTTTCAATTTTTAGTGCATTATTTTTTTCTTCACGTACTTTTTTTATATTTTTCAATTATTTTCACATATAAACTCTAAGATTTTTATTTCATTGTGATCTATTTGCCTTCTCTTTTCATTTGCGAGATAAAAGGGAGAGTGAAAACTCAAGTTTGGATTTGAAAAAAAATTGAACATTGAATATGGAAACGTACAAATGCTGAGAGAGATAATTCCAAACAGTATCTATGAGTTTTAGGGATTTTAAACTCTTTTAGTTTTTTTTATATAAGTTTTTGCAATCATCGGAAAAGGAAGGCGAGAGATTTTTAACTGAGTGTTGACTCCCAAACCATAAGTCATTTCTAACAAAAATTATAGCCGTTACGCATCATTAATTGATCAATACCTTGACGATGATCGTAATGATCTATGATTATTAGGTTAGCTTTTTGTATATGGGCAAAAAATGGGTTGTTTGGCTCAGGTGAATATCCCACCACACATTAACTTAATAACTAAATATTTTCTACTCCTTGAAATTTTTGGATCATTAGGTCATTTGCATCTTCAACATGTTTCAGGCATGCATATCCACATTTAAAATCAATCAAAAATCACTTTCTTATAAAATTCCAAGCTATTAGGGGGTTGTACAAGTGGAATTTCCAAAACATGGATAACAAAACTTTGGTGTTCATTTTTAGAGAGTGAAAATTATTTCTTCACTTATATTTATTATAGTTTTCAATTTTTTGCACACATAAACTCTAAAATTTTCATTTCATTGTGATCTATTTGCCTTAACTTTTCGTTTGCAAGAAAAAAATGATAGTGAAAACTCAAGTTTGGATACGAAAAAATATTGAACATGGAAAATGGAAACGCACAAATGCAGAAAGTGATAATTCCAAAAAGTATCTATGATTTTTAGGGATTGTAAACTCTTTTAGTTTTTTATATATTAGGTTTTTCAATCATTGGAAAAGTGGGGGCGAGGGATTTTAAACTAAGTGTTGACTCCCATACCATAAGTCATTTCTAACAAAAATTATAGCCATTACGCATCATTAATTGATCAATACCTTGACGATGATCATAATGATCTATGATTATTAGGTTAGCTTTTTGTATATGGGCAAAAAATGGGTTGTTTGGCTCAGGTGAATATCCCACCACACATTAACTTAATAACTAAATATTTTCTACTCCTTGAAATTTTTGGATCATTAGGTCATTTGCATCTTCAACATGTTTCAGGCATGCATATCCACATTTAAAATCAATCAAAAATCACTTTCTTATAAAATTCCAAGCTATTAGGGGGTTGTACAAGTGGAATTTCCAAAACATGGATAACAAAACTTTGGTGTTCATTTTTAGAGAGTGAAAATTATTTCTTCACTTATATTTATTATAGTTTTCAATTTTTTGCACACATAAACTCTAAAATTTTCATTTCATTGTGATCTATTTGCCTTTACTTTTCGTTTGCAAGAAAAAAATGATAGTGAAAACTCAAGTTTGGATACGAAAAAATATTGAACATGGAAAATGGAAACGCACAAATGCAGAAAGTGATAATTCCAAAAAGTATCTATGATTTTTAGGGATTTTAAACTCTTTTAGTTTTTTATATATTAGGTTTTTCAATCATTGGAAAAGTGGGGGCGAGGGATTTTAAACTAAGTGTTGACTCCCATACCATAAGTCATTTCTAACAAAAATTATAGCCATTACGTATCATTAATCGATCAAAACCTTTACAATGATCTATGATTGTTAGGTCAATTTTTTTGTAAATGGGCAAAAAGTGGGTTGTTTAGCTCAGACAAATATCCCACCGCACGTTAACTAGTGAACTTAATTTTTCTACTCCTTGAAATTTTTGGATCATTAGGTCATTTGCATCTTCAACAAGTTTCAGGCATGGTTATCCTTATTTAAAACATGTTAGGATCATTTAGAATTCACTTTCTTATAAAATTTCACAGTATTAGGGGTTACACTAGTGGAATTTCCAAAATATGGATATCAAAAGTTTAGTGTTCATTTTTAGAGCATGAATTTTTTTTATTCACTTACATTTATTATAGTTTTCAATTTTTTGCAAAGATAAACTCTAAAATTTTCATTTCTTTGTGATCTATTTGCCTTATCCTTTCTTTTGCGAGAAAAAAAGGGTGAGTGAAAACTCAAGTTTGGACTTGAAAAAAAATGAACATCCAAAATGGAAATGCACAAATGCAGAGAGAGAGATAATTCAAAAAATTAATTATGATTTTTAGGGATTGTAAACTCTTTTATTTATTATGTTTTGCAATGATCGGAAAAGGGGGAGGCAGGGGGAGGGGGGGTGAGGGATTTTTAACTGAGTGTTGAGTCCAGAACCATAAGTCATTTCTTTAAAAAATTATAGCCGTTACACATCATTAATGGATGAAAACCTTCACGTTGATCTATGATTATTAGGTGTTCTTTTTCTAAATGGGAAAAAAGTGGGTTGTTTGGCTCGGGTGAATATCCCACTACATGTTATCATTAGGTCATTTGCATCTTAAACATGTTTCAGGCATGCATATTCATATTTAAAACATGTTACGAACAATTAGAAATCCCTTTCTTATAAAATTCCAAGCTATTAGGGGATTGTACAACTGGAATATTCGAAACATGGATAACAAAACTTTGGTGTTCATTTTTAAGTGCATGAAATTTTTTTCTTCACCTACATTTATTATAGTTTTCAATTTTTTCCACCCATAAACACTAAAATTTTCATTTCATTGTGATTTATTCGCCTTATCTTTTCGTTTGCGAAAAAAAGGATAGTGAAAACTCAAGTTTGGATTTGAAAAAAAATTGAACATCGAAAATGGAAAAGCACAAATGCAGAGAGAGATAATTCCAAAAAGTATCTGTGATTTTTAGGGATTTTAAACTCTTTTAGTTTTTTTTATACAAGTTTTTGCAAACATTGGAAAAGGGGGGCGAGAGATTTTTAACTGAGTGTTGACTCCCAAACCATAAGTCATTTCTAACAAAAATTATTGTCATTACACATCATTAATCGATCAAAACCTAGACGAGATGATCTATGATTATTAGGTCATCTTTTTGTAAATGGGCAAAAAGTGGGTTGTTTGGCCCAGGTGAATATCCCACCGCACGTTAACTTGAGAACTAAATATTTTTGTACTCCTTAAAATTTTTGGATCATTAGGTCATTTGCATCTTCAACATGTTTTGGGCATGCAAATCCATATTTAAAATCAATAAGAAATTACTTTCTTATAAAATTCCAAGCTATTAGGGTGTTGTTCTAGTAAATTTCAAAAACATGGATAATAAAACTTTGGTGTTCATTTTTAGAGCGTGAAATTTTTTTTTTCACTTATATTTATTGTAGTTTTCAATTTTTTGCACACATAAACTCTAAATTTTTCATTTCATTGTGATCAATTTTCCTTATCTTTTTCGTTTGAAAGAAAAAAAAAAAGAGAGGGGAAACTCAAGTTTGGATTTGAAAAAGAATTGAACATCCAAAATGGAAACGCACAAATGCAGAGAGATAATTCTAAAAAGTTCCTCAGATTTTTAGAGAAGGTAAACTCTTTTAGTTTTTTATATATTAGGTTTTACAATCATTAGAACAGAGGAATTTGTATTTGAGTGTTGTCTACCAAACTAGAAGTCATTTTTAACAAAAAATATAGTCGTTACACATCATTAATCATTCAAAAACTTTTCGATGATCTATGATTGTTAGGTCAGCATGTTGTAAATGGGCAAAACGTGTGTTGTTTGGCTTGAGTGAATATTCCACCGCACGTTAACTTGAGAACTTAATTTTTTCTACTCCTTGAAATTTTGGGATCATTAGATCATTTGCATCTTCAACATGTTTTAAAAATGCATATCCATATTTAAAACATGTTATGATAAATTAGAAATCACTTTCTTATGAAATTCCAAGCTATAAGGGGGTTGGACTAGTTGAATTTCCCAAACATTGATAAAAAACTTTGGTGTTCATTTTTAGTGCATGAAAATTTTTTCTTCACTTACATTTATTATAGTTTTCAATTTTTTGCACACATAAACTCTAAAAGTTTTATTTCGTAGTAATCTGTTTGCTTTATCTTTTTGTTTGCAAGAAAAAAAGGGGGAGTTAAAACTCAATTTTGGATTTAAAACAAATTAAACATACAAAATGGAAATGCTCAAATGCAGAAAGAGATAATTCCAAAAAGTGTCTGTGATTTTTAGGAATTTTAAACTCTTTTATTTTTTATATATTAGGTTTTGAAATCATTGGAAACGGGAGGGGCGAGGGATTTTTAACTTAGAGTTTACACCCATACCATAAGTCATTTCTAACAAAAAATATAGCCGTAACACATTGTTAATCGATCCCAACCTTTACGATGATCGATGTTTGTTAGGTCAGATTTTTGTAAATGGGCAAAAAGTGGGTTGTTTGGTTTGGACGAATATCCCATTGCACGTTAACTTGAGAACTTAATTTTTTCTACTCCTTGAAATTTTTGGATCATTAGGTCATTTGCATCCTCAACATGTTTTGGGCATGCATTTCCATATTTAAAACATGTTAGGATCAATTATAAATCTCTTTCTTATAAAATTCCAAGCTATTAGGGGGTTGTACTAGTGGAATTTCCCAAACATGGATATCAAAAGTTTAGAGTTCATTTTTAGAGCGTGAAATGTTTTTCTTCACTTACATTTATTATAGTTTTCAATTTTTTGCACAGATAAACTCTAAAATTTTAATTTCTTTGTGATCTATTTGCCATATCCTTTCGTTTGCGTGAAAAAAACAGAGAGTGAAAACTCAAGTTTGGATTTGAAAAAAAATTGGACATCTAAAATACAAATGCACAAATGCATAGAGAGATAATTTATCTATGATTTTTAGGGATTCTAAACTCTTTTAGTTTTTTATATATTAGGTTTTGCAATGATCGAAAAATGGGGGCAAGGGATTTTTAACTGAGTGTTGACTCCCAAACCATAAGTCATTTCAAACAATAATTATAGTTGTTACACATCAGTAATCGATGAAAACCTTGATGATGATCTGTGATTGTTAGGTCTGCTTTTCTGTAAAAGGGCAAAAAGTGGGTTGTTTGGCTCGGGTGAATATCCCTCCGCGCGTTAACTTGAGAATTTAATTTTTCTACACCTTGAAATTTTTGTATCATTAGGTCATTTGCATCTTCAACATGTTTCAGGCATGCATATTCATATTTAAAAAAAGTCAGGATCAATTAGAAATCTCTTTTTTATAAAATCGTAAAACTATTTCGGGTTTGTAATACTGGAATTTCCCAAACTTTGGTGTTCATTTTTTAGGGCGTGAAAATTTTTTCTTCACTTACATTTATTATAGTGTTGAATTTTTTACACACATAAACTCTAAAATTTTCATTTCATTGTGATCTATTTGCCTTATCTTTTCGTTTGTGAGAAAAAAGGAGTATGAAAACTTAAGTTTGGATTTGAAAAAAAATTGAACATCGAAAATGGAAACATACAAATGCAGAGAGAGATAATTCCAAAAAGTACCAGTGATTTTTAGGGCTTGTAAACTCTTTTTTTTTTATATATATAAGGTTATGCAATAATCGTAAAAGGGGGGTGAAGGATTTTTAACTCAGCGTTGACTCCCAAACCATAATTCATTTCTAAAAAAAATTATAGTCATTACTCATTATTAATCAATCAAAACCATTATGATGATCTATGATTGTTAGGCCAGGTTTTTGTTAATGGTAAAAAAGTGGGTTGTTTAGCTCAGGTGAATATCCCACCGCACATGAACTTGAGAACTAAATATTTTTTAATCGAAAATTATGGATCATTAGGTCATTTGCATCTTCAACATGTTTTAGGAATAGATATCCATATTTAAAAGCAATAAAAATCACTTTCTTATAAAATTCCAAGCTATTAGGGGGTTGTACTAGTGGAATTTCCCAAACATGGATAACAAAACTTTGGATTTCATTTTTAGAATGTGAAAATTTTTTCTTCACTTATATTTATTATAGTTTTCAATTTTTAGCACACATAAAGTCTCAAATTTTCATTTCATTGTGATCTATTTGCCTTAGCTTTTCATTTGTGAGAAAAAAAAAGGGAGAGCGGAAACTCAAGTTTGGATTTGAAAAAAAATTGAACATTCAAAATGGAAACGCACAAATTCAGAGAGAGAGAATTCCAAAAAGTATCTGTGAATTTTAGGGATTGTAAACTCATTTAGTTTTTTTATATATTAGGTTTTGCAATCATTAGAAAAAGGGAGGGGGAGGGGGGGCTAGGAATTTTTATCTGAGTGTTGACTCCCAAACCATAAGTCATTTCTGTAAACAATTATAGCCATTACGCATCATTAATCAATTAAAACTTTATGATGAACTACGATTGTTAGGTCAGCTTTTTGTGAATGGGGAAAAAGTGGGTTGTTTGGCTTGAGTGAATATCCCACCACACGTTAACTTGATAACTTTATTTTTTCTACTCAAAATTTTTGGATCATTAGGTCATTTGCATCTTGAACATGTTTCAGGCATGCATATCAATATTTAAAACATGTTAGGATCAATTAGAAATCACTTTCTTATGAAATTCCAAGCTATTAGGGGGTTGTACTAGTGGAATTTCCCAAACAGGGATAACAAAACTTTGGTGTTCATTTTTAGTGCATGAAAAAATTTTCTTCACTTACATTTATTATAGTTTTCAATATTTTGCACACATAAACTCTAAAATTTTCATTTCGTTATGATCTATTTACTTATCGTTTTGTTTGATAGAAAAAATGGAGAGTGAAGAAAAAAAGTAAAAATAAATAAATAAATAAAATAAAATAAAACAAAAAGAAACAAAAAAAAAGGAAAAAAACTAAAAAAAGAAAAAAAACACATAAAAAAACAAATCAAAAAAATCAAAAGAAATTCATTGCTAAGACATAAAAGAGTCGTTTCCCCCCCAAACCTAAACCTGACATTGTCCTCAATGGGGAAAAACTAAAACACCTGAACGACTACAAAAAGGAATAACAACTAAAGAATAATAAAACGCATAGAAATCACATGCTCCATTGGCACACAAGAAATAAAGCGAAGCCAAAACAGTGCAAGGAAAAGAGATATCATCAAACACCCCCAAACCTAGAGCATGACACATCCTCAAACAAACCAACTAACAATCACTAAAATATCTGATTTACTAGACAATTTATTGCTGGCCTTAACATCGGTTCTGGTGCCAGTCTTCTCGTCTAGTAGCTACTACTCCAGTTGACTCACAACTTAGCTAGTTATACTCCAGCAGAGTAAGGGTTAAGCTCCCTCAGGGCTCCTAAATCCATAGGTGGGACCATATGTGTTTGCTCATCAACAATAATACCGAATAGTCAATAAAGACCCCCAGGAATGATACATAGTCTCCCTCGAAGAATGTTTACTCGTATCAGCCGTACCCGTAGGTAATCATCCGTAGATCAAACCGCTATCCCACATCACACTTTGAAGAAATCTCCGTGTGACTGGCCACTGAAGGCAGCAGGAATCACGCGCTGAACACAAGTCCTTGAGTTACTCACCATAAGGTTTATATTCAATACTTCAAGATCGAACTGGTCAATCCCAGAACGGTTGTTTGAGTACAGACCTCTCAAACTAGAGACCAAAAGTCTGGTCATCGACTACAGGAACCATTTATGCTCTCAGCTGGCAAGAGAGTACCGCGAGTCCATGACGGGGCCGGCATCGCCGAGGGACCTCCAATCAATCAAGACCAGAGTACAAAAAAGGTTATCCTAATAATAATGAATAAGCCAAAAAAAAAAAAAACTGTAATGTACAAAGGGATAGAAACGTGGGGATTGCCCACAATGTGCTAAGTTTATAGTCATAAGCAAGAGTCTGACGCAGTCAAGATGAAAGGACAGGTTCCTCCTAGAAAATCACCATCACCTTCTCCGGTGTGGGGACATTCTCACGATACGGTTTGAGCCTCTAACCGTTAACTTTGAAGACCGACCCGTCTCAGTGATTGTGGATCTCAATAGCACCATGAGGAAACACGTGTAACCTCAAATGGACCGGACCACCTGGATCTCAGCTTCCCTAGAAACAAATACAATTGTGAGTTATAAAGTAAAACATTCTGCCCAACAGTAAAAGACTTGCAAAAATAAATTTATCATGTAAAAGCTTTGTTCGCTCCTTATACAATTTGGCATTCTCATAAGCAACATGACGTATCTCCTCCAACTCATTCAATTGCAATTTCCTCTCCTCACCCGCTTGAGCCAAATAAAAATTCAAAACCTTAATGGCCCAATAAGCTCTATGCTCAAGCTCAACAGGTAGATGACATGCTTTGCTGAACACTAGGCGAAATGGAGACGTCCCATTAGTAGTCTTATAAGTGGTTCGATAGGCCCATAAAGCATCGTCCAATCGAGTGGACCAATCTTTCCTATCAAAGGGAACCGTCTTCTCCAAAATCCGTTTGATCTCCCTATTAGAGATTTCCACTTGACCACAAGTTTACGGGTGGTACAGAGTGGACACCCGATGAGTGATGGAGTATTTCTTCAACAAGGTGTCAAATGCTCTGTTACAAAAATGAGATCCCCCATCACTGATGATCGCTCTCGGGGTACCAAAAAGATTAAAGATGTTTTCTTTTAAAAACTTTACCACCACTTTGTGATCATTTGTCTTACATGCAATTGCTTCAATCCATCTAGAGACATATTCAACAGCAACAAGGATGTATTGATAGCCGAATGAGACAGGAAAAGGACCCATGAAGTCAATACCCCATGCAGCAAACAATTCAACAATAAGAATGGGGTTAAGAGGTATCATGTTCTTCCTAGACAAACAACCAGTCCGTTGGCATCTATCACACACACGACAAAACTCATGAGCGTCGCTAAATAATGAAGGCCAATAGAAACCACATTGCAAGACTTTAGCCTTTGGTGTTCTCCTACAAATATGTTCTACCTCTTCAACAAAGGGAGCTAATAGTTCACCTAGGGAGCAGCGCCCGTGCATAAAAACACAAAAAGAAACAAAACTAACTATCAAATTATGCTAACAAACTAACTACTGAAAATACGAACTAAATAGAAGAAATAAAAATAACTCCACACAAAATCATCAAGATAAAACAAAAACATGAAATTATGAAAGTAGATAAATAAATCTAATCTAAGACCATGGAGAACAAAGAAATACACTTAATACGTGCCTCCCCGGTAACGGCTCCAAAAACTTGACGTGAAATTTAATTACATCGGCTTTTGTACCTCATAAGCATACGAATCGTTCATGTAATCTAGCGGGAAGCGAGGGTCATATCCACAGGGAGGACTGAATTTTGTGTATTCTTCAGTCAACTAGCCTAACCAAATATGATGAATTAATCTGAACTAAACACTAATTATATCCTAAATTATCAAGCAATAATATAATTAACTACTTGCACAATAGGAAACGTTAACTCTGGATTTTATCGTGATTCGTGCCTCTCTTGAGCACCACGTAACCACGAATCCGGATTCTCAATTCTTGCGTCTAGCCCCTCTCGGGCGCCTAGAGTTAATGACAGAGATCAGATTACAATAGAATGCAGAGAATCAATTTCCTATTGTGATGATGCTAAAATTATCAACTCTGGATTTTATTGTGGTTTGTGCCTCTCTCGAGCGCCACGTAATCAAGAATCCGATTTCTCAATCCTTGCGTCTAGCCCCTTTCGGGCGCATAGAGTGAAAGACAGAAATCGGATTAAAATACCAAAATCCAACCTAAATTACAATCTTACCCTAACTAGCTAATTTAAGCAAATATCCAAAAAAAAATTATTCGATAAACATTAATTCTCAAATCAAATTTAATAAACTTTCAAAACCTAAGTTCAAACTATAGAAAAATTAAATTAAAAAATGACGGATTACTCCCCTTCTACTTCCTCTCGCTCGGGCAGGCTCGTTCTCACGGGTGCTGCAATTTTCAGAAATTGATGGCTTCGGGTTGCAAGAGCGAGTGGCCGGAGGTAGAGACGACGCCGGCGAAGAAAGATAAAAACCCACAGATGGAGGTGACGACCGGCGTTCGACGGAATGGAGCCGAAGTCATCTGACCGGCTCTCTCGAGTCTCGGTCGGAGTCGGAATAGCTTTGAAAATGGTCAAAAATGGGTAATCAATGCCGGAGGATGGTCGGAATGCAGAATCGACACCGGAGGAGCCCTCTCGGGTCACCTCTCGGCCTGGCGAGCAGAAAATGGCAGCGTCGAACTTGCCACGACGGAGACTCTCACGAGCTCTCCTCGGGTCTGTTCTCGGTTGCAGGATGGGGGTGGATGACGGTGACGAACGGCGTTCGGAGGGAGCCCTCTCGGGTCTTCCCTCCCAACGGTCGGCGGCCTCCCCTGTTTCTCCCCTTTCTCTCCACGATTTTTCCCTAAAAATCTCTTTTTCTTTCACTAATGGCATTTTGGTAAATATCTCCTTCTCCACCAAAATTCTCCTGAAATTCCATAGTTGAATCCATAAAAATCATTTCAGAAAGAAATAAACCCTAAAAGCAATGAAATATAATTCAGGAGAGAAAAATATGCAATATAAACAATGATTAATGCCAAATTCAATAAATGCACGTTTTATTTGAAAACCGATAAATAACCACCTATAACACAATTAAAAGGGTTATTCTATTATAATTAACCTAGTTCTCATGTAAGAATCTGGCATCTATCACACGTTTAGGGTTTAGGGTTAACTTGAGAACTTTATTTTTTCTACTCCTTGAAATTTTTGGATCATTAGGTCATTTGCATCTTGAACATGTTTCAGGCATGCATATCAATATTTAAACATGTTAGGATCATTTAGAAATCCCTTTCTTATGAAATTCCAAGCTATTAAGGGGTTGTACTAGTGGAATTTCCCAAACAGGGATAACAAAACTTTGGTGTTCATTTTTAGTGCGTGAAAAAAAAAAATTTCACTTACATTTATTTTAGTTTTCAATTTTGTGCACACATAAACTCTAAAATTTTCATTTCGTTATGATCAATTTGCCTTATTTTTTTGTTTGATAGAAAAAAGGAAGAGTGAAAACTCAAGTTTGGATTTGACAAAAAATTGAACTTCCAAAATGGAAGAACACAAATGCATAGAAAGATAATTCGAAAAATAATCTGTGATTTTTAGGGATTGTAAGCTCTTTTAGTTTTTTATATATTAGGCTTTGCAATCATCGGAAAGGGGGGGGGGGGGGGATTTTGTACTAAGTGTTGTCTCCCAAACCATAAGTCATTTCTAACAAAAACTATAGCCATTACGCATCATTAATAGATCAAAACTTAACGATGATCTATGATTGTTAGGTCAGCTTTTTGTAAATGGGCAAAGAGTGGGTTGTTTGGTTTGGGCATGCATATCCATATTTAAAACATGCTAGGATCAATTAGAAATCTCTTTCTTATAAAATTGCAAGCGATTAGGGGGTTGTAAAAGTGGAATTTCCCAAACATGGATATCAAAAGTTTAGTGTTCCTTTTTAGAGCGTGAAATAATTTTCTTCACTCACATTTATTATAGTTTTCAATTTTTTCATACATATACTCTAAAATTTTCATTTCATTATGATCTTTTAGCTCGGTCCTTTCGTTTATGAGAAAAAAAGCAGTATGAAAACTTAAGTTTGGATTTGAAAAAAAATCGAACATCGAAAATGGAAATGCACAAATGCAGACAGAGATAAATCCAAAAAGTATATGTGATTTTTAGGGATTGTAAACTCTTTTGTTTTTTTTAAATAAGGTTTTGCAATGATCGGAAATGGGGGGGAGGGAGTTTTAACTGAGTGTTGACTCCCAAACCATAAGTCATTTCTAACAAAATGGAACATTAGGTCATTTGCAACTGCAACATGTTTCAGGCATGCATATCCATTTTTAAAACATGTTAGGATCAATTAGAAATCTCTTTCTTTTAAAATTCCAAGCTATTAAGGGTTGTACTTGTGGAATTTCCCAAACATGAAAAAACAAAACTTTGGTGTTCATTTTTAGTGCGTGAAAAATTTTTCTTCACTTAAAGATATTATAGTTTTCAATTTTTTGCACACATAAACTCTAAAATTTTCATTTCATTGTGATCTATTTGCCTTATCATTTCATTTGCGAGAAAAAAGGGTGAGTGAAAAATCAAGTTTGGATATTAAAAAATATTGAACATCTAGAATGGAAACACAAAAATGCAAAGAGAAATAATTTCGAAAAGTATCTGTGATTTTTAGGGATTGTAAACTCTTTTAGTTTTTTACATATAAGGTTATGCAATCATCGGAAAAGGAGGGCGAGGGAATTTTAATTGAGTGTTGACACCCAAACCATAAGTCTTTTCTAACAAAAATTACAGTTGTTACTCTTCATTAATCCATCAAAACCTTTACGATGATCTATGATTGTTTGGTCAGCTTTTTGTAAATGGGCAAAATGTTGGTTGTTTGGCTCGGGTGAATATCCCACCACACGTTAACTTGTGACCTAAATTTTTTCTACTCCCTGATTTTTTTGGATCATTAGGTCATTTGCATTTTCTACATATTTCGGGCATGCATATCCATATTTAAAATCAATTCGAAATAACTTTATTATAAAATTCCAAGCTATTAGGGGTTGTACTTGTGGAATTTCAAAAACATGGATTACAAAACTTTTGTGTTCATTATTAGAGAGTGAAAATATTTGTTCACTTACATTTATTATAGTTTACAATTTTTTGCACACATAAACTTTAAAATTTTCATTTCGTTGTGATCTATTTGCCTTATCTTTTTGTTTGCGAGAAAAAAAGGGAGAATGAAAACTAAAGTTTGGATATGAAAATAAATTGAACATCCAAACTGGAAACATACAAATGCAGAGAGAGATAATTTCAAAAAGTATCTGTGATTTTTAGGGATTTTAAACACTAATAGTCTTTTATATATTAGGGTTTTCAATCATCGGAAAAGGGGGGGGGGGGGAGGGGCGAGGAAGGGGAGTGAGGAATTTTTAACTATGTGTTGACTCCCAAATCGTAAGTCATTTTTAACAAACAATATAGGCATTACACATCATTAATTGATCAAAACCTTTACGATGATCTATGATTGTTAGGTCAACTTTTTGTGAATGGGCAAAAAGTGGGTTGCTTGACTCAGGTGAATATCCCACGACACATTAACTTGAGAATTTAATTTTGTTCACTCCTTGAAATTTTTGGATCATTAGGTTATTTGCATCTTCAACATGTTTCAGGCATGGATATCCATATTTAAAACATGTTTGGATCAATTAGAAATCTCTTTCGTATAAAATTCCAAACTATTAGGGGGTTGTACAAGTGTAATTTCCCAAACATGGTAAAAAAAAATTTGTGTTCATTTTTTAGTGCGTGTAATTTTTTGCCATTTCTTTTCGTTTGCGAGAAAAAAAGGGAGTGTGAAAACTCAAGTTTGGATATTAGAAATATTTAACTTAGTGTTCATTCCCAAACCATAAGGCATTTATAAAAAAAAATCATAGCCGTTACGCATCATTAATCAATCAAAACCTTTACGATCATCTATGATTGTTAGGTCAGCTCTCTGTAAATGGGAAAAAAAGTGGGTTGTTTAGCTCAGGTGAATATCCCACTGCAAGTTAACTTAAGAACTTAATATTTTCTTACTCCTTGAATTTTTTGGATCATTAGGTCATTTGTATCTTCAACATGTTTTAGGCAAGCATATCCTTTTTTAAAATCAATTAGAAATCACTTTCTTATAAAATTACAAGCTATTAGGGGGTTGTACTAGAGGAATTTCCGAAACATGGATAACAAAACTTTGGTGTTCATTTTTAGAGCGTGAAAAAAAATTTCTTCACGTATATTTAATATAGTTTTCAATTTTATGCATCCATAAACTCTAAAAAAATTTCATTTCATTGTGATTTATTTTCCTTTTCTTTTCGTTTGCGAGTAGAAAAGGGAGAGTGGAAACTCAAGTTTGGATTTAAAGAAAAATTGAAGATCCAAAATGGACACGCACAAATCCAGAGAGAGATAATTCCCAAAAGTACCTGTGATTTTTAGGGATTGTAAACTCTTTTCGTTTTTTATATATTAGGTTTTTCAATCATTAGAAAAGTGGGAGGGGGGGGGGGGGGGGGGGGGGTGGAGGGCGAGTGTTGACACCGAAACCATAAGTCATTTCTAACAAAAATTATAGCCGTTATGCATCATTAATCGATTAAAAACATTACGATGATTTATGATTGTTAGATCAGCTTTTTATAAATGGGCAAAAAGTAGGTTGCTTGGCTCAAGTGAATATCCCACCGCACGTTAACTTGTGAACTTAATTTTTTCTACTCCTTGAAATTTTTGGAGCATTAGGTCATTTGCATCTTCAACATGCTTCGAGCATGCATATCCATATTTAAAATACATTAGAAATCATTTTCTTATAAAAATCCAAGCTATTAGGAAGTTGTACTAGTGGAATTTTCTAAGCAAGGACAACAAACCTTTGGTGTTCATTTTTGGAGTGCAAAAATTTATTCTTCACTTTCATTATTATAATTTTATATTATTTGTACACATAAACTCCATAATTTTCATTCCGTTGTGATCTATTTTCCTTATCATTTCGTTTACGAGAAAAAAAGGGAGAATGAAAACTCAAGTTTGGATATAAAAAAAAATTGAACATCCAAAATAGAAACGCTTAAATGCTGTGAGAGATAATTCCAAAAAGTATTAGTGATTTTTAGGGATTGTAAACTCTTTTTGTTTTTTATATATAATATTTTTCAATCATCGGAAAAGGGGGGGCGAGGGATATTTAACTGTTTGACTCCCAAACCATAAGTCATTTCTAACAAAAATTATAGCCGTTACACATCATTAATCGATCAAAACCATTCCGATGATCTATGATTGTTAGATCACCTTTTTATAAATGGGCAAAAAGTGGGTTGTTTGTCTCAAGCATGCATATCCATATTTAAACTTGAGAACTTAATTTTTTCTACTCCTTGAAATTTTTGGATCATAAGGTCATTTGCATCTTCAACATGTTTCGGGCATGCATATTTAAAATCAATTAGAAATCACTTTCTTATGAAATTCCAAGCTATTAGGGGGTTGTACTAGTGGAATTTCCTAAACATGGATAGAAAAACTTTAGTGTTCATTTTTAGAGCGTAAAAGTTTTTTCTTCACTTACTTTTAGTATAGTTTTCAATTTTTTCACACATAAAGTCTAAAATTTTCTTTTCGGTGTGTTCTCTTTGCCTTATCTTTTCGTTAGCGAGAAAAACAGGGAGAGTGAAAACTCAAGTTTGGATATTAAAAAAAATTGAACATCCACAATGGAAACGCACAAATATAGTAGGAGATAATTCCAAAAAGTATATGTGATTTTTAGGGATTGTAAACACTTTTAGTTTTTTATATATTAGGGTATGCAATCATCGGAAAAAGGAGGTGGGGGTTGGGGGCGCGGGGGGAGTGGAATTTTTCACTGACTGTTGACTCCCAAACCATAAGTCATTTCTAACAAAAAGTACAGCCGTTACACATCATTAAATCATTAATCAATCAAAACCTTTACGATGATCTATGATTGTTAGGTCAAGTATTTGTAAATGGGAAAAAAGTGGGTTGTTTGGCTCAGGTGAATATCCCAACACATGTTCATTCGAGAATTAATTTTTTTCTACTCCTTGAAAATTTTGGATCATTAGGTCATTTGCATCTTCAACATGTTTCAGGCATGCATATCCATATTTAAAACAAGTTAGGATCAATTTGAAATCTTTTTCCTATAAAATTCCAAGCTATTAAGGGGTTGTACTAGTGGAATTTCCCAAACATGGAAAACAAAACTTTGGTATTCCTTTTTAGTGCGTGAAACATTTTTTTTCATTTACGTTTATTATAATTTTCATTTTTTTGCACACAAAAACTCTAAAATTTTCTTTTCATTGTGATTTATTTGCCTTATCTTTTCGTTTGTGAGAAAAAAGGGAGAGTGAAAAGTCATGTTTGGATTTGAAAAAAATTAAACATCCAGAATGGAAAAGCACAATTGCAGAGTGAGATAATTCCAAAAAGTTTCTAAGATTTTTAGGGATTGTAAACTCTTTTAGTGTTTTATATATAAGGTTTTGAAATCATCAAAAAAGGGGGGCGAAGGATTTTTAACTAGGTGTTGACTCCGAAACCATTAGTCATTTCTAGTCATTGCGCATCATTAATCGATCAAAATCTTTACGATGATATGTGATTGTTTGATCAGCTTTTTCTAAATGGGCAAAAATTTGGTTGTTTGGCTCGGGTGAATATCCCACCGTACGTTAACTTGAGAACTTAATTTTTTCTACTCGAAATTTTTGGATCATTAGATCATTTGCATTTTCAACATGTTTCAGGCATGCATATCCATATTGAAAATCAATTAGAAATTATTTTATTATAAAATTCCAAGCTATGAGGCGGTTGTACTAGTGGAATTTCTAAACATAGATTACAAAAATTTGGTGTTCATTCTTAGAGTGTGAAATTTTTTTCTTCACTTACATTTATTATAGTTTTCAATTTTTTTCACACAAAAACTCTGAAATTTTAATTTCGTTGTGATCTATTTGCCTTCTGTTTTCATTTATGAGAAAAAAAGGGAGAGTGAAAACTCAAGTTTGGATATCGAAAAAAAATCAACATCCAAAATGGAAACACACAAATGCATCGAGAGATAATTCCAAAAATTATCTGTGAGTTTTAGGGATAGTAAACACTCTTAGTTTTTTATATATTAGGTTTTGCAGTCATCGGAAAAGGGGGGGGGGGGGGGGGGGGGGGGGGGGGGGGGGGGGGGGCGTGGAACTTTTAACTAAGTGTTGACTCCCAAAGCATAAGTCATTTCTAACAAAAATTATGGCGGTTAAACATCATTAATCGATCAAAACCTTTACGATGATCTATGATTGTTAGGTCTGCTTTTTATAAATGGGCAAAAAGCGGGTTGTTTGGCTCGAGTGAATATCCCACCGCATGTTTACTTGAGAATTAAATTTTTTCTACTCCTTGTAAATTTTGGTTCATTAGTTATTTGCATCTTAAACATGTTTCAGGCATGCATATTCATATTTAAAATAATTTTGGATCAATTAGAAATCTCTTTCTTATAAAATTCCAAGCTATTGTGGGGTTGTACAAGTATAATTTCCCAAACATGGATAACAAAACTTTGGTGTTCATTTTTTAGTGCGTGAAAAAAATTTCTTCACTTACTTTTATTATAGTTTTCACTTTTTTGCACATATAAACTCTTAATTTTCATTTCGTTGAGATGTATTTGCCTTATCTTTTCGTTTGCGAGAAAATAGGGAGAGTGAAAACTCAAATTTGGATTTGAAAAATATTGAACATCCATAATGGAAATGCACAAATGTAGAGAGATATATTTCCAAAAAGTATTTGTGATTTTTAAGGATTGTAAACTCTTTTAGTTTTTTTATATAAGGTTTTGCAATCATCGGAAAAGGGGGGCGAGGGATTTTTAACTAAGTGTTGACTCCCAAACCATAAGTCATTTCTAAAAATATTATAGCCGTTACGTATCATTAATCGATCAAAACCTTTATGATGATCTATGAAAGTTAGGTCAACTTTTTTTAAAAGGGCAAAAAGTGCGTTGTTTGGCTCAGGTGAATATCCACCGCTCGTTAACTTGAGACCTTAATATTTTCTAGTCCTTAAAATTTTCGTATCATTTGGTCTTTTGCATCTTCAACATGTTTCGGGCATGCATATCCTTATTTAAAATCTATTAGAAATCAGTTTCTTATAAAATTCAAAGCTATTAGGGGGTAGTTCTTGAGGAATTTCGGAAACATGGATAACAAAACTTTGGTGTTCATTTTTAGAGAGTGAAAAAATTTTATTGACTTATATTTATTAGAGTTTTCAATTTTTTTCACACAGAAAATCTAAATTTTTTCATTTAAGATCTATTTGCCTTATCTTTTCGTTTGCGAGAAAAAAAGGGACAATGGAAACTCAAGTTTGGTTTTGAAAAAAAATTGAACATCCAAAAAGGACACGCACAAATACAGAGAGAGATAATTCTAAAAAGCATCTGTGATTTTTAGGGATTGTAAACACTTTTAGTTTTTTAAATATCAGGTTCTGCAATCATTAGAAAAGGGGAGGCTAGGAATTTTTATCTAAGTGTTGACTCCCAAATCATAAGTCATTTCTAACAAAAATTATAGCCGATACGCATTATTAATCTATCAAAAACTTTACGATGATCTATGATTGTTAGGTCAGATTTTTGTAAATGGGAAAGAAGTGGGTTTTTTGGCTCGAGTGAATATCCCACCGCACGTTAACTTGAGAAATTAATTTTTTGTACTCGAAAATTTTGATCATTAGGTCATTTGCATCTTCAACATGTTTGAGGCATGCATATCCACATTTAAATCATGCTAGGATCAACTAGAAATCACTTTCTTATGCAATTCTAAGCTATTAGGGGGTTGTACTAGTGGAATTATTCAAACATGGATAACAAAACTTTTGTGTTCATTTTTAGAGAGTGAAAAAAAATTTCTTCACATACATTTATTGTAGTTTCCAATTTTTTTCACACATATACTCTAAAATTTTCATTTCGTTGTGATCTATTTGCCTTGTGTTTTCATTTACAAGACAAAAGGGAGAGTGAAAACTCAAGTTTGAATTTAAAAAAAAACTGAACATCCAAAATGGAAACGCTCAAAGGTAGAGATAGATAATTCCAAAAGGTATCTGTGATTTTTAGGGATTGTAAACTCTTTAAGTTTTTTATATATAAGGTTTTGCAATCATTAGAAAATGGGGGACGAGGAATTTATATTTGAGTTTTGTCTCCCAAACCATAAGTCATTTCTAACAAAAATTATTGCCATTACGCATCATTAATCGATCAAAAACTTTACGATGATTTATGATTGTTTGGTCAGCTTTTTGTTGAAGGGCAAAAAGTGGGTTGTTTGGCCTGAGTGTATATCCCATCGCACGTTAACTTGAGAACTTAACTTTTCCTACTCCTTGAAATTTTTGGATCATTAGGTCATTTGCATCTTCAACTTGTTTCAGGCATGCATTTCCAAATTTAAAACATGTTAGGATCAATTAGAAATCACTTTCTTATGAAATTCCAAGCTATTAGGGGGTTGACCTAGTGGAATTTCTCAAACATGGATAACAAAAAACTTCTGTGTTCATTTTTAGTGTGTGTAATTTTTTTCTTCACTTGCATTTATTATAGTTTTTAATTTTTTGCACACATATACTCTAAAATTTTCATTTCGCTGTGATCTATTTGCCTTATCTTTTTGTTTGCAAGATAAAAGGAAGAGTGAAAACTCAAGTTTGGATTTGAATAAAAATATAACATAAAAAATGGAAACGTAGAAATGCAGAGAGAGATAATTCCAAAAAAGATCTGTATTTTGAGGGATTATAAAATATTATATATATATATATATATATATATATATATATATATATATTAGGTTTTGCAATTATCGAAAAAGAGGGTTGCGAGGGATTTTTAACTAAGTGTTGACTCCCAAACCATAAGTCATTTCTAAAAAAACTTATAGCCATTACGCATCATTAATAGATGAAAACCTTTAAGATGATCTATGATTGTTAGGTCAACTTTTTGTAAATGGGCAAAAAGTTGGTTGTTTGGCTCTGGTGAATATTCCACCGCACGTTAACATGAGGTTTTAATTTTTTCTACTACTTGAATTTTTTGGATCATTAGGTCATTTGCACCTTCAACATGTTTTAGGCATGCATATACATATTTAAAACAAGTTAGGATCAATTATAAATCTATTTCTTACAAAAATTGAAGCTATTAGGGGGTTTTACTAGTGGAATTTCGCAAACACTAATAACAAATCTTAGGTGTTCATTTTTAGTGTTTTTTCTTGACTTACATTTATTCTAGTTTTCTAGTTTTCTATTTTTTTCACACATAAACTCCAAAAATTTCATTTCGTTGTGATCTATTTGCCTTATCTTTTTGTTTGCAAGAAAAATGGGGAGTGAAACCTCAAGTTTGGATTTGAAAAAAAATTGAAGATCCAAAATGGAATCGCAAAAATATAGAGAGAGATAATTCCATAAAGTATCTATGATTTTTAGGGCCTGAAAAAACTTTAAGTTTATTATATATTAGGTTTTGCAATCATTGAAAAAGGGGGGGCAAATGATTTTTAACTGAGTGTTGACTCTGAAACCATAAGTCATTTCTATAAAAAATAGTAGCTGTTACGCATCATTAATCGATCAAAACCTTTACGATGATCTGTGATTGTTAGGTCAGTTTTTTGTAAATGGGAAAAAATTGGGTTGTTTGGCTTGGGTGAATATCCCACCGCACGTTCACTTGAGAATTTAATTTATTCTACTCCATGCAATTTTTGGATCATTAGGTCATTTGCCTCTTTAACATGTTACAGGCATCCATATCCATATTTAAAACATGTTAGGATCAATTAGAAATCTCTTTCTTATAAAATTCCAAGCTATTTGGGGGTTGTACTAGTAGAATTTCCCAAATATGGATAACAAAACTTTGGTGTTTAGTTTTAGAGCGTGAAAAGTTTTTCTTCACATTACATTTTTTATAGTTTTCAATTTTTTGCACACATAAACTAAAATTTTCATTTCGTTGTGATCTATTTGCCTTATCTTTTTGTTTGTGAGAAAAAAAGGGAGAGTGAAAACTCAAGTTTGGATTTGAAACAAAAATTGAACCTCCAAAATGGAAATGCGCAAATGCAGAGTAATTATGGCCGTTACACATCTTTGATCGATCAAAAAATTTACGATGATCTATGATTGTTAGGTCAGCTTTTTGTAAATGGGAAAAAAGTGGGTTGTTTTACTCGGCTGAATATCCCACCGCATGTTAACTTGAGAAATCTCTTTGATTAGGTTATTTGCATCTTCAACATGTTTCAGGCATGCATATTCATATTTAAAACATGTTTGGATGAATTAGAAATCTCTTTCTTATAAAATTCCATGATAATAGGGGGTAGTACAAGTGTAATTTCCCAAGCATGGATAAAAAAACTTTAGTGTTCATTTTTTAGTGCGTGAAGTTTTTTTCTTCTCTTGCATTTATTATAGTATTCAATTTTTTTCGCACATAAACTCTAAAATTTTCATTTCGTTGTCATCTATTTGCCTTATCTTTTCATTTGCGAGAAAAAAATGGAGAGTTAAAACACAAGTTTGGATTTGAAAATAGTTGAACATCCAAAATGGAAACGCACAAATGCTCATAAAGATAATTCCAAAAACTATGTGTGATTTTTTGGGATTGTAAACTCTTTTAGTTTTTATATATAATGTTTTGCAATAATGGAAAAGGGAGGGCGAGGGATATTTAACTGAGTGTTGACTCCCAAACCATAAGTCATTTCTAAAAAACATTATAGCCATTACGCATCATTAATTGACCAAAGCCATTCTGATGATCTATGATTGTTTGGTCAGCTTTATGTAAATGGGCCAAAAGTGGGTTGTTTAGCTCGGGTGAATATCCCACTGCAATTTAACTTGAGAACTTAATTTTTTCTACTCCTTGAAATTTTTGGATCATTAGGTCATTTGAGTCTTCAACATGTTCCGGGCATACATATCCATATTTAAAATCAATTATAAATCACTTTCTTATAAAATTCAAGCTATTAATGTAAATCACTTTCATTTTTAGAGCGTGAAAATTTTTAATTTTTTTTCACACACATTTTTTATAGTTTTCAATTTTTGCACACATTAGCTCTAAAAATTTCACTTTGTTGTGATCTATTTGCTTTATTTTTTCATTTGCGAGAAAAAAGGGAGAGTGAAAACTCAAGTTTGTATTTGAAAAAAAATTGAACATCCAAAATGGAAATGCAAAAATGCAGAGAGAGATAATTCCAAAAAGTATATGTGATTTTAATGGATTGAAAACTCTTTTAGTTTTTTTATATATTGGGCTTTGCAATCATTAGAAAACTAGAGAGGAGGGGGGGGGGGGGGGAAGGGGTGGGGGCGAGGAAATTTTGTCTGATTGTTGACACCCAAACCATAAGTCATTTCTAACAAAAATTATAGCCATTCCGATGATCTATGATTGTTTGGTCAGCTTTATGTAAATGGGCAAAAGTGGGTTGTTTAGCTTAGGTGAATATCATACTGCAATTTAACTTGAGAACTTAATTTTTTCTACTTCTTGAAATTTTTGGATCATAAGGTTGTTTGCATCTTCAACATGCTCCGGGCATGCATATCCATTTTTAAAATCAATTAGAAATCACTTTCTTATAAAATTCCAAGCTATTAGGGGGTTGTACTAATGGAATTTTCCAAAACATATATAACAAAACTTTGGTGTTCATTTTTAGAGTGTGAAAATTTTTCTTCATGCACATTTGTTATAGTTTTCAATTTTTTGCACACATAAAATCTAAACTTTTCATTTTGTTGTGATCTATTTGCCCTATCTTTTCATTTACGAGAAAAAAGGGAGAGAGAAAACTCAAGTTTTGATTTGAAAAAAAATTGAACATCCAAAATGGAAATGAAAAAATGCATAGAGAGATAATTCCAAAAGGAGATAAGGGGGGGAGGGGGGGGGGGGGGGGGGGAGGCGGAGGGCGAGGGGAGTGGGCGAGAAATTTTTAATCTGAGTGTTGACACCTAAACCATAAATCATTTCTAACAAAAATTATAGCAATTACACATCATTATTCTATCAAAACCAATCCGATAATCTATGATTGTTAGGTCAACTTTATGTAAATAGGCAAAAAGTGGGTTGTTTTAGTTTTCAATTTATTTCACACATAAACTCTAAAATTTTCATTTCATTGTGTTTAATTTGCCTTATCTTTTCGTTTACGAGGAAACAAGGGACAGTGAAAATTCAACTTTGGATATTAAAAAAAATTGAACATCCAAAATGAAAATGAACGAATTCAGAGAGAGATAATTCCAAATAGTATCTGTGATTTTTAGGGATTTTAAACACTGTTAGTTTTTTTAAATATTAGGGTATGCAATCATCGAAAAAAGAGGGGAGGGGGGGATTTTTAACTGAGGGTTGTCTCCCAAACCCTAAGTCATTTCTAACAAAAATTATAGCCGTTACACATCATTAATCGATCAAAACCTTTACGATGATATATGATTGTTAGGTCAGCTTTTTATAAATGGGCAAAAAGTGGGTTGTTTGGTTCAGGTGAATATCCCACCGCACGGTCATTTGATATTTTAATTTTTTCTACACCTTGTAAAATTTTGGATCATTAGGTAATTTGCATCTTCAATATGTTTCAGGCATGCATATGCAAATTTAAAACATGTTAGGATTAATTTGAAATCACTTTCCTATAAAATTCCAAGCTATTACGGGGTTGTACTAGTGGAATTTCCAAAACATGGAAAACAAAACTTTGGTGTTCATTTTTAGTGGGTGAAACATTTTTCTTCATTTACATTTATTACAGTTTTCATTTCGTTGTGATCTATTTTCCTTATCTTTTTGTTTGCGAGAAAAAAGGGAGAGTGAAAAGTCAAATTTGGATTTGAAAAAAACTTAAACATCCAGAATGGAAAAGCAAAAATGCAGAGAGAGATTAAAATTCAACACTTTTAGTTTTTTATATATAAGGTTTTGCAATCATCGAAAAAGAGGGGTGAGGGATTTTTAACTGAGTGGTGACTCCAAAACCATAAGTCATTTCTAACAAAAATTATAGGCGTTACGCTTCATTCATTTATCAAACCATTACAATGATCTATGATTGTTTGGTCAACTTTTTGTAAATGGGAAAAAAGTTGGTGGTCTGGCTCAGGTGAATATCCCACCGCACGTTAACTTGAGAACTTAATTTTTTTTCTACTCCTTTAAATTTTTGGATCATTAGGTCATTTGCATCTTCAACATGTTTTGGGCATGCATGTCCATATTTAAGATAAATTAGCAATCACTTTCTTATAAAATTCCAAGCAATTAGGGGGTTGTACTAGTGGAATTTCCTAAACATGCATAACAAAACTTTGGTGTACATTTTTAGAGCATAAAAAATTTTCTTCACTTACATTTATTATAGTTTTATAATTTTTGCACACATATACTCTAATATTTTCATTTCGTTGTGATCTATTTTCCTTATCTTTTCATTTGCGAGAAAAAAAGGGAGAGTGAAAACACAAGTTTGGATATTAAAAAAATTAAACATCCAAATTGGAAACGCTCAAATGCAAAGAGAGATATTTCCAAAAATTATCTGTGCTTTTAAAGGATTGTAAACACTATTAGTTTTTTATATATTAGGGTTTGCAATCATAGGAAAAGGGGGCCGAGGCATTTTTAACGGAGTGTTGAATCCCAAACTATAAGTCATTTCTAACAAAAATTATAGCCGTTACGCATTATTAATCGATCAAAACCTTAACGATGATCAATGATTGTTAGGTCAACTTTTTAAAAATGGGTAAAAAGTTGGTTGTTTGGCTCGGGTGAATATCCCACCGCACGTTCATTTGATAATTTAATTTTTTCTGCACCTTGAAAAGTTTGGATCATTAGGTCATTTGCATCTTCAACATGTTTCAGGCATGCATGTGCATATTTGAAACATGTTGGGATCAATTTGAAATCACTTTCCTATAAAATTCCATGTTATTAAGGGGTTGTACATGTGGAATTTCCAAAACATGAAAAACAAAACTTTCGTGTTCATTTTTAGTGGGTGAAACATTTTTCTTCATTTACATTTATTACAGTTTTCATTTGTTTGCACACAAAAGCTCTAAAATTTTCATTTTGTTGTGATCTACTTTCCTTATCTTTTCGTTTGCGAGAAAAAAGGGAGAGTGAAAAGTCAAGTTTGGATTTGAAAAAAAAATTAAACATCCGGAATGGAAAAGTAAAAATGCAGAGAGAGATTAAAATTAAACTCTTTTAGTTTTTTATATATAAGGTTTTTCAATCATCGAAAAAGGGGGCGAGGAATTTTTAACTGAGTGGTGACTCCAAAATCATAATTCATTTCTAACAAAAATTATAGCCGTTACTCTTCATTAATTTATCAAACCATTACGATGATCTATGATTGTTTGTTCAGATTTTTGTAAATGGGAAAAAAGTTGGTTGTTTGGCTCAGGTGAATATCCCACAACACGTTAACTTGAAGACTTAATTTTTTCTACTCCTTTAAATTTTTGGGTCATTTGCATCTCCAACAAGTTTTGGGCATGCATATCCATATTTGAAATCAATTAGCAATCACTTTCTTATAAAATTCCAAGCAATTAGGGGGTTGTACGAGTGGAATTTCCTATACATGGATAACAAAACTTTGGTGTACATTTTTAGAGCGTAAAAAATTTTCTTCACTTACATTTATTATATTTTTATAATTTTTGCACACAAAAACTCTAATATTTTCACTTCTTTGTGATCTATTTTCCTTCTCTTTTCATTTGCGAGAAAAAAAGGGAGAGTGAAAATCTTTAATCGATCAAAACCATTTCGATGATCTGTGATTGTTAGGTCAGCTTTATGTAAATGGGCAAAAAGTGAGTTGTTTGGCTCGGGTGAATATCCAGCAGCAATTTAACTTGAGAACTTAATTTTTTCTACTCCTTGAAAATTTTGGATCATAAAATCATTTGCATCTTCATCATGTGTCGGGCATGCATATCCATATTTAAAATCAATTAAAATTCACTTTCTTTTAAAATTCCAAGCTATTAGGGGGTTATACTAGTGGAATTTCATAAACATGGATAGCAAACTTTGGTGTTCATTTTTAGAGCGTAAAACGTTTTCCTTCACTTACATTTAATATAGTTTTCAAATTTTTTCACACTTAAACCCTAAAATTTTCATTTGGATGTGTTCTATTTGCCTTATCTTTTCATTTGCGAGAAAAAAGGGAGAGTGAAAACCCAAGTTTGGATATAAAAAAAATTGAACATCCACAATGGAAATGCACAAATGCAGAGAGAGATAATTCCAAAAATTATCTGTGATTTTACGGGATTGTAAACACTATTAGTTTTTTATATATTTGGGTATGCAATCAACGGAAAAGGGGTGGGCCGAGGAATTTTTAACTGAGTGTTGACTCCTAAATCATAAGTCATTTCTAACAAAAATTATAGCTGTTACACATCATTAATCGATCAAAACCTTTATGATGATCTATGATTGTTAGGTCAGCTTATTGTGAATGGGCAAAAAGTGGGTTGTTTGGCTTGGGTGAATTTCCCACCACACGTTCATTTGAGAATTTAATTTTTTTCTACACATTGAAAATTTTGGATAATTAGGTCATGTGCATCTTCAACATGTTTTAGTCATGCATATCCATATTAAAACATGTTAAGTTCTATTAGAAATCTCTTTCTTATAAAATTCCAAGTGATTAGGGGGTTGTATTAGTGGAATTTCCCAAACATGGATAACAAAACTTTGGTGTTCATTTTTAGTGTGTGAAATTTTTTTCTTCACTTACAGTGATTATAGTTTTCAATTTTTTTCACACATAAACTCTTAAATTTTCATTTCGTTGTGATCTATTTGCCTTATCTTTTCGTTTGCGAGAAAAAAGGTAGAGTGAAAACTCAAGTTTGGATTTGAAAAAAAATTAAACATCTAGAACAGAAAATCACAAATATAGAGAGTGATAATTCCAAAAGAAACTTTAATTTTTAGGGATTCTAAAATCTTTTAGTTTTTTTTATATAAGGTTATGCAATCATTGGAAAAGAGGGGTCAGGGATATTTAACTGAGTGTTGACTCCCAAACCATAAGTCATTTCCAACAAAAAAATATAGCCGTTATGCTTCAGTAATTGAACAAAACCATTGATTTATGATTGTTAGGTCAGTTTTTTGTAAATTGGAAAAAAATTGGTTGTTTGGCTCGGGTGAATATCCCACTGCACGTTAACTTGAGAAGTTAATTTTTTCTACACCTTTAAATTTTTGGAACATTAGGTCATTTGCATCTTGAACATGTTTCGGGCATGCATATACATATTTAAAATCTATTAAAAATCAATTTCTTATAAACTTCCAAGCTATTAGGGGGTTGTACTAGTGGAATTTCCTAAACATGGACAACAAAACTTTGGTGTACATTTTTAGAGCGTAAAAGTTTTACTTCACTTACATTTATTATTGTTTTCAAATTTTAGCACACATAGACTCTAAAATTTTCATTTCGTTGTGATCTATTTCCCTTATCTTTTCATTTGCGGGAAAAAAGGGAGAGAAAAAACACAAGTTTGGATATTAAAAAAAATTGAACATCCAAAATGGAAACACTCAAAAGCAGAGAGAGATAATTCCAAAAAGTATCTGTGATTTTTAGGGATTGTAAAAACTATTAGTTTTTTATATATTAGGGTTTGCAATCATAGGAAAAGGGCGGCGAGGCATTTTTAACTGAGTGTTGACTCCCAAACTATATGTCATTTTTGACAAAAATTATAACCGTTACACATCATTAATCGATCAAAACCATTCCGATGATCTATGATTGTTTGGTCAGCTTTATGTAAATGGGCCAAAAGTGGGTTGTTTAGCTCGGGTGAATATCCCACCGCAATTTAACGTGAGAACTTAATTTTTTCTACTCGAAATTTTTGGATCATAAGGTCATTTGCATCTTCAACATGTTCCAGGCATGCATATCCATATTTAAAACATGTTAGTATAAATTAGAAATATCTTTCTTATAAAATTCCAAGTTGTTAGGGGGTTGTACTAGTGGAATTTCTAAAACAATGATAAGAAAACTTTGGTGTTCCTTTTTAGTGCATGAAAATGTTTTCTTCACCTGAATTTGTTTTTTTTTTAATTTTTTTTGCTCATAAACTCTAAAATTTTCATTTCGTTGTGATCTAATTGCCTTATCATTTCGTTTGCGAGAAATAAAGGTAGAGAGAAAACTCAAGTTTGGATTTGAAAAAAAATTGAACATAAAAAATGGAAATGCACAAATGTTGTGAGAGATAATTCCAAAATGTACCTGTGATTTTTAGGGATTGTAAACTCTTTTAGTTTTTTATATATAATGTTTTGTAATCATCGAAAAAGGAGGGACTAGGGATATTTAACTGAGTTTTGACTCCCGAACCACAAGGAATTTCTAACATAAATTATAGCCGTTATGCATCATTAATCAATCAAAACCATTCTGATGATCTATGATTGTTAGGCCAGCTTTATGTAAATGGGCAAAAAGTGGGTTATTTGGCTCGGGTGAATATCCCACCGCAATTTAACTCTAGAACTTAATTTTTTCTACTCGAAAATTTTGGATCATAAGGTCATTTGCATCTTCAACATGTTTTGGGCGTGCATATCAATATTTAAAATCAATTATAAATCACTTTCGTTTAAAATTCCAAGCTATTAGGGGGTTGTAGTAGTGGAATTTCCTACACATGGATAGCAAAACTTTGGTGTTCATTTTTAGAGCATAAACGTTTTTTCTTCACTTACATTTAACATAGTTTTCATTTTTTTTCACACATAAACTCTAAAATTTTCTTTTCGTTATGTTTTATTTGCCTTATCTTTTCGTTTGCGAGAAAAAAAAGAGAGTGAAAACTCAAGTTTGAATATTAAAAAAAATTGAATATCCATAATGGAAACGCTCAAATGCTGAGAGAGATAATTCCAAAAAGTATATGTAATTTTTAGGGATTGTAAACACTATTAGTTTTTTATATATTAGGGTATGCAATCATCAGAAAAGGGGAGGTAAGGAATTTTGAACTGAGTGTTGACTCCCAAACCGTAAATCATTTCTAACAAAAATTATAACCGTTACACATCGTTAATGGATGAAACCCTTTACAATGATCTCTGATTGTTAGGTTAGCTTTTTGTAAATGGGTAAAAAGTGGGTTGTTTGGTTCAGTTGAATATCCCACCGCACTTTAGTTCGAGAATTTAATTTTTTCTACTCCTTGAAAAGTTTTGATGTTTAGGTCATTTGCATCTTCAACATGTTTCATGCATGCATATCCATATTTAAAACATGTTAGGATCAATTTGAAATTTCTTTCCTATAAAATTCCAAATTATTAAGGGGTTGTACTAGTGGAATTTCCCAAACATGGAAAAAAAAACTTTGGTCTTCATTTTAAGTGCATGAAACATTTTTCCTCATTGACATTTATTATAGTTTTAATTTTTTTGCACACAAAAACTCTAAAATTTTCATTTTGTTGTGATCTATTTGCCTTTTCTTTTCGTTTGTGATAAAAAAGGGAGAGTGAAAAGTCAAGTTTGGATTTGAAGAAAAATTAAACATCCAGAATGGAAAAGCACAAATGCAGAGGGAGAAAATTCCAAAAAGTATCTGTGATTTTTAAGGATTGTAAACTCTTTTAGTTTTTTATATATAAGATTTTGCAATCATCGAAAAACAGGGGTGAGGGATTTTTAACTGAGTGTTGACACCCAAACCATAAGTCATTTTTAACAAAAATTATTGTCGTTACGCTTCATCAATCGATCAAAACCATTACGATGATCTATGTTTGTTTGGTCAGCTTTTTGTAAATGGGCAAAAAAGTTGGCTGTTTGGCATGGGTGAATATCCCACCACACGTTAAATTGAGAACTTAATTTTTCTACCCCTTGAAATTTTAGGATCATTAGGTCATTTGCATCTTCAACATGTTTCGTGCAGCCATATCCTTATTTAAAATCAATTAGAAATCACATTCTTATAAAATTCCAAGCTATTAGGGGGTTGTACAGGTGGAATTTCCTAAACATGGATAACAAAACTTTGTTGTACTTTGTTTGAGCGTAAAAAAAATTTCTTCACTTAGATTTATTATAGTTTTCAAATTTTTGTACACACAAACTCTAAAATTTTCATTTCGTTGTGATCTATTTGCCTTATCTTTTCATTTGAGAGAAAAATAGGGAGAGTGAAAACACAAGTTTGGATATTAAAAAAAATTGAACATCCACAATGGAAATGCACAAATGCAGAGAGAGATAATTCCAAAAAGTATTTGTGATTTTCGGGGATTGTAAACACTATTAGTTTTTTATATATTAGGGTAAGCAATCATTGGAAAAGGGGGGGCGAGGAATTTTTAACTGAGTGTTGACTCCCAAACCATAAGTCATTTCTAACAAAGTTATAGCCCTTACACATCATTAATCGATCAAAACCTTTATGATGATCTATGATTGTTAGGTCAGCTTTTTGTAATTGGGAAAAAAGTGGATTGTTTGGCTCGGGTGAATATCCCACTGCACATTCATTTGAGAATTTAATTTTTTCTACTCCTTGAAAATTTTGGATAATTAGGTCATTTGCATCTTCAACATGTTTCAGGCATGCATATGCATATTTAAAACATGTTAGGATCAATTTGAAATCTCTTTCCTATAAAATTCCAAGCTACTAAGAGGTTGTACTAGTGGAATTTTTAAAATATGGAAAACAAAACTTTGATGTTCATTTTTAGTGTGTGAAACATTTTTATTCATTTACATTTACTATAGTTTTGGTTTTTTTGCACACAAAAACTCATAATTTTACATTTCGTTGTGATCTATTTGCCTTATCTTTTCGTTTGCGAGAAAAAAGGAGAGTGAAAAGTCAAGTTTGGATTTGAAAAAAAAATTACACATCCAGAATGGAAAAACACAAATGCAGAGAGAGATAAATCCAAAAGTATCTTTGATTTTTAGGGATTGTAAACTCTTTTAGTTTTTTATATATAAGGTTTTACAATCATCAGAAAAGGGGGGGGGGGGAGGGATTTTTAACTGGTGTTGACTCCAAAATCTTAAGTCATTTCAAACAAAAATTATAGCTGTTATGCTTCTTTAATCGATCAAAACCATTACGATGATCTATGATTGTTTGGTCAGCTCTTTGTAAATGGGCAAAAAGTTGGTTGGTTGGCTCAGGTGAATATCCCACTGCACGTTAAATTGAGTACTTAATTTTTTCTACTCCTTTAAAGTTTTGGAACATTAGGCCATTTGCACCTTCAACATGTTTTGGACATGCATATCCATATTTAAAATCAATTAGCAATCACTTTCTTATAAAATTCACAGTTATTAGGGTGTTGTACTAGGGTAATTTCCTAAACACGGAAAAGAAAACTTTATTGTCAAAATTATTCTTCACTTCCATTCATTATATTTTTCAAATTTTTGTACACATAAACTCTTTTCATATCGTTGCCTTATCTTTTCATTTGCTAGAAAAAAGGGAGAGTGAAAACTCAAGTTTGGATTTGAAAAAAAATTGAACATCGAAAATGGAAACGTACAAATGCAGACAGAGATAATTCCAAAAGGTATATGTGATTTTTATGGACTGTAAACTCTTTTAGTTTTTTATATATTAGGTTTGCAATCTTTAGAAAATCGGGGGCGAGGAATTTTTATCTGAGTGTTGACTCCCAAACCAAAAGTCATTTCTTACAAAAATTATAGCCATTGCGCTTCATTAATCGAACAAAAACTTTACGATGATCTATGATTGTTAGGTCAGCATTTTGTAAATGGGCAAAAAGTGAGGTGTTTGGCTTCAGTGAATATCCCACCGCACATGAACTTGAGAACTTAATTTTTTCTACTCCAAATTTTTTTATCATTAGGTCATTTGCATCTTGAACATGATTAAGGCATGCATATCCATATTTAAAACATGTTAGGATCAATTAGAAATCTCTTTCTTATAAAATTCCAAGTTATTAGGGGGTTGTACTAGTGGAATTTCCAAAACATGGAAAACAAAACTTTGGTGTTCATTTTTAGTGCGAGAAAATTTTTTCTTCACTTACATTGATTATACTTTTCAAATTTTTCACGCATAAACTCTAAAATTTTCATTTGGTTGTGATCTATTTGCCTTATCTTTTCGTTTGCGAGAAAAAGGTAGAGTGAAATCTCAAGTTTGGATTTGAAAAAAATTGAACATCCAAAATGGAAATGCACAAATGCTGTGAGAGATAATTCCAAAAAGTATCTGTGATTTTTAGGGATATATAAAGTCTTGCAATCATCGAAAAAGGGGGGGCGAGGGATATTTAACAAAGTGTTGATTTCCAAACCATAAGTCATTTCTAACAAAAAATACAGCCGTTACGCATCATTAATTGACCAAAACCATTCTGATGAAGTATGATTGCTAGGTCAGTTTTATGTAAATGGGCAAAAAGTGGGTTGTTTGGCTCGGGTGAATATCCCACCACAATTTAACTTGAGAACTTAATTTTTTCTACTCCTTGAAATTTTTGGATCATAAGGTCATTTGCATCATCAACATGTTTGGGGCATGCATATCCACATTTAAAATCAATTAGAAATCACTTTCTTAACAAATTCCAAGCTATTAGAGGGTTGTACTAGTGGAATTTCCTAAACATGGAAAGCTAAACTTTGGTGTTCATTTCTAGAGAGTAAAATTTTTTTCTTCTCTTTCATTTATTATAGTTTTCAATTTTTTTCACACATAAGCTCTAAAATTTTCATTTTGTTGTGTTCTATTTGCCTTATCTTTTCATTTGTGAGAAAAGAAATGGAGAGTGAAAACTCAAGTTTGGCTATTAAAAAAAATTGAACAACCACAATGGAAACGCACAAATGCAGCAGAGAGAGATAATTTCAAAAGTATTTGTGATTTTTAGGGATTGTAAACACTATTAGTTTTTTATATATTAAGGAATGCAATAATCAGAAAAAGGGGGCAAGGAATTTTTAACTGAGTGTTAACTCCCAAACCATAAGTCATTTATAACCAAAATTATAGCCGTTACACACCATTAATTGATCAAAACCTTTACGATGATCTATGATTGTTAGGTCAGCTTTTTTTAAATGGGCAAGAGAATTTTTAACTGAGTGTTGACTCCCAAACCATAAGTCATTTCTAATAAAAAATATGGCCGTTACACACCATTAATCGATCAAAACCTTTACGATGATCTATGATTGTTAGGTCAGCTTTTTGTAAATGGGCAAAAAGTGGGTTGTTTGGCTCGTGTGAGTATCCCACAGCACGTTCATTTGAGAATTTAATTCTTTCTACTCCTTGAAAATTTTGGATCATTAGGTCATTTGTATCTTCAACATGTTTCAGGCACGCATGTCCATATTTAAAACATTTTAGGATCAATTTGAAACCTCTTTCCTTTAAAATTCCAAGCTATTAAGCGGTTGTACTAGTGAAATTTCAAAAACATGGGAAACAAAACTTGTGTGTTCATTTTAAGTTTGTGAAACATTTCTTTTCATTTACGTTTATTATAGTTTTCATTTTTTAGCACACAAAAACTCTAAAATTTTTATTTTGTTGTTATCTATTTGCCTTATCTTTTCGTTTGCGAGAAAAAAGGGAGAGTGAAAACTCAAGTTTGGATTTAAAAAAAATTAAACATCCAGAATGGAAAAGAAACAATGCACAGAGAGATAATTCCAAAAAGTATCTGTGATTTTTAGGGATTGTAAACTCTTTCAATTTTTTATATGTAAGGGTTTGCAATCATTGGAAAAGGGCAACGAGGGATTTTTAACTGAGTGTTGATTCCCAAACCATAAGTCATTTCTAACAAAAATTATAGCCATTACACTTCATTAACCGATCAAAACCATTACGATGATCTATGATAGTTTGGTCAGGTTTTGTAAATGGGCAAAAAATCGGTTGTTTGGCTCGGGTGAATATCCCCCCGCACGTTAACTTGAAAACTTAATTTTTTCTACTCTTCAAATATTTGGATCATTAGGTCATTTGGATCTTCAACATGTTTCGGGCATGCATATCCATATTTAAAATCAATTAGCAATCACTTTCTTATAAAAATCAAAGCGATTAGGGGGTTGTGCTAGTTGAATTTCCTAAACATGGATAACAAAATTTTGGCGTACATTTTTAGAGCACAAATTTTTTTCTTCACTTACATTTATTATAGTTTTCAAATTTTTTCACACATAAATTCTAAAATTTTCCTTTCGTTGTGATCTATTTGCCTTATCTTTTCATTTGCGAGAAAAAAAGGGAGAGTAAAAACACAAGTTCGGATATTAAAAAAAATTGAACATCCAAAATGGACACACTCAAATGCAGAGAGAGATAATTCCAAAAAGTGTCTATGATTTTTAGGGATTGTAAACGCTATTAGTTTTTTATATATTAGGGTTTGCAATCATAGGAAAAGGGGGGCGAGGAATTTTTTAATTGAGTGTTGACTCCCAAACTTTAAGTCATTTCTAACAAAAATTATAGTTGTTACTCATCATTCATTGATCGAAACCTTTACGATGATCAATAATTGTTAGGTCAGCTTTTTATCAATGGGCAAAAAGTAGGTTTTTTGGCTTAGGTGAATATCCCGCCGCACGTTCACTTGAGAAATTAATTTTTTCTACTCCTTGAAAATATTGGATCATTAGGTCATTTGCATCTTCAACATATTTCAGGCATGCATATCCATATTTAAAACATGTTAGGATCAATTAGAAATATCTTTTTTATAAAATTCCAAGATATTAGGAGGTTGTACTAGTGGAATTTCCGAGGCATGGATAACAAAACTTTGTTGTTCATTTTTAGTGCGTGAAAATTTTTTCTTCACTTACATTTATTATAGTTTTCATTTTTTTTCACCCATAAACTCTAAAATTTTCATTTCATTGTGATATATTTTCCTTATCTTTTCGTTTGCAAGAAAAAAGGGAGAGTATAAACTCAAGTTTGGATTTGAAAAAAAATTGAACATCCAAAATCGAAATGCACAAACGCTGAGAGAGATAAATCTGAAAAATATCTGTGATTTTTAGGGATTGTAAACTCTTTTAGTTTTTCATATATAAATTTTGCAATCATTGGAAAAGGGGTGGCGAGGGATATTTAACTGAGTGTTTGTTGAATTTATGGAAAAGTGAAATACTTCATTGACATCAATAACTTGTTGTAATCAGAGTACATGAACCTTTATTTATAATAGAGGAAGGTAGTAGAGTCCAATTACAATAAAACTACTCTTGTCCCAGTTACACCCAAACTCTAACTCTAAAAATAAGTCCTAACATAATTAAATAACTCAATATTGATAAAAGACAAACATAACTAAAACTAAAACACTTCTTGGTCATGACACTAAATAAAGATACTTTTGTGAGTCTTTCTTGATCTTCCAACTGATGTGATAAGGATGCCAACTCATGGTAATCATTGTGGGTCCTACTTCTTATGGGCTTGGGCCCATCTTGTAGGCCTTCGTTAGTCGTGTGGGCTTGAGCTTATCTTCTGACACTCCCCCTCAAGCTGGGGGTGATAGAACAACATGAAGTCCTAGCTTGCTGCAAACGATGTATAGAATATTTTTCAATAAAATAGCACAACTTCCAATATGCCTTCATCTTCCAATACTCCCCCTCACGCTGTTGCGTCCTTCATTAAGGCCCTGCGGAATTATATAAGTGAGAGTGAAAATCACTCCTAGCCGGTAAGTCATTGCTTCATACTCCAGTCCTAATCCTGGATGTAGGGCACACACTCCACTTCTATTTGTAGTGTATCTATCGGCATTGCTCTGAAGTGTCCACACCGTGTCCCTCCATAGGACAACGACTCTCAAGTGGTTGGAGACATAAAAGCCATAACAGGGGGGTGGATAACGTAGATTTAATAATAAGTTCCTCCGTCATGGACTTCCAACCACAAATAATTTTGATCTTTTAGACGGGGATGAAGTTCCTCGGTCATGGACTTTCAATCTGACCTTTGCTGCTTCAAATATCGATTTCTCTTTGTAGATAAATCAGATAAAAAATTGGTAGAATACGTAAAATAATAAACTTACAGATATTTCGTTTGATATATATTTCTCCACATAAAGTTTTGGTCTTGATAGCAAAACTTACCTTAGAATTAGAAGATTGTTGATGCTACTCGAACCTTTTTGCAATCTGACCTTCGCTCATTCAAATATCTATATCTCTATGTAGATAACTCAGATTGGAACAAATAGGTTTTATTTGGATAGTAGACTCAAATTTATTTCCTTCAATATATAATTTCCAATATAAAAAAATACAGATAGAGGTAAAAAACTCAAAAATAACTATGGGTGTAGGGACTAAAGAAAATAACTACGAACCTAGACTTAGGGTTTAGGGTTTAGAGAAAAGGATCACATTACCTCCGTGAGTTGACCAAGTCAACTCATAGAACCTGCTCTGATACCATGTTGAATTTATGGGAAAGTGAAATACTTCATTGACATCAATAACTTGTTGTAATCAGAGTAAATGAACCTCTATTTATAATAGAGGAAGGTAGTAGAGTCCAATTAGAATATAACTACCCTTGTCCCAATTACACCCAAACTCTAACTCTTAAAGATAAGTCCTACCATAATTAAATAACTCAATATTGATAAAAGACAAACATAACTCAAACTAAAACTCTTCTTGGTCGTGACCCTAAATAAAGATACTTTTGAGAGTCTTTCTTGATCTTCCAATTGATGTGATAAGGATGCCAGCTCATGGTAATCATTGTGGGTCCTACTTCTTATGGGCTTGGACCCATCTTATGCGCCATCCTTGGTCGTGTGGCCCATCTTATGATAATATTAGATATGTGGGCCTTCCTTGGTCGTGTGGGCTTGAGCTTATCTTACAACAATGTTGACTCCCAATCCATAAGTCATTTCTAACAAACATTATAGCCGTTACGCATCATTAATCGATCAAAACCATTCTGATGATCTATGATGGTTAGGCCAGCTTTATGTAAATGGGGAAAAAGTGGGTTGTTTGGCTCGGGTGAATTTTTTTCTACTCCTTGAAATTTCTAGATCATTAGGTCATTTGCATCTTCAACATGTTTTGGGCATGCATATCCATATTTAAAATCAATTAAAAATCACTTTCTTATAAAACTCCAAGCAATTAGGGGGTTGTACTAGTGGAATTTCTGAAACATGGATACCAAAACTTTGGTGTTCATTTTTAGAGCGTGAAAATTTTTTCTTCACTTACATTTATTATATTTTTCAATTTTTGCACACATAAACTCTAAAATTTTCATTTCATTGCGATCTATTGGCCTTATCTTTCATTTGTGAGAAAAAAAGGGAGAGTGAAAACTCAAGTTTGGATTTGAAAAAAAACTGAACATCCAAAATGGAAATGCACAAATGCAGAGAGAGATAATTCCAAATAGTATCTGTAATTTTTAGGGATTGAAAAGTCTTTTTGTTTTTTATATATAAGGTTTTTCAATCATAAAAAAAGGGGGGGCAAGGGATTTTTAATTGAGTGTTGACTCCCAAACCATAAGTCATTTCTAACAAAAATTATAGTCGTTATGCATCATTAATCGATCAAAACCTTTACAATGATCTATGATTTTTGGTCAGCATTTTGTAAATGGGCAAAAAGTTTGTTCTTTGGCTCGGGTGAATATCCCACCACACGTTAACTTGAGAACTTAATATTTTCTACTCCTTGAAGTTTTTGCATCATTAGGTCATTTGCATGTTCAACATGTTTTGGGCATGCATATCCATATTTAAAAAATATTAGAAATCACTTTCTAATAAAATTCCTAGCTATTAGGGGGTTGTACTAGTGGATTTTCTTAAACATGGATAACAAAACTTTGGTGTTCTTTTTTAGAGCGTGAAAGTTTTTCTTCACTTACATTTATTATAGTTTTCAATTTTTTGCACACATAAACTCGAAAATTTTAATTTCTTTGTGATCTATTTGCCTTGTCTTTTCGTTTGAGAGAAAAAAAGGGAGAGTGAAAACTCAAGTTTGGAGATTGAAAAAAATTGAACTTCCAAAATGGAAACACATCAATGCAGAGAGAGATAATTCCAAAAAGTATTTATGATTTTTAGGGATTGTAAACTCTTTTAGTATTATTATATAAGGTTTTGCAATCATCGAAAAAGGGGGCGAGGGATTTTTAACTGAGTGTTGACTCCCAAACCATTAGTCATTTCTAAAAAATATTATAGCCGTTATGCATCATTAATCGATCAAAACCTTTACGATGATTTATGATTGTTAGGTTAGCTTTTTTGTAAAGGGCAAAAAGTGGGTTGTTTAGCTCAGGTGAATATCCCACCTCTCATTAACTTGAGAACTTAAAATTTCCTACTCCTTCAAATTTTTGGATCATTTGGTCATTTGCATCTTCAACATGTTTCGGCCATGCATATCCTTATTTAAAATAAATTAGAAAACACTTTCTTATAAAATTCCAAGCTATTAGGGGGTTGTACAAGAGGAATTTCACAAACATGGATAACAAAACTTTGGTGTTCATTTTTATAACGTGAAAAAGTTTTCTCCACTTATATTTGTTAGAGTTTTCAATTTTTTGCACAAATAAACTCAAAAAACAAATTTCATTTCATTGTGATCTATTTGACTTATCTTTTCGTTTGCGAGAAAAAAGGGAGAGTGGAAACTCAAGTTTGGATTTGAAAAAAAATTGAACATCCAAAAGGGACACGCACAAATGCAGAGAGAGATAATTCTAAAAAAGTATTTGTGATTTTTAGGGATTGTAAACACGTTTAGTTTTTTTTATATTAGGTTCGGCAATCATAAGAAAAAGGGGGGCGAGGAATTTTAATTTGAGTGTTGACTCCCAAACCATAAGTCATTTTTAACAAAAATTCTATCCATTACGCATCATTAATCTATCAAAAACTTTACGATGTTCTATGATTGTTAGGTCAGCTTTTTGTAAATGGGCAAAAAGTGGGTTGTTTGGTTCAAGTGAATATCCCACTGCACGTTAACTTGAGAACTTAATTTTTTGTACTCCCTGAAATGTTTGGATCATTAGGTCATTTGCATCTTCAACATGTTTCAGGTATGCATATCCTTATTTAAAACATGTTAGGATCAATTAGAAATCACTTTCTTATGAAATTCAAAACTATTAGGGGGTTGTACTAGTGGAATTTCCAAAACATGGATAACAAAACTTTTGAATTCATTTTTAGAGCGTGAAAAAATTTCTTCACTTACATTTATTACAGTTTTCAATTTTTTGCACACATAAACTATAAAATTTTCATTTCGTTGTGATCTATTTGCCTGATCTTTTCATTTGCAAGGAAAAATGGACAGTGAAAACTCAAGTTTGGATTTGAAAAAAAATTGAACATCCAAAATAGAAACACACAAACGAAGACAGAGATAATTTCAAAAGGTATCTGTGATTTTTAGGGATTGTAAACTTTTTTAGTTTTTTATATATTAGGTTTTGCAATCATTAGAAAAGGGGGAAGGGGGGCGGGGGGGAATTTTTAGCTGTGTATTGACTCCCAAACCATAAGTCATTTCTTACAAAAATTATAGTCGTTACGCTTCATTAATCGATCTAAAACTACACAATGATCTATGATTGTTTGGTCAACATTTTGTAAATTGGAAAAAAGTGGGTTGTTTGGCTTTAGTGGATATCCCACCGCACGTGAAGTTGAGAACTTAATTTTTTCTACTCCTTCAAATTTTTGGATCATTAGGTCATTTGCATCTTCAACTTGTTTCAGGCATGCATATCCATATTTAAAACATGTTAGGATCAATTAGAAATCACTTTCTTATGAAAATCCAAGCTATTAGGGGGTTGTACTAGTGGAATTTCCCAAATATGTATAACAAAACTTTTGTGTTTCATTTTTAGTGCATGAAAATTTTTTCTTCACTTCCATTTATTATAGTTTTCAATTTTTTGCACACATAAATTCTAAAATTTTCATTTCGTTGTAATTTATTTTCCTTATCTTTTCATTTTCGAGAAAAAGGGAGAGTGAAAAGTCAAGTTTGGATTTGAAAAAAAATATAGCATCAAAAATGGAAACGCAAAAATGCAGAGAGAGGTAATTTCAAAAATGATCAGTGATTTTTAGGGATTGTAAAATCTTTTTTTTAAAAATATATTAGGTTTTGCAATGATTGAAAAAGGGGGTTGCAAGGGATTTTTAACTGGGTGTTGACTCCCAAACTAGAAGTCATTTCTAAAAAAAATTATAGCCGTTTCGTATCATTAATAGATGAAAACTTTTAAGATGATCTATGATTGTTAGGTCAGCTTTTTCTAAATGGGCAAAAAGTTGGTTGTTTGGCTCGAGTGAATATTCTGCTACACGTTAACATGAGAATTTGATTTTTTCCACTCCTTGAAATTTTTGGATCAATAGGTCATTTGCATCTTCAACATGTTTCAAGCATGCATATCCATATTTAAAACATGTTAGGATCAATTAGAAATCTCTTTCTTATACAAATCGAAGCTATAAGGGGGTTGTACTTGTGGAATTTTCCAAACACTGATAACAAAACTTAGGTGTTCATTTTTAGTAGGTGAAATTTAAAATTCACTTACATTTATTATAGTTTTCAATTTTTTACACACATAAACTCAAAAATTTTCATTTCCTTGTGATCTATTTGCCTTATCTTTTCTTTTGTGAGAAAAAATGGGGAGTGAAAACTCAAGTTTGGATTTGAAAAAAAATTGAACATCCAAAATGGAAATGCACAAATGCACACGAATGCAGAGAGAGATAATTCTAAAAAGTTTCTGTGATTTTTAGGGCTTGTGAACACTTTTAGTTTGTTATATTTTAGGTTTTGTAATCATCGAAAAAGGGGAGGCAAAGGATTTTAACTGAGTGTTGACTCCAAAACCATAAGTCATTTCTAACAAAAATTATAGCCGCAACGCATCATTAATCGATCAAAATATTTATGATGATCTCTGAATTTTTAGGTTAGCTTTTAGTAAATGGGCAAAAAGTGGGTTGTTTGGCTTCGGTGAATATCCCACCGCTCGTTCACTTCAGAATTTAATTTTTTCTACTCCATGAAATTTTTGATTCATTAGGTCATATTCCTCTTCAACATGTTTCAAGCATGCTTATCCATATTTAAAACATGTTAGGATCAATTAGAAATTTCTTTCTTATAAAATTCCAATCGATTATGGTTTGTACAAGTGGAATTTCCAAAATATGGATAACAAAACTTTGGTGTTCATTGTTAGAGCGTGAAACTTTTTTCTTCACATTACTTTTATTATAGTTTTCAATTTTTTGCACACATAAACTCGAAATTTTTTATTTCGTTGTGATCTATTTGCCTTCTCTTTTCGTTTGCGAGAAAAAAACAGGGAGAGTGAAAACTCAAGTTTGGATTTTAAACAAAAATTGAACCTCCAAAATGGAAACGCACAAATGCATAGAGAGATAATTCCAAAAAGTATCTGTGATTGTTAGGGATTGTAAACTCTTTTAGTTTTTTATGTATAAGGTTTTATAATCATCAGAAAGGCAGGGGAAGCTTTTTTTACTTTGTGTTGACTCCGAAACCATAAGTCATTTCTAACCAAATTTATAGCCATTACGCAACGTTAATCGATAGAAACCTTTACGATGATCTATGATTATTAGGTCAGCTTTTTCTAACAGGGAAAAAAGTTGGTTGTTTGGCTCGGATGAATATCCCCCTACTCATTCACCTCAAAACTTTATTTTTTCTACTCCTAGAAAATCTTGGATCATTATGTCATTTGCAGCTTCAAAATTTTAGGCATGCTTATCCATATTATAAACATGAAGGGATCAATTTGAAATTTTTTTCTTTTAAAAATTCCAAGCTATTAGGGGGTTGTACTAGTAGAATTTCCTAAACATGGATAATAAAACTTTGGTGTTCATTTTTAGAGCGTGAAAATTTTTTCTTCACTTACATTTATTATATTTTTCAATTTTTTGCACACATAAACTCTAAAATTTTAATTTTGTTGTGATGTATTTGCCTGATCTTTTCGTTTGAGAGAAAAAAAAGGGTGAGTGAAAACTCAAGTTTGGATATTGAAAAAAATTGAACATCCAAAATGGAAATACACAAATGCAGCGAGAGATAATTCCAAAAAGTATCTGTGATTTTTAGGGATTGTAAACATAATTAGTTTATTATATATTAGGTTTTTCTATCATCGGAAAGGAGGGAGGGGGGGGGGGGGGTTGGCGAGGAATTTTTAACTAAGTGTTGACTCCCAAATAATAAGTCATTTCCAACAAAAAATATGGTCGTTACACATCATTAATCGATCAAAACCTTTATGATGATCTATGATTTTTAGGTCAACTTTTTATAAATGGGCAAAAATTGGGTTTTTTCACTCAGGTGAATATCCCACCGCAAGGTAACTTGAGAACTTAATATTTTCTACTACTTGAATTTTTTGAATCATTTGGTCATCTGTATCTTCAACATGTTTCGGTCATGCATATCCATATTTAAAATCAGCAAAAAATCACTTTCTTATAAAATTCCAAGTTATTTGGGGGTTGTACTAGTGGAATTTCAAAAACATGGATAACAAAACTTTGGTGTTCATTTTTAGAGCGTGAAATTTTTTTTTCACTTACAATTATTATTATTTTAAATTTTTTTGCACGAATAAACTCTAAAATTTTCATTTTGTTGTGATCTATTTGCCTTATCTTTTCATTTGTGAGAAAAAAAGGAGAGTGAAAACTGAGGTTTGGAATTAAAAAAAAATTGAACATCCAAAATGGAAATGCACAAATGTAGAGAGAGATAATTCCAAATAGTTTCTGTGATTTTTAGTGATTGAAAACGTTTTTAGTTTTTTATACATAAGGTTTTGCAATCATAAAAAAAGGAGGGCTAGGTAATTTTATCTGAGTGTTGACTCCCAAACCATCAGTCATTTGTAACAAAACTATTAGTCATTACGCATCATTAATTGATCAAAACCTTTACAATGATTTATGATTGTTTGGTCAGCTTTTTGTAAATGGGCAAAAAGTGGGTTGTTTGGCTCGGGTGAATATCCCACCGCTCGTTCACTTCAGAATTTAATTTTTTCTACTCCATGAAATTTTTGATTCATTAGGTCATATTCCTCTTCAACATGTTTCAAGCATGCTTATCCATATTTAAAACATGTTAGGATCAATTAAAAATTTCTTTCTTATAAAATTCCTATCGATTACGGTTTGTACAAGTGGAATTTCCCAAATATGGATAACAAAACTTTGGTGTTCATTGTTAGAGCGTAAAAATGTTTTCTTCACATTAATTTTATTATAGTTTTCAATTTTTTTCACACATAAACTCAAAAAATTTTATTTCGTTGTGATCTATTTGCCTTATCTTTTCGTTTGCAAGAAAAAAAGGGAGAGTGAAAACTCAAGTTTGGAATTGAAACAAAAATTGAACCTCCAAAATAGAAATGCAAAAATGCATAGAGAGATAATTCCAAAATGTATCTGTGATTTTTAGTGATTGTAAACTCTTTTAGTTTTTTATATATAAGGTTTTATAATCATTAGAAAGGCGTGGGAGGCTTTTTTTTCTTTGTGTTGACTCTGAAACCATAAGTCATTTCTAACCAAATTTATAGCCATTCCGCATCATTAATCGATAGAAACCTTTATGATGATCTATGATTATTAGGTCAGCTTTTTCTAACTGGGCAAAAAGTTGGTTGTTTGGCTCGGATGAATATCCCCTTGCTCGTTCATCTCAAAACTTTATTTTTTCTACTCCTAGAAAATTTTGGATCATTATGTCATTTGTGTCTTCAAAATATCAGGCATGCTTATCCATATTATAAACATGATGGGATCAATTTGAAATATTTTTCTTTTAAAAATTCCAAGCTATTAGGGGGTTGTACTAGTAGAATTTCCCAAACATGGATAACAAAACTTTGGTGTTCATTTTTAGAGCGCGGAAATTTTTTCTTCACTTACATTTATTATATTTTTCAATTTTTTGCACACATAAACTCTAAAATTTTAATTTTTTTGTGATGTATTTGCCTAATCTTTTCGTGTAAGAGAAAAAAAGGGCGAGTGAAAACTCAAGTTTGGATACTAAAAAATATTGAACATCCAAAATGGAAATGCACAAATGTAGCGTGAGATAATTCCAAAAAGTATCTGTGATTTTTAGGGATTGTAAACACAATTAGTTTATTATATATTAGATTTTTCTATCATCGGAAAAGAGCTGGTGGGGAGGCGAGGAATTTTTAACTAAGTGTTGTCTCCCAAAAAAAAGTCATTTCCAACAAAAATTATGGTCGTTACACATCATTAATCGATCAAAACCTTTACGATGATCTATAATTTTTAGGTCAACTTTTTATAAATGGGCAAAAATTGGGTTTTTTGACTCAGGTGAATATCCCACTGCACGTTAACTTGAGAATTTAATTTTTTCTACTCCTTGAAATTTTTGGATCGTTAGGTAATTTGCATCGTCAACATGTTTCAAGCATGCATATCCATATTTAAAAGATGTTTGAATCAATTAGAAATCTTTTTCTTATAAAATTCCACGTTATTAGGGCGTTGTACTAGTGTAATTTCCAAAACTTGGATAACAAACATTTGGTGTTCATTTTTTAGTCCATGATAAAATTTTCTTCACTTAACATTTATTACAGTTTTCAATTTTTTGCACACATAAATTCTAAATTTTTTATTTTGTTGTGATCTATTTGCCTTATCTTTTCGTTTGCGAGAAAAAAGGGTGAGTGAAAACTCAAGTTTAGTTTGAAAAGAAATTGAACATCTAAAATGGAAACGCACTAATGCAGAGAGAGATAATTTCAAAAAGTATTTGTTACTTTTTAGGGATTGTAAACACTTTAATGTTTTTTATATAAGGTTTTGCAATCATCGAAAAAGGGGGGCGATGGATTTTTAACTGAGTGTTGACTCCCAAACCATAAGTCATTTCTAACAAAAATTATAGCCACTACGCATCATTAATCAATCAAAACCTTTACGATGATCTATGATTGTTAGGTCAGCTTTTTGTAAATGGGCAAAAAGTGGGTTGTATGGCTCAGGTGAATATCCCACCGCAAGGTAACTTGAGAACTTAATATTTTCTACTACTTGAAATTTTTGGATCATTTGGTCATTTGTATCTTCAACATGTTTCAGGCATGCATATCCATATTTAAAATCAGCAAAAAATCACTTTCTTATAAAATTCCAGGCTATTTGGGGTTGTTCTGGTGGAATTTCAAAAACATGGATAACAAAACTTTGCTGTTCATTTTTAGAGCGTGAATTTTTTTTCATCACTTACAATTATTATTATTTTCAATTTTTTTGCACACATAAACTCAAAAATTTTCATTTCGTTGTGATCTATTTGCCTAATCATTTGTGAGAAAAAAGGGAGAGCGAAAACTTAGGTTTGGATTTGAAAAAAAATTGAACATCCAAAATGGAAATGCACAAATGCAGGGAGAGATAATTCCAAATAGGTTCTATGATTTTTTGTTATTGAAAACTTTTTTATTTTTTTCTATATAAGGTTTTGCAATCATAAAAAAAGGGGGGCGAGGGATTTTTATCTGAGTGTTGACTCCCAAACCATCAGCCATTTGTAACAAAAATTTTAGTCGTTACGCATCATTAATTGATCAAAACCATTACAATGATTTATGATTGTTTGGTCAGCTTTTTGTAAATGGGCAAAAAGTGGGTTGTTTGGCTCGGGTAAATATCCCACCGCTCGATCACTTCTGAATTTAATTTTTTCTACTCCATGAAATTTTTGATTCATTAGGTCATATTCATCTTCAACATGTTTCAAACATGCTTATCCATATTTAAAACATGTTAGGATCAAATAGAAATTTCTTTCTTATAAAATTCCAAGCGATTACGGTTTGTACAAGTGGAATTTCCCAAATATGGATAACAAAACTTTAGTGTTCATTGTTAGAGTATGAAATTTTTTCTTCACATTAATTTTAATATAGTTTTCAATTTTTTGCACACATAAACTCGAAATTTTTTATTTTGTTGTGATCTATTTGCCTTATCTTTTCGTTTACGAGAAAAAAAGGGAGAGTGAAAACTCAAGTTTGGATTTTAAACAAAAGTTCAACCTCCAAAATGGAAACGCACAAATGCATAGAGAGTTAATTCCAAAAAGTATCTGTAATTTTTAGGGATTATAAACTCTTTTAGTTTATTATACATAAGGTTTTATAATCATCAGAAAGTCGGGGGAGGCTTTTTTTACTTTGTGTTGACTCCGTAACCATAAGTCATTTCTAACAAAATTTATAGCCATTCCGCATCATTAATCGATAGAAACCTTTACGATGATCTATGATTATTAGGTCAGCTTTTTCTAGCTGGGCAAAAAGTTGGTTATTTGGCTCGAATGAATATCCCCCTGCTCTTTCACCTCAAAACTTTATTTTTTCTACTCCTAGAAAATTTTGAATCATTATGTCATTTGTGTCTTCAAATTTTCAGGCATGCTTATCCATATTATAAACATGATGGGATCAATTTGAAATATTTTTCTTTTAAAAATTCCAAGCTATTTGGGGGTTTTACTAGTAGAATTTCCCAAACATGGATAACACAACTTTGGTGTTCATTTTTAGAGCGCAAAAAAATTTTCTTCACTTACATTTATTATATTTTTCAATTTTTTAGCACACATAAACTCTAAAATTTTAATTTTTTTGTGATGTATTTGCCTGATCTTTTCGTTTGAGAGAAAAAAAGGGCGAGTGAAAACTCAAGTTTGGATACTGAAAAATATTGAACATCCAAAATGGAAATGCACAAATGCACCAAGAGATAATTCCAAAAAGTATCTGTGATTTTTAGGGATTGTAAACACAATTAGTTTACTACTAAGTGTTGACTCCCAAACAATAAGTCATTTCCAACAAAAATTATGGTTGTTACAGATCATTACTCGATCAAAACCTTTACGATGATCTATGATTTTTATGTCAACTTTTTATAAATGGGCAAAAATTGGGTTTTTTGACTCAGGTGAATATCCCACTGCACCTTAACTTGAGAATTTAATTTTTTTCTACTCCTTGAAATTTTTGGATCATTAGGTAATTTGCATTGTCAAAATGTTTCAAGCATGCATATCCATATTTAAAAGATGTTTTGATCAATAGAAATCTCTTTCTTATAAAATTCCAAGCTATTAGGGTGTTGTACTAGTGTAATTTCCCAAACATGGATAACAAACCTTTGGTGTTCATTTTTTAGTCTGTGAAAAAAATATCTTCACTTAACATTTATTACAGTTTTCAATTTTTTGCACACATAAATTCTAGATTTTTTATTTTGTTGTGATCTATTTGCCTTATCTTTTCGTTTGCGAGAAAAAAGGGTGAGTGAAAACTCAAGTTTAGATTTGAAAAGAAATTGAACATCTAAAATGGAAACGCATTAATGCAGAGAGAGATAATTCCAAAAAGTATTTGTTATTTTTAGGGATTGTAAACGCTTTAATTTTTTTTATATAAGGTTTTGCAATCATCGAAAAAGGGGGGCGAGGGATTTTTAACTGAATGTTGACTCCCAAACCATAAGTCATTTCTAAAAAAAATTATAGCCATTATGCATCATTGATTGATCAAAACCTTTACGATGATCTATGATTGTTAGGTCAGCTTTTTGTAAATCGGAAAAAAAAGGGTTGTTTGGCTCAGGTGAATATCCCACCACAAGGTAACTTGAGAACTTAATATTTTCTACTACTGGAAATTTTTGGATCATTTGGTCATTTGTATCTTCAACATGTTTCGGGCATGCATATCCATATTTAAAATCAGCAAAAAATCACTTTCTTATAAAATTCCAACCTATTTGGGGGTTGTACTAGTGGAATTTCAAAAACATGGATAACAAAACTTTGGTGTTCAATTTTAGAGCGTGAAATTTTTTCTGCACTTACTATGATTATTATTTTCAATTTTTTTGCATGCATTAACTCTAAAATTTTCATTTCGTTGAAACCTATTTGCCTTATCTTTTCATTTGTGAGAAAAAAGGGAGAGTGAAAACTCAGGTTTGGATTTGAAAAAAAATTGAACATCCAAAATGGAAATGCACAAATGCAGAGAGAGATAATTCCAAATAGTTTCTGTGATTTTTAGTGATTGAAAACTTTTTTAGTTTTTTCTATATAAGGTTTTGCGATCATAAAAAAAGGGGGGCGAGGGATTTTTATCTAAGTGTTGACTCCCAAACCATCAATCATTTGTAACAAAAAATTTAGTCATTACGCATCATTAATTGATCAAAACCTTTACAATGATTTATGATTGTTTGGTCAGCTTTTGTAAATGAGCAAAAAGTGGGTTGTTTGGCTCGGGGGAATATCCTACCGCTCGTTCACTTCTAAATTTAATTTTTTCTACTCCATGAAATATTTGATTCATTAGGTCATATTCCTCTTGAACATGTTTCAAGCATGCTTATCCATATTTAAAACATGTTAGGATCAAATATAAATTTATTTCTTATAAAATTCCGAGCGATTACGGTTTGTACAAGTGGAATTTCCAAAATATGGTTAACAAAACTTTGGTGTTCATTGTTAGAGCGTGAAAATTTTTTCTTCACATTAATTTTATTATAGTTTTCAATTTTTTGCACACATAAACTCGAAATTTTTTATTTCGTTGTGATCTATTTGCCTTATCTTTTCGTTTATGAGAAAAAAAGGGATAGTGAAAACTCAAGTTTGGATTTTAAACAAAAATTGAACCTCCAAAATGGAAAAGCGCAAATGCATAGAGAGATAATTCCAAAAAGTATATGTGATTTTTAGGGATTGTAAACTCTTTTAGTTTTTTATATATAAGGTTTTATAATCATCAGAAAGTCGGGGGAGGCATTTTTTACTTTGTGTTGACTCCGAAACCATAAGTCATTTCTAACAAAATTTATAGCAATTCCGGATCATTAATCAATAGAAACCTTTACGGTGATCTATGATTATTAGGTCAGCTTTTTCTAACTGGGCAAAAAGTTGGTTGTTTGGCTCAGATGAATACCCCCTTGCTCGTTCACCTCAAAACTTTATTTTTTCTACTCCTAGAAAATTTTGGATCATTATGTTATTTGCGTCTTCAAAATTTCAGGCATGCTTATCCATATTATAAACATGATGGGATCAATTTGAAATATTTTTCTTTTAAAAATTCCAAGCTATTTGGGGGTTGTACTAGTAGAATTTCCCAAACATGGATAACAAAACTTTGGTGTTCATGTTTAGATCGCGAAATTTTTTTCTTCACTTACTTTTATTATATTTTTCAATTTTTTGCAAATATAAACTGTAAAATTTTATTTTTTTTTGTGATGTATTTGCCTGATCTTTTCGTCTGAGAGAAAAAAAGGGCGAGTGAAAACTCAAGTTTGGATGTTGAAAAAAATTGAACATCTAAAATGGAAAAGCACAAATGTAGGGAGAGATAATTCCAAAAAGTATCTGTGATTTTTAGGGATTCTAAACACATTTAGTTTATTATATATTAGGTTTTGCTATCATCGGAAGGGGGGGGGGGGGGGGGGGGGGGGATATTTAACTAAGTTTTGACTCCGAAACAATAAGTTATTTCCAACAAAAATTATGGTCATTACACATCATTAATTGATCATAACCTTTACGATGATCTATCATTTTTAGGTCAACTTTTTATAAATGGGCAAAAATTGGGTTTTTTGACTCAGGTGAATATCCCACCGCACGTTAACTTGAGAATTTAATTTTTTATAATCCTTGAAATTTTTGGATCATTAGGTAATTTGCATCGTCAACATGTTTCAAGCATGCATATCCATATTTAAAAGATGTTTGGATCAATAGAAATCTCTTTCTTATAAAAGTCCAAGCTATTAGGACGTTGTACTAGTGTAATTTCCCAAACATGGATAACAAACCTTTGGTGTTCATTTGTTAGTCCATGAAAAAAATTTCTTCATTTAACATTTATTACAGTTTTCAATTTTTTGCACACATAAATTCTAAATTTTTTATTTTCTTGTGATCTATTTGCCTTATCTTTTCGTTTGCGAGAAAAAAGGGTGAGTGAAAGCTCAAGTTTAGATTTGAAAAGAAATTGAACATCTAAAATGGAAACGCACCAATGCAGAGAGAGATAATTCCAAAAAGTATTTGTTATTTTTAGGGATTGTAAACACTTTAATTTTTTTCATATAAGGTTTTGCAATCATCGAAAAAGGGGGGCGAGGGATTTTTAACTGAGTGTTGACTCCTAAACCATAAGTCATTTCTAACAAAAATTATAGCCATTACGCATCATTGATCGATCAAAACCTTTACGATGATCTATGATTGTTAGGTAAGCTTTTTGTAAATGGGCAAAAAGTGGGTTGTTTGGCTCAGGTGAATATCCCACCGCAAGGTAACTTGAGAACTTAATATTTTTTACTACTTGAAATTTTTATATCATTTGTTCATTTGTATCTTCAACATGTTTTGGGCATGCATATCCATATTTAAAATCAGCAAAAAATCACTTTCTTATAAAATTCCAAGCTATTTGGGGGTTGTACTAGTGGAATTTCAAAAACATGGATAACAAAACTTTGGTGTTCATTTTTAGAGCATGAAATTTTTTTCTTCACTTACAATTTTTATTATTTTCAATTTTTTTGCATGCCTAAACTCTAAAATTTTCATTTCGTTGTGATCTATTTGCCTTATCTTTTCATTTGTGAGAAAAAAGGGAGAAAGAAAACTCAGGTTTGGATTTGAAAAAAAATTGAACATCCAAAATAGAAATGGAAAAATGCAGAGAGAGATAATTCCAAATAGTTTCTGTGATTTTTAGTGATTGAAAACTTTTTTAGTTTTTTCTATATAAGGTTTTGCGATCATCAAAAATGGGGGGCGAGGGATTTTTATCTGAGTGTTGACTCCCAAACCATCAGTCATTTGTAACAAAAATTTTAGTCATTACGTATCATTAATTGATCAAAACCTTTACAATGATTTATGATTTTTTGGTTAGCTTTTTGTAAATGGGCAAAAAGTGGTTTGTTTGGCTCGAGTGAATATCCCACTGCTCGTTTACTTCAGAATTTAATTTTTTCTACTCCATGAAATTTTTGATTCATTAGGTCATATTCCTCTTCAACATGTTTCAAGCATGCTTATCCATATTTAAAATCATTAAGAAATCACTTTCTTATAAAATTCTAAGATATTAGGGGGTTGTACTAGTGGAATTTTGTATACATGGATAACAAAACTTTGGTGTTCATTTTTAGAGCGTGAATTTTTTTCTTCACTTTAATATATTATAATTTGAAATTTATTGCGCACATAAAGTCTATAATTTTAATTTCATTGTGATTTATTTGCCTTATCGTTTTCGTTTGCGAGAAAAAAATTAGAGTGAAAACTCAAGTTTGGATATTGAAAAAATTGAACATCTAAAATGGAAACGCACAAATGCAGCGAGAGATAATTCCAAAAATTATCTGTGATTTTTAGGGATATTAAACACTATTAGTTTTATATATATTAAGTTTTGTAATCATCGAAAAAGGGGGGCGAGAAATTTTTAACTGAGTGTTGACTCCCACACCATAAGTCATTTTTAATGAAAATTATGGCCGTTAGACATCATTAATCGATCAAAACCTTTGCGATGATCTATGATTGTTAGGTCAGCTTTTTATAAATGGGAAAAAAGTGGATTGTTTGGCTTGAGTGACATCCACCGCACATTAACATGAGAAGTTAATTTTTTCTACTCCTTGTAAATTTTGGTTCATTAGGTTATTCGATCTTCAACATGTTCCAGGCATGCATATTCATATTTAAAATATGTTTGGATCAATTAGAAATCTCTTTCTTATAAAATTCCAAGCTACTATGGGGTTATACAAGTGTAATTTCCCAAACAAGGATAACAAAACTTTGGTGTTCATTTTTTAGTGTGTGAAAAAAATTTCTTCACCTACATTTATTATTGTTTTCAATTTTTTGCACACATAAACTCTAAAATTTTCATTTTGTTGTGATGTATTTGCCTCATCTTTTCATTTTCCAGAAATAAGGGAGAGTGAAAACTCTAGTTTGGATTTGAAAAAAATTTAACATCCAAAATGGAAACGCACAAATGCAGAGAGAGATAATTCCAAAAAGTATTTGTGAGTTTTAGGGATTGTGAGCTCTTTTAGTTTTTTTATATAAGGTTTTACAATCATCGAAAAAGGGGGGCGAGGGATTTTTAATTGAGAGTTGACTCCCAAACCATAAGTCATTTCTAAAAAACATTATAGCTGTTACGCATCATTAATCAATCAAAACCTATACGATGATCTATTATTGTTAGGTAAGCTTTTTTAAAATGTTCAAAAAGTGGGTTGTTTGGCTCAGGTGAATATCCCACCGCTCGTTAACTTGAGAACTTAATATTTTCTACTCCATGAAATTTTTTGATCATTTGGTCATTTGTATCTTCAACATGTTTCAGGCATGCATATCCTTATCTAAAATCAATTAGAAATCCCTTTCATATAAAATTCCAAGCTATTAGGTGGTTGTATTAGAAGAATTTCGGAAACATGGATAACAAAACTTTGGTGTTCATTTTTAGAGCCTGAAATTTTTTTCTTCACTTATATTTATTTGAGTTTCAATTTTTTGAACACATGCTTTAAAAAAAAATTATTTCATTGTGATCTATTTGCCTTATCTTTTCGTTTGTGAGAAAAAAAGGGAGTGTGGAAACTCAAGTTTGGATTTGAAAAAAAATTGAACACCCAAAAGGGACACGTACAAATGCAGAGAGTGATAATTCCAAAAGGTATCAGTGATTTTTAGGGATTGTAAAAAAAATTATTTCCGTTATGCATCATTAATCGATCAAAAACTTTACGGTGATCTATGATTGTTTGGTCAGCCTTTTGTAAATGGGCAAAAAATTAGTTGTTTGGGTTGAGTGAATATCCCACCGCACGTTAACTTGAGAACTTAATTTTTTCTACTCCTTGAAAATTTTGGATCATTAGGTCATTTGCATCTTTAACTTGTTTTGAGGCATGCGTATCCATATTTAAAACATGTTAGGATCAATTAGAAATCACTTTCTTATGAAATTCGTAGCTATTAGGGGGTTGTACTAATGGAATTTCCCAAACATGGATAACAAAACTTCTGTGTTCTTTTTTAGTGCGTGAAATTTTTTTCTTCACTTACATTTATTATAGTTTTTAATTTTTTTGCATACATAAACTCTAAAATTTTCATTTCATTGTGATCTATTTGCCTTATCTTTTCATTTGCGAGAAAAAAGAGAGTGTGAACACTCAAGTTTCGATTTGAAAAAAAATATAAAGTTGAAAATGGAAATGCACAAATGCAGAGAGAGATAATCCCAAAAATGATTTAAGATTTTTAGGGATTGTAAAATCTTTTTTTTTTTATATATATATTAGGTTTTTCAATGATCAAAAATGGGGTTGCAAGGGATTTTTAACAGAGTGTTGATTCCCAAACCATAAGTCATTTCTAACAAAAATTATAGCTGTTACGCAACTTTAATAGATGAAAACCATTACGATGATCTATGATTGTTAGGTCAGCTTTTTTTAAATGGGCAAAAAGTTGGTTGTTTGGCTCGGGGAATATTCCACCGCACGTTAACTAAATAATTTAATTTTTTCTACTCCTTGAAATTTTTGGATCATTAGGTCATATGCATCTTCAATATGTTTCAGGCATGCTTATACATATTTAAAAAATGTTAGGATCAATTAGAAATCTCTTTCTTATAAAAATCCACGCTATTAGGGGGTAGTACTAGTGGAATTTCCCAAATATGGATAACAAAATTTGGTGTTCATTTTTAGAGCGTGAAAAGGTTTTCTTCACATTACATTTATTATAGTTTTCAATTTTTTGCACACATAAACTCTAAAATTTTGATTTCATTGTGATCTATTTGCCTTATCTTTTCGTTTGCGAGAAAAAAAGGGAGTGTGAAAACTCAAGTTTGGATTTGAAACAAAAATTGAACCTCCAAAATGGAAACGCACAAATGCAGAGAGGGATAATTCCAAAAAGTATCTGTGATTTTTAGGGAAGGTAAACTCTTTCAGTTTTTTATATATAAGGTTTTACAATCATCAGAAAAAGGGGAGGGGGGGCAAGGTTTTTTATCTTTGTGTTGACTCCAAAACATAAGTCATTTCTAACAATCTGTATAGCTGTTATGCATCATTAATCAATAGAAACCTTTACGGTGATCTATGATTATTAGGTCGGCTTTTTCTAAATGGGCAAAAAGTTGGTTGTTTGGCTCGGATGAATATTCCCTCGCTCATTCACTTGAAAACTTTATTTTTTCTACTCGTAGAAAATTTTGGATCATTATGCCATTTGCGTCTTTAAAATGTTTCAGGCATATTTATCCATTTTTAAAACTTGTTGGGATCAATTAGAAATATCTTTCTTTGAAAATTCCAAGCTATTAGGGGGTTGTACTAGTAGAATTTCCCAAAAATGGATAACAAAACTTTAGTGTTAATTTTAAGAGCGTGAAATTTTTTTCTTCATATACATTTATTATATTTTTCAACTTTTTGCTAACATAAACTCTAAATTTTTTATTTCATTGTCATCTATTTGCTTTATCTTTTCGTTTGGGAGAAAAAAAGGGAGAGTGAAAACTCAAGTTTGGATATTGAAAAAAATTGAACAACCAAAATGGAAATGGACAAATGCAGCTAGAGATAATTACAAAAAGAATCTGTGATTTTTAGCGATTTTAAACACTATTAGTTTTTATATATATTAGGTTTTGGAATCATCGGAAAAAGGGGGCCGAGGAATTTTTAACCGAGTGTTAACTCTTTAACAATAAGTCATTTCTAGCAAAAATTATGGCCGTTACACATCATTAATCGATCAAAACCTTTACGATGATCTATGATTTTTAGGTCAGCTTTTTATAATTGGGCAAAAAGTGGGTGTTTTGACTTGGGTGAATATCCCACCGCACGTTAACTTCAGAAATTATTTTTTTCTACTCCTTGAAATGTTTTGATCATTAGGTTATTTGCATCTTCAACATGTTTAAGGAATGCATATCCATATTTAAAACATGTTTGGATCAATTAGAAATCTCTTTCTTATAAAATTCCAAGCCATTAGGGGGTATATTAGTGTAATTTCCCAAACATGGATAACAAAACTTTTCTTCACTTACATTTATTATAGTTTTCAATTTTTTGCACACATAAACTCTAAAATTTTTATTTTGTTGTGATCTATTTGCCTTATCTTTTCGTTTACGAGAAAAAAGGGTGAGTGAAAACTCAAGTGTGGATTTGGAAAAAAAATTCAACATCCAAAATGGAAACGCACTAATGCAGAGAGAGATAATTCCAAAAAGTATTTGTGATTTTTAGGGATTGTAAACTCCTTTAGGTTTTTTTATATAATGTTTTGCAATCATCGAAAAAGGGGGATGAGTGTTGACTCCCAAACCATAAGTCATTTCTACCAAAAATTATTGCCGTTATGCATCATTAATCGATCAAAACCTTTACGATGATCTATGATTGTTAGGTCAGCTTTTCCTAAATGGGCAAAAAGTGGGTTGTTTGGCTCAGGTGAATATCCCACCGCACGTTGACTTGAGAACATAATATTTTCTACTCCTTGAAATTTTTGGATCATTAGGTCATTTTCATCTTCAATTAGAAATCACTTTCTAATAAAATTCCAAGCTATTAGGGGGTTGTACTTGAGAAATTCCCAAAACATGGATAAAAAACTTTGGTGTTCATTTTTAGAGTGTGAAAATTTTTTATTCACTTATATTTATTATAGTTTTCAATTTTTTGCACACATAAACTCTTAAAAAATTTTCATTTCATTGTGATCTGTTTGCCTTATCTTTTTGTTTGCGAGAAAAAAAGGGAGAGTGGAAACTCAAGTTAGGTTTTGAAAAAAATTGAACATCCAAAATGGACACGCACAAATGCAAAGAGAGATAATTCGAAAAAGTATCTATGATTTTTAGGGATTGAAAACTCTTTTAGTTTTTTATATCTTAGGTTTTGCAATCATTAGAAAAGGGGGGTCAAGGAATTTTTGTATGAATGTTGACTCCCAAACCATAAGTCATTTCTAACAAAAATTATAGCCGTTATGCATCATTAATCGATCAAAAACTTTACGATGATCTATGATTGTTAGGACAGCTTTTTGTAAATGGGCAAAAATTCGGTTGTATGGCTCGAGTGAATATCGCACCGCACGTTAACTTGAGAACTTAATTTTTTCTACTCCTTGAATTTTTTGAATCATTAGGTACTTTGCATCTTCAACTTATTTCAGGACTGCATATCCATATTTAAAACATGTTAGGATCATTTAGAAATCACTTTCTCATGAAATTCCAAGCTATTAGGCGATTGAAGAAGTGGAATTTCCAAATCACGGATAACAACACTTTTGAATTCATTTTTAGTGCGTTAAAAAATTTTCTTCACTTACAGTTTTTGTAGCTTCCAATTTTTTGCACACATAAACTCTAAAATTTTAATTTCATTGTGATCAACTTGCATTATCTTTTCATTTCAGAAAACAAAAAGGAGAGTGAAAACTGAAGTTTGGATTTGAAAAAAAATTGAACATCCAAAATGGAAACGCCCAAATGCAGAGAGAGATAATTCCAAAAGGTAACTGTGATTTTTAGGGATTGTAAACTCTTTTTGTTTTTTATGTATTAGGTTTTGCAATCATCAGAAACGGGGGGGGCGATGGATTTTTAACTGAGTGTTGACTCCCAAACCATAAGTTATTTCTAGCAAAAATTGTACCCGTTACACATCATTAATTCATCAAACCCTTTACGATGTTATATGTTTGTTAGGTCAGCTTTTTTTAAATGGGAAAAAAGTGGGTAGTTTGGCTCGGGTGAATATCCTACCGCATGTTAACAAGAGAACTTAATATTTTCTACTCGAAATTTTTGGATCATTAGGTCATTTCCATCTTCAACATGTTTTTGGCATGCATATCCATACTTGAAATCAATTAGAAATCACTTTCTTATAAAATTCCAAGCTATGAGGGGGTTTTAATGGTGGAATTTCCCAAACATGGATAACAAAACTTTGGTGTTCATTTTTAGAGCGTGAAAATTTTTTCACTTACATTTATTTTAGTTTTAAATTTTTTGCACACATAAATTGTAAAATTTTCAATTTTTTGTGATCTATTTGCCTTATCTTTTCGTTTGCAAGAAAAAAGGGAGAGTGAAAACACAAGTTTGGATTTGAAAAAAAATTGAACATCCAAAATGGAAACGCACAAATGCAAAAAGAGATAATTCCAAAAAGTATCTATGATTTTTAGGGATTGTAAACTCTTTTGGTTTTTTATATATAAGGTTTTGTAATCATCGAAAAAAGGGAGGGGGGGGGGGGGGGGGGGGGGAGGGATTTTGAACGAAATGTTGACTCCCAAACTATAAGTCATTTACAGTAAACAAATATAGCCATTACACATTATTAATAAATCAAAACCTTTCTGATGATCTATGATTGTCAGGTCCACTTTTTGAAAATGGGAAAAAAGAAGGTTTTTTTGCTCTTAACTTGAGAATTTAATATTTTCTACTCGTTGAAATTTATGGATCATTAGGTCATTTGCGTCTTCAATATGTTTCGGGCATGCATATCCATATTTAAAATCAACTTCTTATAAAATTCCAAGCTATTATGGGGTTGTACTAGTGGAATTTTCAAAAACATGGATAACAAAACTTTGTTGTTCATTTTTAGAGCGTGAAAGTTTTTCTTCACTTACATTTATTACAGTTTTCAATTTTTTGCACACATACACTCTAAATTTTCATTTCTTTGTGATCTATTTGCCTTATCTTTTCGTTTTCGGGAAAAAAACAAATTGAACATCCAAAATGGAAACGTACAAATTCAGAGAGTGATAATTCCAAAAAGTATCTTTGATTTTTTGGGATTGTAAACTCTTTTAGTTTTTTATATATGAGGTTTTGCAATCATAGGTAAAGCGGGGGGGGGGGGGGGGGGGGGGGGGGGGGGGGGGGGGGGATGAATTTTTAACAGAGTGTTGACTCCTAAATCATAAGTCATTTCTAATGAACATTATAGCCGTTACACATCATTAATCGATCAAAACCTTTACAATGATCTATGATTTTTAGGTCACCTCTTTTTAAATGGGCAAAAAGTTGGTTGTTTGGCACGGGTGAATATCCCACCACAAGTTAACTTGAGAATTTAATTTTTTCTACTCCTTGAAATTTTTGGATCATTAGGTAATTTGAAACTTCAACATGTTCCAGGCATGCATACCAATATTTAAAACATCTTAGGATCAATTAGAAATCTCATTCTTATAAGATTCCAAGCTATTAGTGGGTTGTACTAGTTGAATTTCCCAAACATTGATAAAAAACTTTGGTGTTCATTTTTAGATTGTGAAAAATTTTTCTTCACTTAAATTTATTATAGTTTTTAATTTTTTGCACACATAAACTCTAAATTTTCATTTCTTTGAGATCTATTTGCCTTATCTTTTCTTTTTCGAGAAAAAAAAGGAGAGTAAAAACCCAAGTTTGGATTTGAAAAAAAAAATTGAACATCCAAAATGGAAACACACAAATGCAGAGAATGATAATTCCAAAAAATATCTATGATTTTTAGGGATTGTATACTCTTTTAGTTTTTTATATATTAGGTTTTACAATCATAGGAAAAGGGGGGGGCGAGGAATTTTTAACTGAGTGTTGACTCCCTAATCATAAGTCATTTCTAATGAAAATTATAGCTGTTACGCATCATTAATCGATCAAAACCTTTACGATGATCTGTGATTTATGGGTCGCCTTATTGTAAATGGGCAAAAAATGGGTTGTTTGGCACGGGTGAATATCCCATAGCAAGTTAACTTGAGAATTTAATTTTTTCTACTCCTTGAAATTTTTGGATCATTAGGTTATTTGCATCTTCAATATGTTCCAGGCATGCATATCCATATTTAAAACATGTTAGGATCAATTAGAAATCTTTTTTTTTATAAAATTCCAAGCTATTAGAGGGTTGTACTAGTTGAATTTCCTAAACATGGCTAAAAAACTTTGGTGTTCATTTTTAGTGCGTGAAAATTTTTTCTTCACTTACATTTATTATAGTTTTATATTTTTTACACACATAAACTCTAAAATTTTCATTTCGTCGTGATCTATTGACCCTTTCTTTTCGTTTGCAAGAAAAAAGGGCGAGGGAAAATTGAAGTTTGGATTTGAAAAAAAATTGAACATCCAAAATGAAAACGCACAAATTCCAAAAAATATATGTGATTTTTCGGGATTGTAACCTCTTTTAATTTTTTATATATTAGGTTTTGCGATCATAAAAAAGGGGGGGAGCAAGGGATTTTTAACTGAATGTTGACTCCCAAACCATAAGTTATTTCTGTCAAAAGTATCTTTATCTTAGGGTCACGACCACGAAGAGTTATAGTTTGAGTTATGTTTGTCTTTTATCAATATTGAGTTATTTAATTATGCTAGGACTTCTCTTTAAGTGTTAGAATTTGGGTGTAATTGGGACAAGGGTAGTTATATTGTAATTGGACTCTACTACCTTCCTCTATTAAAAATAGAGGTTCATGTACTCTGATTACAACAAGTTATTGATGTCAAGGAAGTATTTCACTTTTCCATAATTTCAACATGGTATCAGAGCAGGTTCTCTGAGTTGACTTGGTCAACTCACGGAGGTAATGTGATCCTTTTCTCTAAACCCTAAACCCTAAGTCTACGTTTGTAGTTTTTTTCTGTCCCGCACCCGTAATTTTCTTTGCATCTTATATTTAGTTTTTGATATTTCAAATTATATATTGACGGAAATATATTTGAGTATAATTTCAAAATAAAACCTATTTGTTCCAATCGGAGTTATCTATAGAGAGATATCGATATTTGAATGAGCGAAGGTCAGATTTCAAGAAGGTTCGAGCAACAGCAGCAATCTTCAGATTCCGAGGTATTTTCTTCTATCAAGATCTAGACTTTATATGAAGAAATATATATCAAAAGAAATAAATGTAAGTATATTCTTTAACCTATTCAACCAAATTTTTATCTGATTTATATACAAAGAGAAATCGATATTTGAAGCAGTAAAGGTCAGATTGAAAAAGAGGTTCTAGCGGCAACAGAAAGCTTAAAATTCTGAGGTATTTTATTCTATGAAGAAAGAGAATTTATATTGATAATTATATATCAAAATAAATATACGTAAGTCTATTTTCTTACCTATTCAATCAATTCTCGGTATGATGTTTTTATAATGAGATATTAATCTTGGAAGAGTCAATGGTCGTTCTGGAAAAATAGGAGAAACAAAACTTAGTTCGGCCAGATGACAAAGACCGAAATATATCAGATTATTATCTTATAATAATTATATTTTATGAAGATAGGTTATAATTTGATGAAAGGTATTTAATTATACTTTTATAAAGAGAAAATTTCATGTCAATCTGATCCTTTTTGAAAGATATATTCGACTTGGAAGAATCAAAGGTCATACAGCTATTCTGTTACATTGAAAATCCAAATTTAAGCCGATTGTTTTGAGTCACTGTTTGAGTTGATATATCATAAAAATATCTCACTTCTCCCTGGTTTGAGCGCTTATTTATACATCTATGTTATTTGGGCTTATTGCTACATCTATGATATTTGGTTCAAGCTGGGATCACTGTCATTACCTCCCTGCTTGAGGAGTAGAAGTAGAAGAAGTAGAAGAAAGAAGTATTTTTTTTCATATGTTGTGAATTAGTTTATGTGACCATAATATTCAAGAAAAGGGAAGCACAAAAGATGAAGCTTGTGCATCTAAGAAGAAATTTTATATCGGGTTATTTCATGGCTTCTTCTACAAAGTTTATTATTTGGTTCATGTTATATGTGTTGGAAGGTGGTCGTGTTATATTCACCTGCAGCTATTATGTCTCTTTGGGGACATTATTATTGAAGATGTGGCCTCATGTCATCATTTATTTTACCCCGTCAAAAAGATCAAAATTATTTGTGGTTGGGAGTCCATGATGGAGGAACTTCATCCCCATTAAAAAGACAAAAATTATTTGTGGTTGGAAGTCCATGACTGAGGAACTTCATCCCTGTCAAAAAGATAAAAATTATTTGTGGTTGGAAGTCCATGACGGAGGAACTTATGATTACATCTATGTTATCCCCCCCACCCCTGTAATGTCTTTTATGTCTCCAACCACTTGAGAGTCGATGTCCTGTGGAGGGACACGGTGGTGGAAACATCAGAGCAATGCCGATAGACACACTACCCATAGCAGTGGAGTGTGCCCTACATCCAGGATTAGGACTGGAATATGAAGCAATGGCTTACCGGCTAGGAGTGATTTTTAATCTCACTTATATAATGCCTCATGGCCTTATGGAAGGACGCAATAGAGTGAGGGGGAATGTTGGAAGATGAAGGCATATTGGAAGATGTGCCATTTTATAAAAATATATTTTATACATCATTTGCAGCAAGCTGGGAGTTCATATTATTCGCTCATCCCCAACTTGAGGGGGAGTGTTGGAAGATAAGCTCAAGCCCAAAGGACCAAGGAAGGCCCATATATGTAAGATTATTATAAGATGGGCCACAAGACCAAGGAAGGCCCACAAGATGGGCCCAAGCCCATAAGAAGTAGGACCCACAATGATTACCATGAGCTGGCATCCTTATCACATCAGTTGGAAGATCAAGAAGAACTCACAAAAGTATCTTTATCTTAGGGTCACGACAAAGAAGAGTTTTAGTTTCAGTTATGTTTGTCTTTTATCAATATTGAGTTATTTAATTATGCTAGGACTTATCTTTAAGTGTTAGAGTTTGGGTGTAATTGGGACAAGGGTAGTTATATTGTAATTGGACTCTACTACCTTCCTCTATTATAAATAGAGGTTCATGTACTCTGATTACAATAAGTTATTGATGTCAATGAAGTATTTCACTTTTCCATAAATTCAACAGGCAAAAAGTGGGTTGTTTGGCTCGGGTGAATATCCCACCGCACGTTAACTTGAGAACTTAACTTTCTCTACTTGAAATTTTTGGATCATTAGATCATTCGCATCTTCAACATGTTTCGGGCATGCATATCCTTATTTTAAATCAATTAGAAATAAATTTCTTATGAAATTCTAAGCTATTAGGGGGTTGTACTAGTGGAATTTGCTAAACATGGATAACAAAACTTTGGTGTTCATTTTTAGAGTGTGAAATTTTTTTCTTCACATACATTTATTTTAGTTTTCAATTTTTAGCACACATAAACTCTAAAATTTTCATTTCGTTGTGATCTATTTGCCATATCTTATCGTTTACGAGAAAAAAAGGGAGTCTGAAAACTCAAGTTTGGATATTAAAAAAAAATGAATGTCCAAAATAGAAACACACAAATGTAGTGAGCGATAATTCCAAAAAGTATCTGTGATTTTTAGGGATTCTAAACACTATTAGTTTTTTACATATTAGAGTTTGCAATCATCAGAAAAGGGGTGGCAAGGAATTTTTAACTGAGTGTTGACTACCAAACCATAAGTCATTTCTAACAAAAATTACAGCCGTTACACATCATTAATCTATCAAAAACTTTAAGATGATCTATGATTGTTAGGTAAGCTTTTGTAAATGGGAAAAAAGTGGGTTGTTTGGCTCGGGTGTATATCCCACTACATGTTAACTTGAGAATTTAATTTTTTCTACTCCTTGAAATTTTTGGAACATTAGTTTATTTGCATCTTCAACATGTTTCAGGCATGCATATCCATATTTAAAACATGTTAGGATCAATTAGAAATCTCTTTCTTATAAAATTCAAAGCTATTAGGGTGTTGTTCTAGGGTAATTTCCAAAACATGGAAAACAAAACTTTCGTGTTCATTTTTTAGTGCGTGAAATTTTTTTCTTCTATTATATTTATTATAGTTTTCAATTTTTTGCACACATAAACTCTAAAATTTTCTTTTCGTTGTAATCTATTTGCCATATCTTTTCGTTTGCGAGAAAAAAAGGGAGAGTAAAAACTCAAGTTTGAATATTAAAAAAATTGGAACATCCAAAATGGAAATGCACAAATGCAGAGTGAGATAATTCCAAAAAGTATCTATGATTTTTAACGATTGTAAACACTATTAGTTTTTTATATATTAGGTTTCGAAATCATCGGAAAAGGGGGGGGGGGGGGGGGGGGGGCGGGGGGCGGGGGGCGTGGAATGTTTAACTAAGTGTTGACTCCCTAACCATAAGTCATTTCTAACAAAAATTATAGCCGTTACACATCATTAATTGATCAAAACCTTTACGATAATCTATGATTGTTTGGTCAGCATTTTGTAAATGTGTAAAAAGTGGGTTGTTTGGCTCAGGTGAATATCCCACCGCACGTTAACTTGAGAATTTAATTTTTTTCTATTCCTTGAAATTTTTGATCATTAGGTTATTTGCATCTTCAACATGTTTCAGGCAAGCATATCCATATTTAAAACATTTTTGGATCAATTAGAAATATCTTTCTCATAAAATTCCAAGCTATGAGGGAGTTGTACTAGTGTAATTTCCCAAACATGGATAACAAAACTTTGGTGTTCATTTTTTAGTGCGTGAAATAATTTTCTTCACTTACATTTATTATGGTTTTCAATTTTTTGCACACATAAACTCTAAAAAAAGGGAGAGTGAAAACTCAAGTTTAGATTTGAAAAAAAATTGAACATTTAAAATGGAAACGCACAAATGCTGAGAAAGATAACTCCAAAAAGTATCTGTGATTTTTAGGGATTGTAAACTCTTTTAGTTTTTTTTATATAAGGTTTTGCAATCATCAAAAAAGGGGTGCGAGAGATTTTTAACTTAGTGTTGACTCCCAAACCATAAGTAATTTCTAACAAAAATTATAGCCATTATGCATCATTAATCGATCAAAACCTTTATGATGATCTATGATTCTTAGGTCAGCTTTTTGTAAATGGGCAAAAAGTGGATTGTTTGGCTCATGTGAATATCCCACCTCATATTAACTTGAGAACTTTATAGTTTCTACTCCAAATTTTTGGATCATTAGGTCATTTCCATCTTCAACATGTTTCGGGAATGCAAATCCATATTTAAAATCAATTAGAAATCACTTTCTTATAAAATTCCATGTTATTATGGGATTGTACTAGTGGAATTTCCCAAACATGGACACCAATACTTTTGTTTTCATTTTTATATCATGAAAACTTTTTCTTCACTTATATTTATTATAGTTTTCAAAATTTTGCACACATAAACTTTAAAATTTTCATTTCATTGTGATCTATTTGCATACTTTTCGTTTGCAAGAAAAAAAGGGAGAGTGGAAACTCAATTTGGGCTTTGAAAAAAAATCAAACATCCAAAATGGAGACGCTCAAAAGCGAAGAGAAATAATTCCAAAAAGTATCTATGATTTTTAGGGATTGTAAATTCTTTTAGTTTTTTATATATTAGGTTTTGCAATCTTTTGAGAAGGGGGGCGAGGAATTTTTATCTGAGTGTTGACTCCCTAACCATAAGTCATTTCTAAAAAAAATTATAACCGTTACGCATCATTAATCAATCAAAAACTTTATGATGAGCTATGATTGTTTTGTCACCTTTTTTGTAAATGGGCAAAAAGTGGGTTGTTTGGCTCGAGTGATGATTATAGCACGTTAACTTAAGAACTTAATTGTTTCTACACCTTGAAAATTTTGGATCATTAGGTCATTAGCGTCTTCAACATATTTCAGGCATGCATATCCATAATTAAAACATGTTAGGATCAATTTGGGATCACTTTCTTATGAAATTCCAAGCTATTAGGGGGTAGTACTAGTGGAATTTCCCAAACATGGCTAACAAAAATTTTGTGTTCATTTTTAGTGCTTGAAAATTTTGTTCACTTAAATTTATTATAGTTTTCAATTTTTTGCACACATAAACTCTAAAAGTTTCATTTCGTTGTGATCTATTTGCATTATCTTTTGGTTTACGAGAAAAAAAGGAGAGTGAAAACCAAAGTTTGGATTTGAAAAAAAATTGAACATCCAAAATGGAAACACACAAATGCAGAGAGAGATAATTCCAAAAAGTATTTGTGATTTTTAGGGATTGTAAACTCTTTTAGTTTTTTATATATTAGTTTTTGCAATCAATATAAAAGGGGGAGCGAGGAATTTTTATCTTAGTATTGACTCCCAAACCAGAAGTCATTTCTTACAAAAATTATAGCCGTTAAGCATCATTAATCGATCAAACACTTTACGATGATATATGATTGTTAGGTCAGCTTTTTTTAAATGGGCAAAAAGTGGGTTGTTTAGCTCGAATGATTATCCTACCGCACGTTAACTTGAGAACTTAATTTTTTCTACTCGAAATTTTGGAACATTAGTTCATTTGCATGTTCAACATGTATCAAGCATGCATATTCATATTTAAAACATGTTAGGATCAATAATAAATCACTGTCATATGAAATTCCAAGCTATTAGGGGGTTGAACTAGTGGAATTTCCCAAACATGGATAACAAAACTTTTGTGTTCATTTTTAGTGCGTGAATTTATTTTTTTCAGTTACATTTGTTATAGTATTTAATGTTTTTTTCCATAGAAACTATAAATTTTTTTTTTGTTGTGATCTATTTGCCTTATCTTTTCGTTTGCGAGAAAACAGGGATAGTGAAAACTCAAGTTTGGATTTGAAAAAAAAAATGAACATCCAAAATGGAAATGCACAAATACAGAGAGAGATAATTTCAAAAAGTATATGTGATTTTTAGGGATTGTAAACTTTTTTAGTTATTAATATATTAGGTTTTGCAATCAATAGAAAGGGGGGACGAAGAATTTTTAACTAAGTGTTGACTTCCAAACCATAAGTCATTTCTAACAAAAATTCTAGTCGTTACGCATCATTAATCGATCAAAACCTTTACAATGATCTATGATCGTTAGGTCAGCTTTTTGTAAATGGGGAAAAAATGGGTTGTTTGGTTTGAGTGAATATCCCACCGCACGTTAACTTGAGAACTTAATTTTTTCTTCTGCTTGAAGTTTTTGGATCATTAGGGCATTTTCATCTTCTACATGTTTCAGGCATGCATATCCATATTTAAAACATGTTAGGATCAATTAGAAATCACTTTCTTAAAAAATTCTAAGCTATTAGAGGGTTGTACTAGTAGAATTTCCCAAACATGGATAACAAAACTTCTGTGTTCATTTTCAGTACATGAAAATAATAATGTTATGCACGCAATAAAATTATTATTTTAGTTGTTTTCTTTAATTTACTTTATTTTATTTCAGTTTTAGGTCATAGGGGTATTTTTGGAATATTTTATTTATAGGGGTATTTTTTTAATATTTTATTTATAGGGGTATTTTTTAATATTTTAATTATAGGGATATTTTTAGAATATTTTATTGTAAACCCTAACCGGGTGAACCCTATTTAAGGGGTAAGAGTAATGAGAAACACAAGCATTGAAGTAAATTTTATGCACAAAATAACATTATTATTTTAGTTGTTTTCTTTAATTTACTTTATTTTATTTCAGTTTTAGGTCATAGGGGTATTTTTGCTATATTTTATTTATAGGGGTTTTTTTAATATTTTATTTATAGGGGTATTTTTTTAATCTTTTTTATAGGGGTATTATTAGAATATTTTATTGTAAAACCTAACCAGGTGAACCCTATTTAGGGGGTAAGAGTAATGAGAAACACAAGCATTGAAGTATTAAGAATTAAAGATAAAAAAACTAAAATAATTCGAGCACGATTAGATGCTTCCATTGAACGTTATGCAAGGGAGGAACTCATTACTGTACCAAAACAGGTCACACGACCTCAAATCTCCGACCACATATGCGCACAAGAGGTAGCAGAAGCTATCTCGGATGGGGCAATAGGCCAAGGGCCAGACAAATCAAAATTTTAGTCCTGTTTACTGGTCGAAGCACCTGCAGAAGGTTTGGGGGCGACCCCAAACCCCTTACCACGGGAAACCAGAATTCCACAGGCGACAGCAATAAAATCATCTAGCGGAGAAGCCCCTAAGGGGTGCTGTTCACTATCGGAGAAAGTTCTGCAGGCACTCAACCGCAACACCTTTCCGTCGGGGTTCGTCGATCTGGCAGCCGGCATGGCGCGGAGCACACCGGGGGAGAAAGGGTGACTGGAAAAAGGGGTTCCAGAATGCCTCTCTAACCAGCCAACGAAAAATCCTCCAGCAGGGACACCTTGACGTCCTCTTGTGGGCCACCAGAAGAAGAGGAGGCACCATCGGCTCCGTAGGCAAAATTTCCAAAAGGCGTCTCTGTTCCGGGGGGCTGAGAAACAGAGGTTCTCTATCTCAGCAATGCTCCCAGCGGCGAATCCCCAATGGGCTTCTCTTCGCCACCGGTGAAGCATGAGATTTCGTCGGCGCCGTAGGTGACTTTTACACAAGGGATCTCGGTTTCGGGGGGCTGAGCAACAACAAATTCACATGTTTCTGAGAGCCCTCTGTCTTGGAAACTATCCAGGCGGCGAAGCCCCGACGGGCTGCGATTCGCCACCAAAAAATCAGGCGACTCCGTCGGTGCCGTGAGAGAGGAAGGAGACAGTTGCTATCGTCGGGATCGGCAGGAGGATTCGACAGGATTCCGATTTCCGATGAACCGTCGGCAAAATTTCCGTCGAAGGAAGAAGATGATGCTGATTCAAATTTTCCTTATTTAGGAAAATTTCATCTGCGCACGAAGCTGAGTCGCATGTCGGACTGGGGTTCCTGAACCGAGTCAACCTAGGTTAACTCGGACCAGGCCAAAAAAAAAAAACTACAATTTTGGGCGTCAAAAGGGGGGGTCCTAGCTATCGCGGATGCTACTTCGACACCAGTAGAGACATCGGCATACAGACACTACTTCCGAACTTGAGGACAAGCTCGTCTTCCAAGGGGGGTGTAATGTTATGCACGCAATAACATTATTATTGTAGTTGTTTTCTTTAATTTAATTTATTTTATTTCAGTTTTAGGTCATAGGGGTATTTTTGGAATAATTTATTTATAGAGGTATTTTTTTTATATTTTATTTTTAGGGTATTTTTTTAATATTTTATTTATTGGGGTATTTTTAGAATATTTTTTTGTAAACCCTAACCGGGTGAACCCTATTTAAGGGGTAAGAGTAATGAGAAACACAAGTATTGAAGTATTAAGAATTAGGTTAAATCTAGCGTAAAGAGGCTTAGAGTTCTCCTCAACGAGCTCTAGAGTTTTCAAGCTTCCCTTTGGCTTGATCTTTCGTTTTCGTTCTCCATGTCTCCCTACAATCCCTACTATCCATACGGTAATCTGTGGCAGATCCCAGATCCTCCCAAAGAATACTTGTGTCAGATCCGAGACTGTAACATTGTACTAGTGGAATTTCCCAAACATGGATAACAAAACTTCTGTGTTCATTTTTAGTACATGAAATTTTTTTGTCCACTTACGTTTATTATTGTTTTCAATTTTTTTCATACATAAACTCTAAAATTTTCATTTCGGTGTGATCTATTTGCATTATCTTTTGGTTTGCGAGAAAAAAGGGAGAGTGAAAACGAAAGTTTGGATTTGAAAAAAAATTGAACATCCAAAATGGAAACGCTCAAATGTAGAGAGAAATAATTCCAAAAAGTATCTGTGATTTTTAGGGATTCTAAACTCTTTTAGTTTATAAATATTAGGTTTTGCAATCATTAGAAAAAGGGGAGGGGGGGTGGAATTTTTATTTGAGTTTGGACTCCCAAACCATAAGTCATTTCTAACAAAAATTATAGCCGTTACGCGTCATTAATTTATAAATTCCATTACGATGATCTATGATTGTTAGGTCAACTTTTTTTAAATGGGCAAAAAGTGGGTTGTTTGGTTTGGGCGAATATCCCACAACACGATAACTTGAGAACTTAATTTTTTCTACTCCATGAAAATTTTGGATCATTAGGTCATTTGCATCATCAACATGTTTTGGGAATGGATATCTATATATTAAAACATGTTAGGATCAATTAGAAATCTCTTTCTGATAAAATTCCAAGCTATTAGAGGGTTGTACTTCCCAAACATAGATATCAAAAGTTTAGTGTTCATTTTTTAAGAGTGAATTTTTTTTTTTCAATTACATTTATTATAGTTTTAAATTTTTTGCACACATAAACACTAAAATTTTAATTTCGTTATGATCTATTTGCCTATTCCTTTCGTTTGCGAGAAAAAAACAGAGAGTGAAAACTCTAGGTTGGATTTGGAAAATAATTGAACATCCAAAATGGAAACGTTCAAACTCTGAGAAAGATAATTCAAAAAAGTATCTATGATTTTTAGGGATTGTAAACTCTTTTAGTCTTTTATATATTAGGTTTTGCAATCACTGGAAAAATGGGAAAAAAATTATAGCCGTTACGCATCTTTAATCGATCAAAACCATTCTAATGATCTATGATTGTTTTGTGATCTTTATGTAAATGGGAAAAATGTGTGTTGTTTGCCTTGGGTGAATATCCCACCGCAACTTAACTTGAGAACTTAATTTTTTCTACTCCTTGAAATGTTTTTGATCATAAGGTCATTTGAATCTTCAACATGTTTCGGGCATGCATATCGATATTTAAAATCAATTAGAAATCACTTTCTTTTAAAATTCCAAGCTATTAGGGAGGGGGGAGGAATTTTTATCTGAGTTTTGACTCCCAAACCATAAGTCATTTATAACAAAAATTATAGCCGTTACGCATCATTAATTGATAAATTCCATTACGATGATCTATGATTGTTAGGTCAACTTTTCGTAAATGGGCAGAAAGTGGGTTGTTTGGTTGGGGCGAATATCCCACAACACGATAAGTTGAGAACATAATTTTTTCTACTCCATGAAAATTTTGGATCATTAGGTCATTTGCATCATCAACATGTTTTGGGCATGGATATCCACATATTAAAACATGTTAGGATCAATTAAAAATCTCTTTCTAATAAAATTCCAAGCTATTAGAGGGTTGTACTAGTGGAATTTCCCAAACATAGATATCAAAAGTTTAGTGTTCATTTTTAGAGAGTGAATTTTTTTTTCACTTACATTTAGTATAGTTTTAAATTTTTTGCACACATAAACTCTAAAATTTTAATTTCGTTATGATCTATTTATCTATTCCTTTCGTTTGCGAGAAAAAAACAGAGGGTGAAAACTCTAGTTGGGATTTGGAAACGAATTGAACATCCAAAATGGAAATGTACAAACGCTGAGAGAGATAATTCAAAAAAGTATCTGTGATTTTTAGGGATTGTTAACTCTTTTAGTTTTTTATATATTAGGTTTTGTAATCATCATAAAAGTAGGGGGGGGGGGGGGGTGCGTGAGATATTTAAATGAGTGATGGCTCCCAAGCCATAAGTCATTTCTAAAAAATATTATAGCCATTACTCATCATTAATCGATCACAACCATTCTTATGATCTATGATTGTTATGTGATCTTTATGTAAATGGGCAAAAACTGTGTTGTTTGGCTCGGGTGAATATCCCACCACAACTTAACTTGAGAACTTAATTTTTTCTACTCCTTGAAATTTTTTTAGCATAAGGTCATTTGAATCTTCAACATGTTTCGTGCATGCATTTCGATATTTAAAATCAATTATAAATCACTTTCTTATAAAATTCCAAGCTATTAGGGGGTTGTACTAGTGGAATTTCCCAAACATGGATAACAAACTTTGGTGTTCATTTTTAAAGCGTGAAATTTTTTTCTTCACTTACATTTATTCTTGTTTTCAATTTTTTGCACACATAAACTATAAAATTTTCATTTCATTGTGATCTATTTGCCATATCTTTTCAGTTGCGAGAAAAAAAGGGAGAGTGAAAAATCAAATTTGGATTTGAAAAAAAGTTGAACATCCAAAATGGAAATGCACAAATGCAGAGAGGGATAATTCCAAAAAGTATCTATGATTTTCAGGGATTGAAAACTCTATTAGTTTTTTATATATAAGGTTTTGGAATCATAGGAAATGGGGGGGCGAGGGAATTTTAACTGAGTGTTGACTCCCAAACCATAAGTCATTTCTAACAAAATTTATAGCCGTTACGCATCATTAATCGATCAAAACATTTATGATGATATATGATTGTTTTGTATGCTTTTTCTAAATGGGCAAAAAGTTGGTTGTTTGGCTCGGGTGAATATCCCACCACATGTTAACTTGAGAACTTAATTTTTTCTACTCCTTGAAATTTTTGGATCATTAGGTTATTTGCATCATCAACGTGTTTTGGGCATGCATATCCATATTTAAAACATGTTAGGATCAATTTGAAATCACTTTCTTATGAAATTCGAAGCTATTCGGGGGTAGTACTAGTGGAATTTCCCAAACATGGATAACAAAACTTTTGTGTTCATTTTTAGTGCTTTTAAAAATTTTCTTCGCTTACATTTAATATAATTTTCATTTTTTTGCACATATAAACTCTAAAAATTTCATTTCATTGTGATGTATTTTCCTTATCTTTTCCTTTACGAGAAAAAAGGGAGTGAAAACTAAAGTTTCGATTTGAAAAAAAATTAAACATCCAATATGGAAATGCAGAAATGCAGAGAGTGGTCATTCCAAAAAGTATCTATGATTTTTAGGGATTGTAAACTCTTTTAGTTTTTTATATATTAGGTTTTGCAATCATCGGAAAAGGAGGGCCGAGGAATTTTTAACTAAGTGTTGACTCCCAAACCATAAGTCATTTCTAACAAAAGTTATAGCCGTTATACATCATTAGTCGATCAAAACCTTTACGATGATCTATGATTCTTAGGTCTGCTTTTTGTAAATGGGCAAAAAGTGGGTTGTTTGGCACGGGTGAATATCCCACCTCACGTTAACTTGAGAATTTAATTTTTTCTACTCCTAGAAATTGTTGGATCAATTGGTTAGGTTCATCTTCAACATGTTCCGGGCAAGCATATCCATATTTAAAACATGTTTGGATCAATTAGAAATCTATTTCTTATAAAATTCAAAGCTATTAGGGGGTTGTGATTTATTTACCTTATCTTTTCATTTGCGAGAAAAAAGGGAGACGAAAACTCAATTTTGGTTTTGAAAAAAAATTGAACTTCTAAAATAGAGACGCTCAAATGCAGAGAAAAATAATTCCAAAAAGTATTTGTGATTTTTATGGATTATAAACTGTTTTTGTTTTTTATATATTAGGTTTTGTAATCATAAGAAAAGAGAGGGGGGGGGGGGGGGGGGGGGGGGGGGGGGGGGGCGAGGATTTTTTAACTGAGTGTTGACTCCCAAACCATGAGTCATTTCTAACAAAAATTATAGCCATTACACATCATTAATCAATCAAAAAATTTACGATGATCTATGATTGTTAGGTCAGCTTTTTTGTAAATGGGAAAAAAGTGGGTTGTTTGTCACGAGTGAATATCCCACCGCACGTAAACTTGAGAACTTAATTTTTTCTACTCAAAATTTTTGGATCATTAGGTCATTTGCATCTTCAACATGTTTCAGGCATGCATATCCATAGTTAAAACATGTTAGGATCAATTAGAAATCACTTTTTTATGAAATTCCAAGCTATTAGGGGGTAGTACTAGTGGAATTTCAAAAACATGGATAACAAAACTTTTGTGTTCATTTTTAGTGCATGAAAATTTTTTCTTCACTTACATTTATTAGAGTTTTCAATTTTTTGCACATATAAACTCTAAAATTTTCATGTCATTGTGATCTATTAGCCTTATCTTTTCGTTTGCGATAAAAAAGGGAGATTGAAAACTCAAGTTTGGATTTGAAAAAAAAATTGAATGTCCAAAATGGAAACGCACAAATACAGAGAGAGATAATTTCAAAAAGTTTTGGTGATTTTTAGGGATTGTAAACTCTTTTACTTTTTTATATATTAGGTTTTGCAATCATTAGAAAAGGGGGAGCGGCGAATTTTTATCTGAGTGTCAACTCCCAAACCATTAGTCATTTCATACAAAAATTATAGCCATTACACATCATTAATCGATCAAAATATTTACGATATTCAATGATTGTTAGGTCAGGCTTTTGTAAATGGGCAAAAAGTGGGTTGTTTGGCTCGAGTGAATATCCTACCGCACGGTAACTTGAGAACATAATTTTTTCCACTCCTTGAAAGTTTTGTATCATTAGGTCATTTGCATCTTCAACATGTTTTAGGCTTGCATATCCATATTTAAAACATGTTAGGATCAATTAGAAATCACTTTCTTATGAAATTCCAAGCTATTAGGGGGTTGTACTAGTGGAATTTCCCAAACATGGATAACAAAACTTTTGTGTTCATTTTTAGTCTTGAAAAAATTTTCTTCACTTAAATTTATTATAGTATTCAAAATTTTGCACACTTAAACTCTAAAATTTTCATTTCGTTCTGATCTATTTGCCTTATCTTTTCATTTGCGAGAAAAAAGAGAGATTGAAAACTCAAGTTGGGATTTGAAAAAAAATTGAACATCCAAAATGGAAACGCACAACTGCAGAGAGATATACTTCCAAAAAGTATCTTTGATTTTTAGGGATTGTAAACTCTTTTAATTTTTTCAATATTAGGTATTGCAATCAATGGAAAAGGGGGGTGAGGAATTTTAAACTTAGTGTTTACTCCCAAACCATAAGTCATTTCTAAAAAAAATTATAGCCGTTACGCATCATTAATCGATAAAAACCTTTACGTGGGTCTATGATTGTTAGGTCAGCATTTTGTAAGTGGGAAAAAAGTGGGTTGTTTGGTTTGGGCGAATATCCCGCAGAACGTTAACTTGAGAACTTAATTTTTTCTACTGCTTGAAATTTTGTGATCATTAGGTCATTTGCATCATCAACATGTTTTGGGCATGCATATTCATATTTAAAACATGTTAGGATCAATTAGAAATCTCTTTCTTATTAAATTCCAAGCTATTAGGGGGTTGTACTAGTGGAATTTCCCAAACATGGATATCAAAAGTTTAATTTTCATTTTTAGAGGGTGAAAAAATTTTCTTCACTTACATTTATTATAGTATTCAATTTTTTGCACACATAAACTCTAAATTTTCATGTCTTTGTGATCTATTTGCCTTATCGTTTCGTTTTCGAGAAAAAAAGGGAGAGTGAAAACTCAAGTTTGGATTTGAAAAAAAAATTGAACATCCAAAATGGAAACGGACAAATGCAGAGAGTGACAATTCGAAAAAGTATCTATGATTTTTAGGGATTATAAACTCTTTTAGTTTTTTATATATTAAGTTTTGCAATCATCAGAAAAGGGGGGCGAGGAATTTTTAACTGAGTGTTGACTCCCAAACCATAAGTCATTTCAAACAAAAATTATAGCCGTTACACATCATTAATCGATCAAAACCTTTACGATAATCTATGATTGTTAGGTCAACTTTTTGTAAATGTGCAAAAAGTGGGTTGGTTGGCTCAGGTGAATATCCCACCGCATGTTAACTTGAGAATTTATATTTTTTCTACTGGTTGAAATTTTTGGATCATTAGGTTATTTGCATCTTCAACAAGTTTTTGGCAAGCTTATCCATATTTAAAACATGTTTGGATCAATTAGAAATCTATTTCTGATAAATTCCAAGCTATTAGGGGTTGTACTAGTGTAATTTCGCAAACATGAATAACAAAACTTTGGTGTTCATTTTTTAGTGTGTGAAAAATTTTTCTTCACTTACTTTTATTATAGTTTTCAATTTTTTTCACACATAAACTCTAAAATTTTCATTTCGTTGTGATTTATTTGCATTATCTTTTCGTTTGTAAGAAAAAATGGAGAGTGAAACTCAAGTTTGGATTTGAAAACAAATGGAACATCCAAAATGGAAAAGCACAAATGCAGAGAGAGATAATTTTAAAAAGTATTTGTGATTTTTACGGATTGTAAACTCTTTTAGGTTTTTTTATATAAGGTTTTGCAATCATTAGAAAATGGGGGACAAGGATTTTTAACTGAGTCTTGACTTCCAAACCATAAGTAATTTTTAACAAAAATTTTAGCCGTTATGCATCATTAATCGATCAAAACATTTATGATTATCTATGATTGTTAGGTCAGCTTTTTGTAAATGGGCAAAAAGTGGGTTGTTTGGCTCATGTGAATATCCCACTGCACATTAACTTCAGAACCTTATAGTTTCTACTCCAATTTTTTGGATCATTAAGTCATTTGCATCTTCAACATGTTGCGGACATGAATATACATATTTAAAATCAATTAGAAATCATAGTGGAATTTCCCAAACATGGACACCAATACTTTTGTCTTCATTTTTAGATCATGAAATTTTTTTTTTCACTTATATTTATTATAGTTTTCAATTTTTTTCTCACATAGACTCTAAAATTTCAATTTGATTGTGGTCTATTTGCCTTATCTTTTCGTTTGGAAGAAAAAAAGGGAGAGTGGAAACTCAATTTTGGATTGAAAAGGGGGGGGGGGGGGGGGGGGGATGTAAGAAATTTTTAACTATGTGTTGACTCCCAAACCATAAGTCATTGCTAACAAAAATTATTGCCGTTACGCATCATTAATCGATCAAAACCTTTACAATGATCTCTGATTGTTAGGTCAAATTTTTGTAAATTGGAAAAAAGTGGGTTGTTTGGTTTGAATGAATATCCCACCGTACGTTAACTTGACAACTTAATTTTTTCTTTTGCTTGAAATTTTTGGATCATTAGGTCATTTTAATCTTCAACATGTTTCTAGCATGCATGTCCATATTTAAAACATGTTAGGATCAATTAGAAATCACTTTCTTATGAAATTCCAAGCTATTTGGAGGTTGTACTAGTGGAATTTCCCAAACATGGATAACAAAAATTCAGTGTTCATTTTTAGTTCGTGAAATTTTTTTGTTCATTTACATTTATTATAGTTTTCAATTGTTTACACACATAAACTTTAAAATTTTCATTTCGCTGTAATCTATTTGCCTTATCTTTTCGTTTGCAAGAAAAAAGAGAGTGAAAACTTAAGTTTGGATTTGACAAATGCAGAGAGATATAATTCCAAAAAAGTATGTGTGATTTTTAGGGATTTTAAACTCTTTTAGTTTTTTATATATTAGGTTTTACAATCGTCGAAAAAGTGGGGTCAAGGGATTTTTAACTAAGTGTTGACTTCACAACCATAAGTCATTTCTAACAAAAATTATAGCCGTTATGCAACATTAATCTATAAATTCCATTACGATGATCTATGATTGTTAGGTCTGCATTTTGTAAATGGGCAAAAAGTGGGTTGTTTGGTTTGGGCGAATATCCCACAACACGATAACTTGAGAACTTATTTTTTTCTTCTCCTTGAAATTTTTGTATCATTAGGTCATTTGCATCATCAACATGTTTTGGGCATGCATATCCATATTTAAAACTTGTTAGGATCAATTAGAAATCTCTTTCTTATAAAATTCCATGCTATTAGAGGGTTGTACTAGTGGAAATACCCAAACATAGATATCAAAAGTTTAGTATTCATTTTTAGAGAGTGAAATATTTTTCTTCACTTACATTTATTATAGTTTTCAATTTTTTGCACTCATAAACTCTAAAATTTTAATTTTGTTATGATCTATTTTCCTATTCCTTTCGTTTGCAAGAAAAAAATGGAGAGTGAAAATTCTAGTTTGGATTTGAAAAAGAATTGAACATCCAAAATTGAAATGCACAAATGCCGAGAGAGATGATTCCAAAAAGTATCTGTGATTTTTTGCGATTATAAACTCTTTTAGTTTTATATATATTAGGTTTTGCAATCATTAGAAAACGGGGAGTGTTGGCTCCCCAACCATAAGTCATTTCTAACAAAAATTATAGCCATTACACATCATTAATCGATCAAAAACTTTATGATGATCTATGATTGTTAGGTCAGCTTTTTGTAAATGGGCAAAAAGTGGGTTGTTTGGCTCGAGTGAATATCCCACCGCACGTTAACTTGAGAACTTAATTTTTTCTATTCCTTGAAATTTTTGTATCATTAGCTCATTTGCATCTTCAACATGTTTCAAGCTTGCATATCCATATTTGAAACATGTTAGGATCAATTACAAATCACTTTCTTATGAATTCCAGGCTATTAGGGGGTAACAAAACTTCTATGTTCATTTTTAGTGTGTGAAAACATTTTCTTCACTTACATTTATTATAGTATTCAATTTTTTGCACACATAAACTCTAAAATTTTTATTTTGTTGTGATCTATATGCCTTTTCTTTTCGTTTGTGAGAAAAAAGGGAGAGTAAAAACTCAAGTTGGGATTTGAAAAATAAATGAACACCCAAAATGGAAACGCACAAATTCTGAGAGAGATCATTCCAAAAAGTATCTGTGATTTTTAGGGATTTTACACTCTTTTAGTTGTTTATATAATAGGTTTTGAATGATCGAAAAAGGGGGGGGGGGGGGGGGGGGGGGGGGGGGGGGGGAGGGAAATTTTAGCTGAGACTTGACTCTGGAACCATATGTCATTTCTAAAATATATTATAGCCGTTACGCATCATTAATCGATGAAAACCTTTACGATGATCTATGATTGTAAGGTCAGCTTTTTGAAAATTGGCGAATAGTGGGTTGTTTGGCTCGGGTGAATATCCCACCGCATGTTAACTTGAGAATTTAATTTTTTTCTACTCCTTGAAATTTTTGGATCATTAGGTCTTTTGCATCTTCAACACGTTTCAGCCATGCATATCCATATTTAAAACATGTTAGGATCAATTAGAAACCTCTTTCTTATAAAATTCCAAGCTATTAGGGGGTTGTACTCATGGAATTTCCCAAACGATGATAACAAAACTTTGGTGTTCATTTTTAGTGAGTGAAAAGTTTTTCTTCACTTACATTTATTATAGTTTTCTATTTTTTGAACATATAAAATCTAAAGTTTTCATTTCATTGTGATCTATTTGCCTTATCTTTTAGTTTAAGAGAAAAAACCGAAGAGTGAAAACTCAAGTTTGGATTTGAAAAAAAATTAAACATCCAAAATGAAAACACACAAATGCAGAGAATGATAATTCCAAAAAAGTATCTGTGATTTTTAGGGATTGGAAAATCTTTTAGTTTTTTATATATTAGGTTTTGGAATCATTGGAAAGGGGGTGGGGGTGTAGTTGTGGAATTTTTAAAACATGGATAACAAAACTTTGGTGTTCATTTTTAGTGCGTGAAAAAAATTTCTTCACCATTGAGAATTTAATTTTTTCTACTCCTTGAAATTTTTTGGTCATTAGGACATTTGCATCTTCAACATGTTTCAGGCATGCATATCCATATTTGAAACTTGTTTGGATAGATTAGAAATCTCTTTCCTATAAAATTCCATGCTATTATACAAGTGGAATTTCCCAAACATGGATAACAAAAACTTTGGTGTTTATTTTTAGTGCTTGAATTTTTTTTCTTCACTTACATTTATTATTGTTTTCAATTTTTTGCATACTTAAACTCTAAATTTTTTCCCTTTGTTGCGATCTATTTGCCTTATCTTTTTTTTTTTTACGTTAAAAAAGGGAGAGTGAAAACTCAAGTTTCAATTTGAAAAAAAATTGAACATCCAAAATCGAAATACACAAATTCTGAGAGAGATAATTCCAAAAAGTATCTATGATTTTTTTTGATTGTAAATTCATTTAGTTTTTTTATATATTAGGTTTTGGAATCATCGGAAAATGGGGGGTGAGGCATTTTAAGCAGAGTGTTGAATCCCACACCATAAGTCATTTCTAACAAAAATTATAGCCATTACACTTATTTAATCTATCAAAACCTTTATAATGATATATGATTGTTCGGTCAGCCGTTTGTAAATAGGCAAAAAGTGGGTTATTTGGCTCTGGTAAATATCCCACCGCACGTTACCTTGAGAATTTCATTTTATCTACACCTAGAAAATTTTAAATCATTAGGTTATTTTCATCTTCAACATGTTTCAGGCATGCATAGCCCCATTTAAATCTTGGTAGGATCAATTAGAAATTTCTTCCTTATAAAATTCCAAGCTATTAGGGGTTGTGCGTGAAAATTTTTTATTCACTTACATTGTTTATAGTTTTCAATTTTTTACAAACATAAACTATAAAATTTTCATTTTGTTGTGATCTATTTGGCTTATCTTTTTGTTTACAAGATAAAAGGGAGGGTGAAAACTCAAGCTTGGATTTTAAAAAAAATTGAACATCCAAAATGGAAATGTACATATACAGAGAGAGATAATTTCAAAAAGTATATGTGATTTTTAGGGATTGAAAACACTTCTAGATTTTAATATAATAGGTTCTGCAATCAATAGAAAAGGGGGGGCAAGGGAATTTTAACTGTTGACTCCCAAACCAGAAGTCATTTCGAACAAAAATTATTGCCGTTATGCAACATTAATCGATCAAAACCTTTATGATGATCTATGATTTATAGGTCAGCTTTTTGTAAATCGGCAAAAAGTGGGTTCTTTGGCTCGGGTGAATATCCCACAACATGTTAACTTGAAATTTTAATTTTTTCTACTCGAAATTTTTGAATCATTAGATCATTTGCATCCTCAAGCAAGCATATCCATATTTAAAATCATGTTAGGATCAATTAGAAATATTTTTCTTATAAAATTCCATGTTATTAGGGGTTGTACTAGTGGACTTTCCCAAACATCGATAACAAAACTTTGGAGTTCATTTTTAGTGCGTGAAAAAAAATTCTTAACTTACATTTATTATATTTTTGAATTTTTTGCATGCAGAAACTCTAAAATTTTCATTTTGATGTGATCTATTCATCTTATCTTTTTATTTACGAGAAAAAAGGGAGTGTGAAAACTCAAGTTTGGATTTGAAAAAAAATATAACATCCAAAATAGAATTGCACAAATGCAGAGAGAGATAATTCCAGAAAGTATTTGTGATTTTGTGCGATTGTAAACTCTTTTAGTTTTTTATATATTAGGTTATGCAATCATTGGAAAATGAGGGGTTAGGAAATTTTAACTAAGTGTTGACTCCCAAACCTTAAGTAAATTCTAACAAAAATTAATTGCCGTTACATATCATTAATCGATCAAAACCTTTAAGATGATCTATGATTGTTAGGTAAGAATTTTTTAAATGGGAAAAGTGGGTTGTTTAGCTCGGGTGAATATCCCACCGCACATTAACTTGAGAATTTAATTTTTTGGTCATAAGGTCATTTGCATCTTCAACATGTTTGAAGCATGCATATCCATATTTGAGACATGTTAGGATAGATTAGAAATCTCTTTCTTATAAAATTCCATGTTGTTAGGGGTTATACTAGTGGAATTTCCCAATTTTGGATAACAAAAACTTTGGTGTTTATTTTTAGTGCATGAAATTTTTTTTTTCACTTCCATTTAATATAGTTTTCAATTTTATTGCACACATAAATTCTTAATTTTTCATTTTTTTTATCTATATGCCTTATCTTTTTTGTTTACGAGAAAAATGGGAGAGTGAAAACTCAAATTTGGATTTGAAAAAAAATTGAACATCAAAAATCGAAATACAAAAATGCTGAGAGAGATAATTCTAAAAATAATATGTGAATTTTTGTGATTTTAAACTATTTTAGTTTTTTATATATTAGGTTTTGCAATCATCGAAAAATGGGGGGTGATGCATTTTTAACTGAGTGTTGACTCCCAAACCATAAGTCATTTCTAACAAAAATTATAGCCATTACGCATCATTAATCGATCAAAACCTTTATGATGATCTATGATTGTTAGGTCAGCTTTTTGTAAGTAGGCAAAAATTGGGTTGTTTGGCAATAGTAAATATCCCACCGCACATTAACTTGAGAATTTATTTTTTTCTACACCTAGAAATTTTTAAATCATTAGGTCATTTGCATCTTCAATATGTTTCGAGCATGCATATCTATATTTAAATCTTGTTGAGATCAATTAGAAATCTCTTTCTCATAAAATTCCAAGCTATTTGGGGTTGCACTAGTGGAATTTCCCAAACATGGATAACAAAACATTGGTTTTCATTTTTATTGCGTGAAATTTTTTTCTTCACTTACATTTATTTTAGTTTTCAATTTTTTACAAACATAAACTCTAAAATTTTCATTTTGTTGTGATCTATTTGCTTGATCATTTTGTTTACGAGAAAAAAAGGGAGAGTGAAAACTCAAGTTTGGATTTGACAAAAAATTGAACATCCAAAATGGAAATGTACAAATGCAGAGAGAGATAATTCCAAAAAGTATCTATGATTTTTAAAGATTGTAAACTCTTGAAGATTTTTATATATTAGGTTCTGCAATCAATGGAAAAGGGAGGGCAAGGGAATTTTAACTGAGTGTTGACTCCCAAACCATAAGTCATTTTTAAAAAAAATTATTGCCGTTACACTTCATTAATCGATCAAAACCTTTACGGTGATCTATGATTTATAGGTCAACTTTTTGTAAATGGGCAAAAAGTGGGTTGTTTGGCTCGGGTGGATATCCCACTACACGTTAACTTGAGAATTTAATTTTTCTACTCCTTGAAATTTTCAATCATTAGGTCATTTGCATCTTCAACATGTTTCAAGCATGCATATCCATATTTAAAATCATGTTAGGAATGATTTGAAATCTCTTTCTTATAAAACTCCAAGCTATTAGGGGTTGTACTAGTAGAATTTCCATAACATGGATAACAAAACTTTGGAGTTCATTTTAAGTGCGTGAAAAAAATTTCTTCACTTACTTTTATTATAGATTTCAATTTTTTGAATACATAAACTCTAAAAGTTTCATTTTGTTGTGATCTATAGGCCTTGTCATTTTTTTAAGAGGAAAAAGGGACAGTGAAAACTCGATTTTGGATTTGAAAAAAAATTGAACATCCAAAAAGGAAATGCACAAATGCAAAGAGAGATAATTCCAAAAAGTATATATGATTTTTTGGGATTTTAAACTATTTTTTTTTATAAATTAAGTTATACAATCATCGAAAAAGAGGGGCCGACGGAATTTTAACAAAGTGTTGACTACCAAAGCATAAGTCATTTCTATCCAAAATTTTTGCAGTTACACATCATTAATCGATCAAAACCTTTACGATGATCTATGATTGTTAGGTCAGCATTTTTTAAATGGGAAAAAAGTGGGTTGTTTGGCCCAGGTGAATATCCCACCGCATGTTAACTTGAGAAAAAAATTTTTTCTACTCGAAATTTTTTGATCATTAGGTCATTTGCGTCTTAACCATGTTTCAGGCATGCATATCCATATTTGAAAAATGTTAGGATCAATTATAAATCTCTTTCTTATAAAACTCCATGCTATTAAGGGTAGCACTAGTGGAATTTCCAAAACAAGGATAATAAAAACTCTGGTGTTTATTTTTAGTGCGTGAAAATTTTTTCTTCACTTACTTGTATTATAGTTTTCAATTTATTATACATATACTCAGAAATTTTTATTTTTTTGTCATCTATTTGCCTTATCTTTTTTGTTTACGAGAAAAATGGGAGAGAGAAAACTCAAATTTGGATTTGAAAAAAAATTGAACATCCAAAATCGAAATGCACAAATGCTGAGAGAGATAATTCCAAAAATTATCTGTGATTTTTAGGGACTATAAACTCTTTTAGTTTTTTAAATATTTGGTTTTGTAATCATCGAAAAAGGGGGGAATTTTTAACTGAGTGTTGACTCCCAAACCATAAGTCATTTCTAACAACAATTATAGCCATTATGCATCATTAATCGATCAAAACATTTATGATGATCTATGATTGTTAGGTCAATTTTTTTTAAATAGGAAAAAATTGGGATGTTTGGCTCTAGTTAATATCCCACTGCACGTTAATTTGAGAATTTAATTTTTTCTACTCCTTCAAATTTTTGTATCATTAGGTCATTTGCTTCTTCAACATGTTTCAAACATGCCTTACCATATTTAAATCTTGCTAGGATCTATTAGAAATCACTTTCTTACAAAATTCCAAGTTATTAGGGTTTGTACTAGTGGAATTTCCCAAACATGAATAATAAAACTTTGGTGTTCATTTTTAGTGGTTGAAAAGAATTTCTTCACTTACATTTACTATATTTTTTAATTTTTTTAATACATAAACTCTAAAATTTTTATTTTTTTGTGATCTATTTGCCTTTCTTTTTTTACGAGAAAAAAGAGAGAGTGAAAACTTAAGTTTGGATTTGAAAAAAAATTGAACATCAAAAAATGGAAATACAAAAATTCAAAGAGAGATAATTCCAAAAAGTATCTGCAATTTTTAGGGATTGTAAACTATTTAAGATTTTTATATATTAGGTTATGCAATCAATGGAAAAAGGGGGAGAGGAGGCAAGGGAATTTTAACTGAGTATTGACTCTCAAACCATAAGTTATTTCTAACAAATATTATTGCCTTTATGCATCGTTAATCGATGAAAATCTTGATGATGATCTATGATTTTCAGTCAGTTTTTTGTAAATGGGAAAAGGTGGGTTGTTTGACTTGGGTGAATATCCCAACGCACGCTAACTTGAGAATATAATTTTTTCTACACCTTGAAATTTTTTGGTCATTAGGTCATTTTCTTCTTCAACATGTTTCAGGCATGCATATCTGTATTTGAAACATGATAGGATCAATTAGAAATCTCTTTCTTATAAAAGTCTTTGCTATTAGGAGTTGAACTAGTGGAATTTCCCAAACATGGATAACAAAAACTTTGGTGTTCATTTTTAGTACGTGAAATTTTTTTCTTCACTTACATTTATTATAGTTTTCAATTTTTTTAAACTTTAAATTTTTCATTTTGTTGTGACCTATTTGCCTTATCTTTTTAGTTTATGAGAAAATGGGAGAGTGAAAACTCAAGTTTTGGATTTGAAAAAAAATTGAACATCCAAAATCAAAATGGACAAATGCTTAGAGAGATAATTCCAAAAAGTATCTGTGATTTTTAGGGTTTGTAAACTTGTTTATGTTTTTATATATTAGGTTTTGCAATCACCGAAAAAAGGGGGCGAGGCATTTTTAACAGAATGTTGGCTCCCAAACCATAAGTTGTTGGAAGATAAGATCAAGCCCAAACGACCAAGGTCCACATATGTAAGATTATTATAAGATGGGCCACATGACCAAGGAAGGCCCACAAGACGGGCCCTAGCCCATAAGAAGTAGGACCCACAATGATTACCAAGAGCTGGCATCCTTATCACATCAGTTGGAAGATGAAGAAGGACTCAAAAAGTTATTTTTATCTTAGGGTCATGACAAGGAAGAGTTTTAGTTTAAGTTATATTTTGTCTTTTATCAATATTGAGTTACCTAATTATGTTAGGACTTACCTTAAGTGTTAGAGTTTGGGTGTAATTGGGACAAGGGTAGTTTTATTGTAATTAGACTCTACTACCTTCCTCTATTATAAATAGAGGTTCATGTTCTTTGATTACAATAAGTTATTGATGTCAATGAAGTATTTCACTTTTCCATAACTTCAACAGGCAAAAAGTGGGTTGTTTGGCTCGGGTGAATATCCCACCGCACGTTAACTTGAGAACTTAACTTTCTCTACTTGAAATTTTTGGATCATTAGATCATTCGCATCTTCAACATGTTTCGGGCATGCATATCCTTATTTTAAATCAATTAGAAATCAATTTCTTATAATATTCTAAGCTATTAGGGGGTTGTACTAGTGGAATTTGCTAAACATGGATAACAAAACTTTGGTGTTCATTTTTAGAGTGTGAAATTTTTTTCTTCACATACATTTATTTTAGTTTTCAATTTTTAGCACACATAAACTCTAAAATTTTCATTTCGTTGTGATCTATTTGCCATATCTTATCGTTTGCGAGAAAAAAAGGGAGTCTGAAAACTCAAGTTTGGATATTAAAAAAAAATGAATGTCCAAAATAGAAACACACAAATGTCGTGAGCGATAATTCCAAAAAGTATCTGTGATTTTTAGGGATTCTAAACACTATTAGTTTTTTACATATTAGAGTTTGCAATCATCAGAAAAGGGGTTCCTCTATTATAAATAGAGGTTCGTGTACTCTGATTACAACAAGTTATTGATGTCAATGAAGTATTTCACTTTTACATAAATTCAACATGGTATCAGAGTAGGTCCTATGAGTTGACTTGGTCAACTTATGGAGGTAATGTGATCCTTTTCTCTAAACCCTAAACCCTAGATCTAGGTTCGTAGTTATTTTTTTCTGTCCCTACACCCATAGTTTGCTTTGGTTTTTTACCTCTATAAGTAGTTTTTTATATTGAAAAATATATATTGATGGAAATATATTTGACTCTAAGTTCCAAAAAAAACATATTTGTTCCAATCAGAGTTATCTACATAGAGATATCGATATTTGAATGAGCAAAGGTCAGATTGAAAAAAGGTTCGAGTAACAGCAAAAATCTTCAGATTCCGAGGTATTTTTTGCTATCAAGAACTAGACTTTATATGGAGAAATATATATCAAAAGATAAATCTGTAAGTCTACTCTTTTACCTATTCAACCATTTTTTTATCTGAGTTATCTACAAAGATAAATCCATATTTGAAGTAGAAAAGGTCAGATTGAAAAAGACGTTTGAGTGGCAACAGAAAGCTTCAAAATCTGAGGTATTTTATGCTATCAAGAAAGAGTCTTTTTTATTACCTATTCAACCAATCCTTGATATGATCTTTTTATAAGGATATATTGATCTTTTAAGGGTCAATGATCATTCAAGAAAAATAGGAGAAACATTATTTAGTTCGGCCAGATGACAAAGACCAAAATATATCAGATTATTTGCCTTCTGAAAATTATATTTTATGAAGTTAAGTTATACTCGGATGAAATTTATTTAAGTCTACTTTCATAAGGAAATTTTTTATGTCAATCTGATCTATATTGAAAGATATATTCCAATTGGAAGAATCAAATGACATATTGGTATTCTTTTGTATAGAAAAATCCGAATTTATGACAATTGTTTTGCGTCATTTTTTGGGTTGATATATTAAGAAAATATCCCACTTCTCCCTATTTTGAGGGATTATTTATAAATCTCTATTATTTGGGCTTATTGCTCTATCTATGATATTTGGTTCAGGCTGGGATCACTGACATTACTTCCCAGCTTGAGGGGGAGAAATAGAAGAAGTACAAGGAGGTATTTTATTCCATATGTTGTGGATGATTTTATGTGACCAAAATATTCAAGAAATGGGGAACACAAAAGATCGAAGAAGAAAATTTTATCTCAGATTATTTCATGGGTTCTTTTACAAAGTTTATTATTTGGTTCGTGTTATATGTGTTGGAAGATGGTCGTGTTATATTCAGCTACAGCTATTATGTCTCTTTGGGGACATTATTATTGAATAAGAGGTGGCCTCATGTCATCATTTATTTTACCCCATCAAAAAGATCAAAATTGTTTGTGGTTGGGAGTCCATGATGGAGGAACTTTATCCCCGTCAAAAAGATGAAAAGTATTTGTGGTTACGAGTCCACGACGGAGGAACTTCATCCCCGTCAAAAAGATGAAAATTATTTGTGGTTGGAAGTTCATGATGGAGAAATTTTTATTACATCTCTTCCAATCTCCCCCCCACCCCACCCCTGTAAAGGCTTTTATGTCTCCTACCACTTGATCATCGTTGTCCTATGGAGGGACACGGTGGTGGACACTTAAGAGCAATACCGATAGACACACTACCGATAGCAGTGGAGTGTGCCCTACATCCAGCATTAAGACTGGAGTATGAAGCAATGACTTACTGGTTAGGAGTGATTTTTACTCTCACTTATAATGCCGCAGGGCCTCATGGAAGGACGCAACAGCATGAGGGGGAATGTTGGAAGATGAAGGCATATAGGAAGATGCCATTTTATAATAGAATATTTTTTATATCATTTGCAGCAAGCTGGGAGTTTATGTTGTTCTCTCACCCCAAGCTTGAGGGGGAATGTTGAAGATAAGATCAAGCCCAAATGACCAAGGCCCACATATGTAAGATTATTATAAGATGGGCCACATACCCAAGGAAGGCCCACAGGATGGGCCGAAGCCCATAACAAATAGGACCCACAATGAATACCAAGAGTTGGCATCCTTATCACATTAGTTGGAAGATCAAGAAGGACTCACAAAAGTATCTTTATCTTAGGGTCACGACCAAGAAGAGTTTCATTTTAAGTTATAATTGTCTTTTATCAATATTGAGTTACCTAATTATGTTAGGACTTACCTTAAGTGTTAGAGTTTGGGTGTAATTGGGACAAGGGTAGTTTTATTGTAATTAGACTCTACTACTCTCCGATTACAACAAGTTATTGATGTCAATGAAGTATTTCACTTTCCCATAAATTCAACATAAGTCATTTCTAACAAAACTTATTGCCATTACGCATCATTAATCGATCAAAACCTTTACGATGATCTATGATTGTTAGGTCAGCAATTTGTAAATGGTAAAAAGGTGGGTTGTTTGGCTCGGGTGAATATTCCACCGCACGTTAACTTGAGAATTTAGTTTTTTCTACTCGAATATTTTTTGTCATTAGGTCATTTGCATATTCAACATGTTTCAGGCATGAATATCCATATTTGAAACTAGTTAGGATCAATTAGAAATCTCTTTCTTATAAAATTCCTTGCAATTAGGGGTTGTACTAGGGTAATTTCCCAAACATGGATAACAAAAACTTTGGTGTTCATGTTTTTGTCCGTGAAAATTTTTTCTTCACTTACTTTTATTATAGTTTTAAATTTTTTGCATTGATAAACTCAAAAATTTTTTTTTTGTTGTGATCTATTTGCCTTTTCTTTTTTTTTTTTACGAGAAAAATGGGAGAGTGAAAACTAAACTATGGATTTGAAAAAAATTGAACATCGAAAATCAAAATTCACAAATGTTGAGGGAGATAATTCCAAAAAGTATATGTGATTGTTAGGGATTCTAAACTCTTTTCCTTTTTTATATATAAGGTTTTGCAATCATCGAAAAACAAGGGGCAAGGCATTTTTAACTGAGTGTTGGCTCCCAAACCACAAGTCATTTGTAACAAAAATTATAGCCATTACGCATCATTAATTGATCAAAACCTTTACAATGATCCATGAATTTTAGGTCCCTTTTTTTGTAAATAGGCAAAACGTGGTTTGTTTGGCTCTGGTAAATATCCCACCGCATGCTAACTTGAGAATTTAATTTTTTCTACTCAAATTTTTTGAATCAATAGGTCATTTACATCTTCAACATGTTTCAGGCACACATATCCATATTTAAATCTTGTTAGGATCAATTAGAAATCTCTTTCTTATAAAATTCCAAGATATTAGTGGTTGTGCTAGTGGAATTTCCCAAATATGGACAACAAAACTTTGGTGTTCATTTTTAGTGCGTGAAAACATTTTCTTCACTTACATTTATTACAGTTTCTATTTTTTGTACACATAAACTTTAAAATTTTCATTTTGTTGTGATCAATTTGACTTATCTTTTTGTTTACGAGATAAAAGGGATAGTGAAAATTCAAGTTTGGATTTGAAAACAAATTGAACATCCAAAATGGAAATGCACAAATATAGAGAAAGATAAATCCAAAAAGTATCGGTGATTTTTTGGGATTATAAACACTTTCAGTTTTTTATATATTAGGTTATGCAATCATCGAAAAATGGGTGGTGAGGAAATTTTAACTGAGTCATTTTTAAATAAATTATTGCCATTACGCATCATTAATTGATCAAAACCTTTATGGTAATCTATTATTTTTAGGTCAGCATTTTTTAAAAGGGAAAAAAGTGTACAGTTTGGCTCGGGTGAATATCTCACCGCACATTAACTTGAGAATTTAATTTTTTCTACTCCTTGAAATTTTTTGGTCATTAGGTCATTTGCATCTTCAACATGTTTCAGGCATGCATATCCATATTTGAAACTTCTTAGGATCAATTAGAATTCTCTTTCTTATAAAATTCCTTGCTTTTAGGGGTTGTACTAGTGGAATTTCCAAAACATGGATAACAAAAACTTTGGTGTTCATTTTTAGTGCATGAAAATTTTTTATTTACTTACTTTTATTATAGTTTTCAATTTTTTGCATACATAAACTCTAAAATTTTTATTTAGTTGTAATTTATTTCCCTTATCTTTTTCGTTTACGAGAAAAATGGGAGAGAGAAAACTGAAGTTTGGATTTGAAAAAAAATTGAACATCCAAAATCGAAATTCACAAATGCAGAGGGAGATAGTTGCAAAAGGTATCTGTAGTTTTCAGGGATTGTAAACTCTTTTAGTTTTTTCTATATTAGGTTTTGCAATCATCGGAACACAGGGTGTGAGGCATTTTTAACTGAGTGTTGGCTCCCAAACCATAAGTCATTTATAACAAAAATTATTGTCGTTATGCTTCATTAATCGATCAAAACCTTTACGAAGATCTATGATTGTAAGGTCAGCATTTTTTAAATGGGATAAAAGTGGGTGGTTTGGCTCAGGTGAATGTCCACCGCAAATTAACTTGAAAATTTAATTTTTTCTACTCGAAATTTTTTGGTCATTAGGTCATTTACATCTTCAACGTGTTTCAGGCAAGCATATCCATATTTGAAACATCTTAGGATAGATTAGAAATCTCTTCCTTATAAAAATTTCATGCTATTAGGGGTTGTACTAGTGGAATTTCCCAAACATGGATAACAAAAGCTTTGGTGTTTATTTTTAGTGTGTGAAATTTTTTTTCTTCACTTACATTTATTATAGTTTTCAATTTTTTGCATACATAAACTCTAAATTTTTCATTTTGTTGTGATCGATTTGCGTTATCTTTTTTGTTTATGAGAAAAATGGGAGAGTGAAAACTCAAGTTTGGATTTGAAAAAAAATTGAACATCCAAAATTGAAATACACAAATGCTGAGAGAGATAATTCCAAAAAGTATCTGTGATTTTTTTTATTATAAAATCTTTTATTTTTATATATTTTAGGATTTCCAATCATCGAAAAACGGGGGAAAAGGTATTTTTAACTGAGTGTTGACTCCCAAACCATAAGTCATTTCTACTTAAAATTATAGCCATTACGCATCATTAATCGATCAAAACCTTTACAATGATCTATGATTGTTAGGTTAGCTTTTTGTAAATAGGTAAAAAGTGGGTTGTTTGGCTCTGGTAAATATCCCTCCGCACGTTAAATAGAGAATTTAATTTTTTCTACACCATCAAAATTTTAAATCATTACGTCATTTGCATCTTCAACATGTTTCAGGAATGCATATTATTTAAATCTTGATAGGATCAATTAGAAATCTCTTTCATATAAAATTCTAAGCTATTAGGGGTTTTACTAGTGGAATTTCCCAAACATGGATAACAAAACAATGGTTTTCGTTTTTAGTGCGTGAAATTTTTTTCTTCACTTACACTTGTGATAGTTTTCAATTTTTTACAAACATAAAATGTAAAATTTTCATTTTGTTGTGAACTATTTGCTTATCTTTTTGTTTACGAGAAAAAAGGGAGCGTGAAAACTCAAGTTTGGATTTGAAAAAAAATTGAACATCTAAAATGGAAATGCACAAATATAAAGACAGATAATTCCAAAAAATATATTTGATTTTTAGGGATAGTAACCTCTTTCATATTTTTATATATTAGGTTCTGCAATAAATGAAAAAGGGGTCTGCAGGGGGGGGGGGGGGGGGGGGGGGGGGGGGGGGCAAGGGAATTTTGTTTGAGTGTTGACTCCCAGACCATAAGTCATTTCTAACAAAAATTATTGCCGTTACGTGTCATTAATTGATAAAAAATTTACGATGATCTATGATTGTTAGGTCAGCATTTTTTAAATGGGAAAAAAGTGGGTTGTTTGGCTCGGGGGAATATCCCACCGCACATTAACTTGAGAATTTGATTTTTCTACTCCTTGAATTTTTTTGTTCATTAGGTCATTTGCATCTTCAACATATTTTAGGCATGCATATCCATATTTGAAACATCTTAGGATAGATTAGAAATCTCTTTCTTTTAAAATTCCATGCTATTAGGGGTTGTAATAGTGGAATTTTCCAAACATGGATAACAAAAACTTTGGTTGTTATTTTTAGTGAGTGAAAAGTTTTTCTTCACTTACATTTATTATAGTTTTCAATTTTTTTCATACTTAAACTTTAAATTTTTCATTTTGTTGTGATCTATTTGCCTAATCTTTTTTGTTTACGAGAAAAATGTGAGAATGAAAACTCAAGTTTGGATTTGAAAAAAAATTAAACATCCAAAATCGAAATACACAAATGCTGAAGAGATAATTCCAAAAAGTATCTGTGATTTTTAGTGATTTTAAACTCTTTTAGTTTTTTATATATTAGGTTTTGCAATCATCGGAAATTGGGGGGCGAGGCATTTTTAACTGAGTGTTGACTCCAAACCATAAGTCATTTCTAACAAAAAATTATGGCCATTACACATCATTAATCGATCAAAACCTTTATGATGCTCTATGATTGTTAGGTCAGCTGTTTGTAGGTAGGCAAAAATTGGGTTGTTTGGCTTTAGTAAATATCCCACCACACGTTAACTTGAGAATATATTTTTTTCTACACCTAGAAATTTTTAAATCATTAGGTCATTTGCATCTTCAATATGTTTCGGCCATGTATAGCCATATTTAAATCTTGTTAGGATCAATTAGAAACCTCTTTCTTATAAAATTTCAAGCTATTTGGGGTTCCACTAGTGGAATTTCCCAAACATGGATAACAAAACATTGGTTTTAATTTTTATTGTGTGTAATTTTTTCTTCACTTACATTTACTTTAGTTTTCAATTTTTTACAAACATAAACTCTAAAATTTTCATTTTGTTGTGATCTATTTGCGTGATCATTTTGTTTACGAGAAAAAAAGGGAGAGTGAAAACTCAAGTTTGGATTTGACAAGAAATTGAACATCCAAAATGGAAATGCACAAATGTAGAGAGAGATAATTCCAAAAAGTATCTGTGATTTTTAAGGATTGTAAACTCTTTAAGATTTTTATATATTTGGTTCTACAATCAAAGGAAAAGGGAGGGCAAGGAAATTTTAACTGAGAGTTGACTCCCAAACCATAAGTCATTTTTAAAGAAAAATTATTGCCGTTACACATCATTAAGTGATCAAAAACTTTACGGTGATCTATGATTTATAGGTCAACTTTTTGTAAATGGACAAAAAGTGGGTTGTTTGGCTCAGGTGGATATCCCACTACACGTTAACTTGAGAATTTCATTTTTCTACTCGTTGAAATTTTCAATCATTAGGTCATTTGCATCTTCAACATGTTTCAAACATGCATATCCATATTTAAAATCATGTTAGGAACGATTTGAAATCTCTTTCTTATAAAACTCCAAGGTATTAGGGATTGTACTAGTAGAATTTCCCTAACATGGATAACAAAACTTTGGTGTTCATTTTAAGTGCGTGAAAAAATTTTCTTCACTTATATTTATTATAATTTTCAATTTTTTGTATACATAAAATTTAAAAATTTCATTTTGTTGTGATCTATGCCTTGTCATTTTTTAAAGAGAAAAAATGGAGAGTGAAAACTTGATTTTGGATTTGAAAAAAAATTGAACATCCAAAATAGAAATGCACAAATGCAAAGGGAGATAATTCCAAAAAGTATATTTGATTTTTTGGGATTTTAAACTATTTTTTTTATATATTAAGTTATACAATCATCGGAAAAGGGGGGCTGACAGAATTTTAACAAAGTGTTGACTACCAAACCATAAGTCATTTCTAACCAAAATTGTTGCAGTTACACATCATTAATTGATCAAAACCTTTACGATGATCTATGATTGTTAGGTCAGCATTTTTTAAATGGGAAAAAAAGTGGGTTGTTTGGCTCTGGTGAATACCCACCGCACGTTAACTTGAGAAAATAATTTCTTCTACTCCTTGAAATTTTTTGGTCATTAGGTCATTTGCATCTTCAACATGTTTCAGGCACGCATATCCATATTTGAAAAATGTTATGATCAATTAGAAATCTCTTTCTTATAAAACTCCATGCTATTAGAAGTTGTACTAGTGGAATTTCCAAAACATGAATAATAAAAACTTTGGTTTTCATTTTTAGTGCGTGAAATTTTTTTCTTCACTTACATTTATTATAGTTTTCAATTTTTTGCATACATATACTCTGAAATTTTCATTTGCTTTCATCTATTAGCCTTATCTTTTTTGTTTACGAGAAAAATGGGAGAAAGAAAACTCAAGTTTGGATTTGAAAAAAAATTGAACATCCAAAATCGAAATGCACAAATGTTGACAGAGATAATTCCAAAAAGTATCTGTGATTTTTAGGGACTATAAACTCTTTTAGTTTTTTAAATATTTGGTTTTGAATTCATCGAAAAATGGGGGCATTTTTAACTGAGTGTTGACTCCCAAACCATAAGTCATTTCTAACAAAAATTATAGCCATTATGCAATTAATCGATCAAAACATTTTTGGTGATCTATGATTGTTAGGTCAGCTTTTTGTAAATAGGAAAAAAGTGGGTTGTTTGGCTCTAGTAAATATCCCATTGCACGTTAATTTGAGAATTTAATTTTTTCTACTCCAAATTTTTGTATCGTTTGGTCATTTGCTTCTTCAACATGTTTCAAGCATGCATATCCATATTTAAATCTTGCTAGGATCTATTAGAAATCTCTTTCTTAAAAAATTCTGATATATTAGGGTTTGTACTAGTGGAATTTCCTAAACATGGATAATGAAACTTTGGTGTTCATTTTTAGTACGTGAAAAGAATTTCTTCACTTACATTTATTATAGTTTTCAATTTTTTTCATACATAAACTCTAAAATTTTTATTTTTTTTGTGATCTATTTGCCTTTCTTTTTTGTTTATGAGAAAAAAGAGAGTGAAAACTTAAGTTTGGATTTGAAAAAAAATTGAACATCAAAAAATGGAAATACACAAATGCAAAGAGAGATAATTCCAAAAAGTATCTACGATTTTTTTGGATTGTAAACTATTTAAGATTTTTATATATTAGGTTCTGCAATCAATGGAAAAGGGGGAGAGTGGACGAGGGAATTTTAACTGAGTGTTGACTCCCAAACCATAAGTTATTTCTAACAAATATTATTACCGTTATGCATCGTTAATCGATGAAAACCTTGAAGATGATCTATGATTTTCAGTCAGCGTTTTGTAAATGGGAAAAAAGTGGGTTGTTTGGCTCGGGTGAATATCCCAACACACGCTAACTTGAGAATATAATTTTTTCTACACCTTGAAATTTTTTGGTCATTAGGTCATTTTCATCTTCAACATGTTTCAGGCATGCATATCCGTATTTGAAATATGATAGGATCAATTACAAATCTCTTTCTTATAAAAGTTTTTGCTATTAGGAGTTGTACTAGTGGAATTTCCCAAACATGGATAACAAAAACTTTGGTGTTCATTTTTAGTACGTGAAATTTGTTTCTTCACTTACATTTATTATAGTTTTCAATTTTTTTAAACTTTAAATTTTTCATTTTGTTGTGACCTATTTGCCTTATCTTTTTAGTTTATGAGAAAATGGGAGAGTGAAAACTCAAGTTTGGATTTGAAAAAAAATTGAACATCCAAAATATAAATGCACAAATGCTGAGAGAGATAATTCCAAAAAGTATCTGTGATTTTTAGGGTTTGTAAACTCGTTTAGTTTTTTATATATTAGGTTTTGCAATCACCGAAAAAAAGGGGGTGAGGCATTTTTAACTGAATGTTAGATCCCAAACCATAAGTTGTTGGAAGATAAGATCAAGCCCACATGACCAAGGCCTACATATGTAAGATTATTATAAGACGGGCCACATGACCAAGGAAGGCCCACAAGATGGGCCCAAGCCCATAAGAAGTAGGACCCACAATGATTACCAAGAGTTGTCATCCTTATCACATCACTTGGAAGATCAAAAAGGACTCACAAAAGTATCTTTATCTTAGGGTCACGACAAGGAAGAGTTTTAGTTTAAGTTATATTTGTCTTTTATCAATATTGAGTTACCTAATTATGTTAGGACTTACCTTAAGTGTTAGAGTTTGGGTGTAACTGGGACAAGGGTAGTTTTATTGTAATTGGACTCTACTACTTTCCTCTATTATAAATAGAGGTTCGTGTACTCTGATTACAACAAGTTATTGATTTCAATGAAGTATTTCACTTTTCCATAAATTCAACATGGTATCAGAGCAGGTCTTGTGAGTTGACTTGGTCAACTTACGGAGGTAATGTGATCCTTTTCTCTAAACCCTAAACCCATGGTCTAGGTTCGTAGTTATTTTTTCTGTCCCTACACCCATAGTTTGCTTTGCGTTTTTTACCTCTATAAGTAGTTTTTTATATTCAAAATTATATATTGACGAAAATATATTTGACTCTAAATTCCAAAAAAAATCTATTTGTTCCAATCAGAGTTATCTACATAGAGATATCGATACTTGAATAAGCAAATGTCAGATTGCAAAAAGGTTCGAGTAATAGCGGAAATCTTCAGATTCTGAGGTATTTTTTGCTATCAAGAACTAGACTTTATATGGAGAAATATATATCAAAAGATAAATCTGTAAGTGTACTCTTTTACCTATTCAACCAATTTTTTATCTGAGTTATCTACAAAGAGAAATCGATATTTGAAGCAGCAAAGGTCAGATTGAAAATGAGGTTCGAGTGGCAGCAGAAAGCTTCAAATTCTGAGGTATTTTATGCTATCAATAAAGAGACTTTATATGGGGAAATATATATCAAAAGAAAGTTACGTAAGGTTTTTTCTTTCCTATTCAACCAATCCTCGGTATGACCTTTTTATAAGGATATATTGGTCCTTGAAGGGTCAATGATCATTCTGGAAAATAGGAGAAACAGTATTTAGTTCGGCCAGATGACAGACACAGAAAAATATCAGATTATTTGCCTTCTGAAAATTATATTTTATGAAGTTAAGTTATACTCAGATAAAATTTATTTAAGTCTAATTTCATAAGGAAAAATTTCATGTCAATCTGATCTATATTGAAAGATATATTCGAATTGGAAGAATCATAGGACATGTTGGTATTCTGCTGTATTGAAAAATCCGAATTTAAGACAATTGTTTTGCGTCATTTTTTGAGTTTATATATCAAGAAAATATCTCACTTCTCCCTGTTTTGAGGGCTTATTTATATATCTCTATTATTTGGGCTTATTGCTCTATCTATGATATTTGGTTCAAGCTGGGATCACTGACATTACTTCCCAGCTTGAGGGGGAGAAGTAGAAGAAGTTCAAGAAGGAGGTATTTTATTCCATATGTTGTGGATGATTTTATGTGACCAAAATATTCAAGAAATGGGGAGCACAAAAGATGAAGATTGTTCATCTAAGAAGAAAATTTTATCTCAGATTATTTCATGGGTTCTTTTACAAAGTTTATTATTTGGTTCGTGTTATATGTGTTGGAAGATGGTCGTGTTATATTCAGCTGTAGCTATTATGTCTCTTTGGGGACATTATTATTGAGTAAGAGGTGGCCACATGTCATCATTTATTTTACCCCATCAAAAAGAACAAATTTTTTTGTGGTTGGGAGTCCACGACGGAGGAACTTCATCCTCGTCGAAAAGATGAAAATTATTTGTGGTTGGGAGTCCACGACGGAGGAACTTCATCCCCATCAAAAATATAAAAATTATTTGTGGTTGGAAGTCCATGACGGAGGAACTTCATCCCTGTAAAAAAGATGATAATTATTCATGGTTGGGAGTCCATGACGGAGGAACTTCATCGCCATCAAAAAGATGAAAATTATTTGTGGTTGGAAGTCCATGACGGAGGAACTTATGATTACATCTCTTCCAATATTCCCCCCACCCCACCCCTGTAATGGCTTTTATGTCTCCTACCACTTGAGCATCATTGTCCAATGGAGGGACATGTTGGTGGACACTTCAGAGCAATACCGATAGACACACTACCGATAGGAGTGGCGTGTGCCCTACATCCAGCATTAAGACTGGAGTATGAAGCAATGACTTACCGGCTAGGAGTGATTTTTACTCTCACTTATAATGCTGCAGAGCCTCATGGAAGGACGCAACAGCGTGAGGGGGAATGTTGGAAGATGAAGGCATATAGGAAGATGTGCCATTTTTTACAAGAATATTTTTTACATCAATTGCAGCAAGCTGGGAGTTCATGTTGTTCTCTCACCCCAAGCTTGAGGGGGAGTGTTGGAAGATGAGATCAAACCCAAACGACCAAGGCCCACATATGTAAGATTATTCTAAGATGGGCCACATGACCAAGGAAGGCCCACAAGATGGGCCCAACCCTTAAGAAATAGGACCCACAATGAATACCAAGAGTTGGCATCCGTATCACATCAGTTGGAAGATCAAGAAGGACTCACAAAAGTATCTTTATCTTAGGGTCACGACCAAGAAGAGTTTTAGTTTAAGTTATATTTGTCTTTTATCAATATTGAGTGACCTAATTATGATAGAACTTACCTTAAGTGTTAGAGTTTGGGTGTAATTGGGACAAGGGTAGTTTTATTGTAATTAGACTCTACTACTATTTGATTACAACAAGTTATTGATGTCAATGAAGTATTTCACTTTCCCATAAATTCAACATAAGTCATTTCTAACAAAAATTATTGCCGTTACCCATCCTTAATCAATCAAAACCTTTATGATGATCTATGATTATTAGGTCAGCATTTTGTAAATGGTAAAAAGGTGGGTTGTTTGGCTCGGGTGAATATTCCACCGCACGTTAACTTGAGAATTTAGTTTTTTCTACTCAAATTTTTTTTTTCATTAGGTCATTTGCATCTTCAACATGTTTTAGGCATGAATATATTTGAAACTAGTTAGGATCAATTATAAATCTCTTTCTTATAAAATTCCTTGCTATTAGGGGTTGTACTAGGGGAATTTCCCAAACATGGATAACAAAAACTTTGGTGTTCATTTTTTGTCCGTGCAAAATTTTTTCTTCACTTACTTTTATTATAGTTTAAATTTTTTGCATTGATAAACTCTAAATTTTCGTTTTGTTGTGATCTATTTGCCTTATCTTTATTTTCACGAGAAAAATGGGAGAGTGAAAACAAAACTAGGGATTTGAAAAAAATTGAACATTGAAAATCAAAAATCACAAATGTTAAGGGAGATAATTCCAAAAATTATATGTGATTGTTAGGGATTCTAAACTCTTTTAGTTTTTTATATATAAGGTTTTGCAATCATCGAAAAACAAGGGGCAAGGCATTTTTAACTGAGTGTTGGCTCTCAAACCACAAGTCATTTCTAACAAAATTATAGCCATTACGCATCATTAATCAATCAAAATCTTTACAATGATCGATGATTTTTAGGTCCGTTTTTTGTAAATAGGCAAAACCTGGTTTGTTTGGCTCTGGTAAATATCCCACCGCACGCTAACTTGAGAATTTAATTTTTTCTACTCAAATTTTTTGAATCATTAGGTCATTTACATCTTCAACATGTTTCAGGCACACATATCCATATTTAAATCTTGTTAGGATCAATTAGAAATCTCTCTCTTATAAAATTCCAAGCTATTAAGTGTTGTGCTAGTGGAATTTCCCACATATGGACAAGAAAACTTTGGTGTTCATTTTTAGTGCGTGAAAACATTTTCTTCACTTACATTTATTATAGTTTTCTAGTTTTTGCACACATAAACTCTTAATTTTTCATTTTTTTGTGATCTATTTTACTTATCTTTTTGTTTACGAGAAAAAAGGGATAGTGAAGATTCAAGTTTGGATTTGAAAAAAAATTGAACATCCGAAATTGAAATGGACAAATGCAGAGAGAGAAAAATCAAAAAAGTATCTGGGATTTTTTGGGATTGTAAACACTTTCATTTTTTTATATATTAGGTTATGCAATCATCGAAAAATGGGTGGCGAGGTCATTTCTAAAAAAATTATTGCCGTCACGCATCAATAATCGATCAAAACCTTTATGATGATCTATGATTGTTAGGTCAGCATTTTTTAAAAGGGAAAAAATTGGGTTGTTCGGCTCGGGTGAATATCCCACCTCACATTAACTTGAGAATTTAATTTTTTTACTAGAAATTTTTTGGTCATTAGGTCATTTGCATCTTCAACATGTTTCAGGCATGCATATCCATATTTGAAACATTTTAGGATCAATTAGAAATCTCTTTCTTATAAAATTCCTTGCTTTTAGGGGTTGTACTAGTGAAATTTCAGAAACATGGATAACAAAAACTTTGGTGTTCATTTTTAGTGCGTTAAAATTTTTTATTTATTTACTTTTATTATAGTTTTCAATTTTTTGCATACATAAACTCTAAAATTTCATTTAGTTGTGATCTATTTCTCTTATCTTTTTCGTTTACGAGAAAAATGGGAGAGAGAAAACTGAAGTTTGGATTTTAAAAAAAATTGAACATCCATAATCGAAATTCACAAATGCAGAGGGAGATAATTGCAAAAGGTATCTCTGGTTTTTAGGGATTGTAAACTCTTTTAGTTTTTTCTATATTAGGTTTTACAATCATCAGAAAACAGGGTGTGAGGCCTTTTTAACTGAGTGTTGGCTCCCAAACCATAAGTCATTTACAACAAAAATTATTGCCATTACGCATCATTAATCGATCAAAACCTTTACGACGATCTATGATGGTTACGTGAGCATTTTGTAAATGGGATAAAAGTGGGTGGTTTGTCTCGGGTGAATATCCCACCGCACATTAACTTGAGAATTTTTTTTTTTCTACTCCGTGAAATTTTGTGGTCATTAGGTCATTTGCATCTTCAACATGTTTCGGGCAAGCATATCCATATTTGAAACATCTTAGGATAGATTAGAAATCTCTTCCTTATAAAATTTCATGCTCTTAGGGGTTGTACTAGTGGAATTTCCCAAACATGGATAACAAAAACTTTGGTGTTTCTTTTTAGTGTGTGAAAAAAATTTCTTCACTTACATTTATTATAGTTTTCAATTTTTTGCATACATAGCCTCTAAATTTTTAATTTTTTGTCATCTATTTGCCTTATCTTTTTTGTTTATGAGAAAAATGGGAGAATGAAAACACAAGTTTGGATTTGAAAAAAAATTGAACATCCAAAATTGAAATACACAAATGTTGAGAGAGATAATTCCAAAAAGTATCTGTGATTTTTTGTGATTGTAAACTCTTTTATTTTTATATATTTTAGGATTTGCAATCATCAGAAAACGGGGGAAAATGCATTTTTAACTGAGTGTTGACTCCCAAACCATAAGTCTTCTACTTAAAATTATAGCCATTACACACCATTAATCGATCAAAACCTTTACAATGATCTATGATTGTTAGGTCAGCTTTTTGTAAATAGGTAAAAAGTGGGTTGTTTGGCTCGAGTAAATATCCCTCCGCATGTTAACTTGAGGATTTAATTTTTTTTGCACCTTGAAAATTTTAAATCATTACGTCATTTGCATCTTCAACATGTTTTAGGAATGCATATCATTATTTAAATCTTGTTAGGATCAATTAGAAATCTCTTTCATATAAAATTCCAAGCTATTAGGGGTTGTACTAGTGGAATTTTCCAAATATGGATAACAAAACAATGGTTTTCATTTTTAGTGCGTGAAGTTTTTTTCTTCACTTACATTTATTATAGTTTTCAATTTTTTAGAAACATAAACTATAAAATTTTCATTTTGTTGTGAACTATTTTCCTTTTCTTTTTACTTACGAGAAAAAAGGGAGCGTGAAAACTGAAGTTTGGATTTGAAAAAAATGAACATCTAAAATGGAAATGCACAAATATAGAGACAGATAAGTCCAAAAAATATCTGTGATTTTTATGGACTGTAAACTCTTTCAGATTTTTATATATTAGGTTCTGAAATCAATGAAAAATGGGGAGGGGGGGCAAGGGGAATTTTAACTGAGTGTTGACTCCCAAACCATAAGTCATTTCTAACAAAAGTTATTACCGTTATGCTTCATTAATTGATCAAAAGTTTACGATGATCTATGATTGTTAGGTCAGCATTTTTTAAATGGGAAAAAAATGGGTTGTTTGGCTCGGGTGAATATCCCACCGCATATTAACTTGAGAATTTAATTTTTTCTACTCCTTGAAATTTTTTGGTCATTAGATCATTTGCATCTTCAACATGTTTTAGGCATGCATATCCATATTTGAAACATGTTAGGATAGATTAGAAATCTCTTTCTTTTAAAATTCCATGCTTTTAGGGGTTGTACTAGTGGAATTTTCCAAACATGGATAACAAAAACTTTGGTGGTTATTTTTAGTGCATGAAAAGTTTTTCTTCACTTACATTTATTATAGCTTTCAATTTTTTGCATACATAAACTCTATATTTTTCATTTTGTTGTGATCTATTTGCCTAGTCTTTTTTGTTTACGAGAAAAATGGGAGAGTGAAAACTCTAGTTTGGATTTGAAAAAAAATTAAACATCCAAAATCGAAATACACAAATGTTGAGGACATAATTCCAAAAAGTATCTGTGACTTTTAGTGACTTTTAACTCTTTTAGTATTTTGTATATTAGGTTTTGCAATCATCGAAAAATGGGGGGTGAGGTATTTTTAACTGAGTGTTGACTCCCAAACCATAAGTCATTTCTAACAAAAATTATAGCCATTACACTTCATTAATCGATCAAAACCTTTATGATGATCTATGATTGTTAGGTTAGGTTTTTGTAAGTAGGCAAAAATTGGGTTGTTTGGCTCTGGTAAATATCCCACCGCACGTTAACTTGAGAATTTATTTTTTTCTACACCTAGAAATTTTTAAATCATTAGGTCATTTGCATCTTCAATATGTTTCGGGCATGCACATCCATATTTAAATCTTGTTAGGATTAGAAATATCTTTCTCATAAAATTTCAAGCTATTGCGTGAAATTTTTTTCTTCACTTAATTTTATTTTTCAATTTTATAAAAACATAAACTCTTAAATTTTCATTTTGTTGTGATCTATTTGCCTGATCATTTTGTTTACGAGAAAAAAAGGGACAGTGAAAACTCAAGTTTGGATTTCACAAAAAATTGAACATCCAAAATGGAAATGCTCAAATGCAGAGAGAGATAATTCCAAAAAGTATCTGTGATTTTTAAGGAATGTAAACTCTTTAAGATTTTTATATATTAGGTTCTGCAAACAATGGAAAAGGGAATTTTAACTGAGTGTTGACTCCCAAAACATAAGTCATTTTTAACAAAAATTATTGCCGTTACACATCATTAATCAATCAAAACCTTTACGGTGATCTATGATTTATAGGTCAACTTTTTGTAAATGGGCAAAAAATGGGTTGTTTGGTTCGGGTGGATATCCCACTACACGTTAACTTGAGAATTTAATTTTTCTACTCCTTGAAATTATTAATCATTAGGTCATATGCATCTTCAACATGTTTCAGGCATGCATATCCATATTTAAAATCATGTTAGGAACGATTTGAAATCTCTTTCTTATAAAACTCCAAGCTATTAGGGGTTGTACTAGTAGAATTTCCCTAACATGGATAACAAAACTTTGGTGTTCATTTTAAGTGCGTGAAAAAATTTTATTCACTTATATTTATTATAGTTTTCAATTTTTTGTATACAAAAACTCTAAAAGTTTCATTTTGTTGTGATCTATATGCCTTATCATTTCTTTTACGTGAAAAAAGGGAGAGTGAAAACTCGATTTTGGATTTGAAAAAAAATTGAACATCCAAAATGGAAATGCATAAATGCAAAGAGAGATAATTCCAAAACGTATATATGATTTTTTTGGATTTTAAACTATTTTGTTTTTATATATTAGGTTTGCACCATTAATCGATTAAAACCTTTTAGATGATCTATGATTTATAGTTCAGCTTGTATTAAATGGGAAAAAGTGGGTTTTTTGGCCCGGATGAATATCCCACCGTATGTTAACTTGAAAATTTAATTTTTTCTACTCGAAATTTTTGGATCATTAGGTCATTTGCATTTTCAACATGCTTCAGGCATGCATATCCATATTTGAAACATGTTAGGATCAATTAAAAATCTTTTTCTTATAAAATTCAATGCTATTGGGGATTGTACTATTGGAATTTCCCAAACATAGATAACAAAAACTTTGGTGTTCATTTTTAGTGCATGAAAATTTTTTCTTCACTTATATTTATTATAGTTTTCAATTTTTTTCATACATAAACTCTAAAAATTTCATTTTCTTGTGATTTATTTGCTTATCTTTTTTGTTTACGAGAAAATGGGTGAATGAAAACTCAAGTTTGGATTTGAAAAAAATTGAACATCCAAAATCGAAGTGCACAAATGCTGAGAGAGATAATTCCAAAAAGTATATGTTATTTTTAGGGATTGTAAACTCCTTTATTTTATTATATATTAGGTTTTGTAATCATCGAAAAATGGGGGGCGAGGCATTTTTAACTAAGTGTTGACTCCCAAACCAAAAGTCATTTCTAACAAAAATTATAGCCATTACGCATCATTAATGGATCAAAACCTTTACGATGATCTATGATTGTTTGGTCAGCTTTTTGTAAATAGGCAAAAAAATGGGTTGTTTGGCTCTAGAAAATATCCCACCGCACGTTAACTTGAGAATTTAATTTTTTCTACTCCTTGAAAATTTTGAATCATTAGGTCATTTGCATCTTCAACATGTTTCAGGAATGCATATTAGTATTTAAATCTTGTTAGGATCAATTAAAAATATCTTTCTTATAAAATTCCAAGCTATTAGGGGTTGTTCATTTTTTTTATATATTATGTTCTGCAATATATGGAAACCGGGGGGGGGGGGGGGGGGGGGGGGGGAGGATTTTAACTGAGTGTTGACTCCCAAACCATAAGTCATTTCTAACAAAAATTATTCCCGTTATGCATCATTAATCGATCAAAACCTTTACAATGATCTATGATTTATAGGTCAGCTTTTTTTAATGGTAAAAAATTGGTTGTTTGTATGTACGTTAACTTGAGAATTTTACTTTTTCTACTCGAAATGTTTTGGTCATTAGGTCATTTGCATCTTCAACATATTTCAGGCATGCATATCCATATTTGAAACATGTTAGGATCAATTAGAAATCTCTTTCTTATAAAACTCTATGCTATTAAGGGTTGTACTAGTGGAATTTCTCAAACATGGATAGCAAAAACTTGTAGTGTGTCAATGCTCACCTCTCTCAAGTTACTGTTAATGTAATGTATTCACTGGCCCCCAATTATGAGGAGGTCAATGTCGATAGTGAGTAAATTAGTTAGCAGTTCCGGCTTAGACGCTAATGAGGTAATATTGTGACAGCAATGGTTATTTGTGAAGAAACTGTAAAATGAAGGCAGGGTTTGGGGCATCAACCCCGACGGTTGTCCAAGGGGGCTAGCTCCGTTGGCGACGGGGTCCGGGTATGCCGTTAGTCACGAATGAGAGACCCAAGTATGAAGGGAAAAATTAAAAGACTCAAGTGTGAACGGGAATTAATGGAAGCAGAGAAAAACAGAGGTGCAATATGTACTAACCTTCACAGCGGACAAAGGCCCCCATCGGCATCGGAAGAGAAAGGAAGCTTCTTTTCTCTTATTTTCGTAGCTGTCTCCCAGTTGTCTTCCTCGATTCAGTGCTGCAAATCACCTATAAATAGATGTGTTCTTCAGCAACAAATCGCATCCAGAGTAATACCTAATCCCTGTTCATATTATTTTAGTTTCTTCTTCTATAAGTCCAAAAGCCATTAAAGCTCTTCTAAGAGCGTGTGGTGGGACAAAATCAGCTTTGTATTGAAATAAAGTTCAGCGTTGGCTTTCTTCTTGATTGCTGTTAAGATGTTCCTAGGTTGAGCTTACTCTGTTTTACTAAACTTTGGTGTTCATTTTTAGTTCGTGAAATTTTTTTCTTCACTTAAATTTTTTATATTTTTCAATTTTTTGCATCCATAAACTCTAAAATTTTAATTTTGTTGTGGTATATTTGGTTTATCTTTTTTGTTTACGAGAAAAATGGGAGAGTGAAAACTCAAGTTTGGATTTGAAAAAAAATTGAATATCCAAAATCGAAATGTACAAATGCTGAGAGAGATAATACCAAAAAGAATCTGTGATTCTGAAGGATTGTAAACGCTTTTAGTTTTTTATATATTGTGTTTTGCAATCATTGAAAAAAAGGGGGTGAGGCATTTTTAACTGAGTGTTGATTCCCAAACCATAAGTCATTTCTAACAAAACTTATTGCCGTTACGCATCATTAATTGATCAAAACCTTTACAATGATCTATGATTGTTAGGTCAGCAATTATTAATTGAGAAAAAGTGGGTTGTTTGGCTCAAGTGAATATTCCACCGCACGTTAACTTAAGAATTTAATTTTTTCCACTCCTTTAAATTTTTTGGTCATTAGGTCATTTGCATCTTCAACATGTTTCATGCATGCTTATCCATATTTGAAAAATGTTAGCATCAATTAGAAATGTCTTTCTTTTAAAACTCCATGTTATTAGGAGTTGTAATAGTGGAATTTCCCAAACATGAATAATAAAAACTTTGGTGTTCATTTTTAGTGCGTGAAATTTTTTTCTTCACTTACATTTATTATAGTTTTTAATTTTTTCCATACATAAACTCTAAAATAATTATTTTGTTGTGATCTATTTGCCTTATCTTTTTTGTTTATGAGAAAAATGGGAGAGTGAAAACTCAAGTTTGGATTTGAAAAAAAATTGAACATCCAAAATTGAAATAGACAAATGCTGAGAGAGATACTTCGAAAAAGTTTTTGTGATTTTTAGGGATTGTAAACTCTTTTAGTTTTTTATATATTAGGTTTTACAGTCATCGGAAAATGAGGCCGAGGCATTTTTAACTGAGTGTTGACTAACCCATAAGTCATTTCTAACAGAAATTATAGCCATTATGCATCATTAATCAATCAAAACATTTACGATGATCTATGATTGTTAGGTCAGGTTTTTGTAAATAGGAAAAAAAGTGGGTTGTTTGGCTCTAATAAATATCCCACCGCATGTTAACTTTAGAATTTAATTTTTTTATTCCTTGAAACTTTTAAATCATTAGGTCATTTGCCTCTTCAACATGTTTCAGGCATGCATATCCATATTTAAATCTTGTTAGGATCAATTAGAAATCTCTTTCTCATAAAATTCCAAGCTATTTGGGGTTGTATTTGAGGAATTTCACAAACATGCATAACAAAACTTTCGTGTTCATTTTTTGTGCGTGAAAAAAATTTCTTCACTGACATTTCTTATCGTTTTTCAATTTTTTGCATACATAAACTCAAAAATTGTCATTGTGTTGTGATCAATTTGCCTTATCTTTTTGTTTATGAGAAAAAAGAGAGAGTGGAAACTCAAGTTTTGATATGAAAAAAAATTGAACATCCATAATCGAAATGCACAAATGCTGAGAGAGATAATTCCAGAATGTATCTATGATTTTTAGGGATTGTAAACTCTTTTAGTTTTTTTATATTATAATGTTTTCAATCATCAGAAAACGGGGGGCGAGGCATTTTTAACAGAGTGTTGACTCCCAAACCATAAGTCATTTCTAAACAACATTATAGCCACTACGCATCATTAATCAATCAAAACTTTTATGATAATCTATGATTGTTAGGTCAGCTTTTTGTAAATTGGAAAAAAGTGGGTTGTTTGGCTCTGGTAAATATCCCATCGCACGTTAACCTTAGAATTTAATTTTTTCTACTCTTTGAAGCTTTTGAATCATTAGGTCATTTGCATCTTCAATAAGTTTCAGGCATGCATATCCATATTTAAATCTTGTTAGGATCAATTAGAAATCTCTTGCATATGAAATTCCAAGCCATTAGGGGTTGTACTAGAGGAATTTGCTAAACAAGGATAACAAAACTTTGGTGTTCATTTTTAGTGTGTGAAAATTTTTTCATAACTTACATTTAATATAGTTTTCAATTTTTTGCATACATAAACTATAAATTTTTCATTTTGTTGTTATCTACTTGTCGGATCTTTTTGTTTACGAGAAAAAAAGGGAGTGAAAACTCAAGTTTGGATTTGAAAAAAAATTGAACATCCAAAATGGAAAAGCACAAATGCATAGAGAGATAATTCCAAAAGGTATCTGTGATTTTTAGGGATTGTAAACTCTTTTGGATTTTTAAATATCAAGTTTGGTAACCAATGGAAAAGGGGCCGAGGGGGGGGGGGGGGGGGGGGGGGGGGGGGGGGGGGGGTGCAAGGGAATTTTGACTGAGTGTTGACTCCGAAACCATAAATCATTTCTAACAAATATTATTACCTTCTGCATCATGAATCGATGAAAACTTTTATGATGATCTATGATTTATAGGTCAGGTTTTTTTGTAAATGGGCAAAAAGTGGATTGTTTCGCTCGGGTGAATAAACCACCACATTTTAACTTGAAAATTTAATTTTTTCTCCTCCTTGAAATTATTGGATAATTAGGTCATTTGCATCTTCAACATGTTTCAGGCATGCATATCCATATTGAAAATCATGTTAGGATCAATTAGAAATCTCTTTCTTATAAAATTCCAAGCTATTAGGGGTTGTACTAGTGGAATTTTGCAAACATGGATAATAAAACTTTGGTGTTCTTTTTTAGTGCGTGAAAAAAATTTTCTTCACCTATTATAGTTTTCAATTTTTTGCATACATCAACTCTAAAATTCTCATTTTGTTGTGATCTATTTGCCTTATCTTTTTGTTTACAAGAAAAAAAGGGAGTTTGAAAACTCTAGTTTGGATTTGAAAAATAATTGAACATCCAAAATAGAAATGCACAAATGCAGAGAGAGATAATTCCAAAAAGTATCTATGATTTTTTGTAAACTCTTTTAGTATTTTATAAATTAGTTTATGCAACCATAAGTCATTTATAAAAAAACTATTGCCATTACGCATCATTAATCAAACAAAAACTTTTTCGATATTCTATGTTTGTAACGTCAGAATTTATTAAATGGGCAAAAGTGGGTTGTTTGGCTCGGGTGAATATTCCACAACACGTTAACTGGAGAATTTATTTTTTTCTTCTCCTTGAAATTTTTGGTTCAATAGGTCATTTACATCTTCAACATGTTTCAGGCATGCATATCCATATTTAAATCATGTGAGGATCAATTAGAAATCTCTTTCTTATGAATTTCTATGATATTAGGGGTTGTATTAGTGGAATTTCCCAAACACGGATAATAAAAACTTTGGTGTTCATTTTAGTGCATCTAATATTTTTCTTCACTTACATTTATTATAGTTTTCAATTTTTTGCATACATAAACTCTAAAATTTTCATTTTGTTGTGATCTATTTGCCTTATCTTTTTGTTTACGAGAAAAAAGGGAGTGTTAAAACTCAAGTTTTGATTTGAAAAAAAATTGAACATCCAAAATGGAAAAGCACAAATGCAGAGAGAGATAATTCCAAAAAGTATATCTGATTTTTTGGCAATATAAACTCTTTTAGATTTTAATATATCAAGTTCGATAATGAATGGAAAAGTGGGGGGGGGAGGCGATTGTATTTGAACTGAGTGTTGACTCCCAAACCATAAGTCATTTCTAACAAATAGTATTAGCTTCTGCATCATGAATCGATCAAAACCTTTACGATGATCTATGATTTATAGGTCAAATTTTTATAAAAGGGAAAAAAGTGGGTTGTTTCACGCGGGTGAATATCCCACCACACCTTAACTTGAAAATTTAATTTTTTCTGCTCCTTGAAATTTTTGGATGATTAAGTCATTTGCATCTTCAACATGTTTTAGGCATGCATATCCATATTTAAAATCATGTTAGGATCAATTAAAAATCTCTTTCTATAAAATTCCAAGCTATTAGGGGTTGTACTAGTGGAATATCACAAACATGGATAACAAAACTATGGCGTTCATTTTTAGTGCGTCAAAATATTTTCTTCACATACAGTTATTATAGTTTACAATTTTTTGCTTACATCAACTCTAAAATTTTCATTTTGTTGTGATCTATTTGCCTTATCTTTTTGTTCACGAGAACAAAGGGAGTGTGAAAACTCTTGTTTGGATTTGAAAAAAAATAGAACATCCAAAATGGAAATGCACAAATGCAGAGAGAGATAATTCCAAAAAGTATCTGTGATTTTTAGGCATTGTAAACTCTTTTAGATTTTTATATATCAAGTTCGGTAATCAATGGAAAGAGGGGGGCGTGGGAATTTTAACTGAGTGTTGACTCCCAAACCATAAGTCATTTATAACAAGTAATATTGCCTTCTTCATCATGAATCGATAATAAACTGTACGATGATCTATGATTTATAGGTCAAGTTTTTTTAAATGGGCAAAAAGTGGGTTGTTTCGCGCGGGTGAATATCCGACCACACATTAACTTGAGAATTTAATTTTTTCTGCTCCTTGAAATTTTTGGATCATTAGGTCATTTGCATCTTCAACATGTTTCACGCATGCATATCCATATTTAAAATCATTTAGGATCAATTTGAAATCACTTTATTAAAAAATTCCAAGCTATTAGGGGTTGTACTAGTGGAATTTCCAAAACATGGATAACAAAACTTTGGTGTTCATTTTTCGTGCGAGAAATAATTCTCTTCACTTACATTTATTATAGTTTTCAATTTTTTGCATACATCAACTCTAAAATTTTGATTTTGTTGTGTTATATTTGCCGTATCTTTTTGGACTCAAGTTTGAATTTGAAAAAAAATTGAACATCCAAAATGGAAATGCACACATGCATAGAGAGATAATTCCAAAAAGTAACTTTGATTTTATGTAAACTCTTTAAGTTTTTTATATAATAGGTTATGCAATCATCAGAAAAGGGAGGGGGTAGTGGGGGGGTGTGGATGCATGGGATTTTGCCTGAGTGTTGTCTCCCAAACCATAAGTCATTTCTAACAAAAATTATTGCCATTACGCATCATTAATCGAACAGTAACCATTCGATGATCAACGATTGTTAGGTCAGAATTTATTAAATGGTAAAAAGTGGGTTGTTTGGCTTGGGTGAATATCCAACCGCACGCTAACTTGAGAATTTAATTTTTTCTACTCGAAATGTTTGGATCATTAGGTCATTTGCATCTTCAACATGTTTTCGGCATGCATATCCATATTTAAATCTTGTGAGGATCAATTAGGAATCTCTTTCTTATAAAATTCAATGAAATTAGGGTTGTACTAGTGGAATTTCCCAAACACGGATAATAAAAACTTTGGTGTTCATTTTTAGTGCATCTAATTTTTATCTCCACTTACATTTATTATAGTTTTCAATTTTTTGCATACATAAACTCTTAAATTTTCATTTTGTTGTGATCTATTTGCCTTATCTTTTTTGTTTACGAGAAAAAAGGGAGTATGAAAACTCAAGTTTGGATTTGAAAAAAATTGAACATCCAAAATGGAAATGCACAAATGCAAAGAGAGATAATTCTAAAAAGTATCTGTGATTTTTAGGCATTGTAAACTCTTTTAGATTTTTATATATCAAGTTCGGTAATCAATGGAAACGTAGGGGGGGGGGGGGGGGGGGGCGCGATTGTATTTGAACTGAGTGTTGACTCCCAAACCATCAGTAATTTCTAACAAATAGTATTGCCTTCTACATGAATCTATCAAAACCTTTACGATGATCTATGATTTATAGGTCACGTTTTTGTAAATGGGCAAAAAGGGGTTGTTTCGCGCAGGTGAATATCCCACCATACCTAAACTTGAAAATTTAATTTTTTCTACTCCTTGAAATTTTTGGATCATTTAGTCATTTGCATCTTCAATATGTTTTAGGCATGCATGGATCATATTTAAAATCATGTTAGGATCAATTAAAATCTCTTTCTATAAAATTTCAAGCTATTAGGGGTTGTACTAGTGGAATATCGCAAAGATGGATAAAAAAACTATGGTGTTCATATTTAGTGCGTGAAAAAATTTTCTTCACTTACATTTATTATAGTTTTCAATTTTTTACATACATCACCTCTAAAATTTTCATTTTGTTGAGATCTATTTGCCATATCTTTTGGTTTACGAGAACAAAGGGAGTGTGAACACTCTAGTTTGGATTAATGGAAATACACAAATGTAGAGAGAGATAATTCCAAAAAATCTATGATTTTTTGTAAACTCTTTTAGTTTTTTATATATTAGTTTATGCAATCATCAGAAAAAGGGGAAAAAGGGGGGGTCATTTTGTTGAGATCTATTTGCCATATCTTTTGGTTTACGAGAACAAAGGGAGTGTGAACACTCTAGTTTGGATTTGAAAAAAAATAGAACATCCAAAATGGAAATGCACAAATGCAGAGAGAGATAATTCCAAAAAGTATCTATGATTTTTTGTAAACTCTTTTAGTTTTTTATATATTAGTTTATGCAATCATCAGAGAAAGGGGAAAAAGGGTGGGGGGGTTTGGAATTTTACCTGAGTGTTGTCTCCCAAACCATAAGTCATTTCTAAAAAAAATTATTATTGTTACGCATCATTTATAAAAAAAAAACCTTTACGATGATCTACGATTGTTAGGTCAGAATTTATTAAATGGGAAAAAAGTGGGTTGTTTGGCTCGGGTGAATATCCCACCGCACGTTAACTTGAGAATTTAATTTTTTCTTCTCCTTGAAATGTTTGGATCATTAGGTCATTTACATCTTCAACATGTTTCAGGCATGCATATCCATATTTAAATCATGTGAGGATCAATTAGAAATCTTTTTCTTATAAAATTCCATGATATTAGGGGTTGTACTGGTGGAATTTCCCAAACACGGATAATAAAAACTTTCGTGTTCATTTTTAGTGCGTCTAATATTTTTCTTCACTTCATTTATTATAGTTTTCAATTTTTTGCATACATAAACTCTTAAATTTTCATTTTTTAGTGATTTTCCAAAAATTTCCAAAAAGTATATGTGATTTTTAGGCATTGTAAACTCTTTTAAATTTTTATATATTAGGTTTTGCAATCATTCAAAAATGGAGGGTGAGGCATTTTTAACTGAGTGTTGACTCCCAAATCATAATTCATTTCTAACAAAAATTATAGCCGTTATGCATCATTAATCGATCAAAACCTTTACGATGATCTACGAGTGTTAGGTCAGTTATTTGTAAATTGGCAAAAAGTGTGTTGTTTGGCTCGGGTGAATATTCCACCGCACATTTACTTGAGAATTTAATTCTTTCTACGCAAAAATTTTTGATCATTAGGTCATTTGCATCTTCAACTTGTTCCAGGCATGATATTTAAATCTTGATAGGATCAATTAGAAATCTCTTTCTTATAAAATTTCAAGCTATTAGGGGTTGTACTAGAGGAATTTCCCAAACATGGATAACAAAACTTTGGTGTTCGTTTTAAGTGCGTGAAATTTTTTTCTTCACTTACATTTGTTTTAGTTTTCAATTTATTTGCATACATAAACTCTAAAATTTTCTTTTTGTTGTGATCTATTTTCCCTATCATTTTGTTTACGAGAAAAATGGAGAGTGAAAACTCATGTTTGGATTTGAAAAAAAAGTGAACATCCAAAACTGAAATGCACAAATGTAGAGAGATAATTCCAAAAAGTATCTGTGATTTTAAGGGATTGTAAACTCTTTTAGATTTTTATATATTAGGTTCTGCGATCAATGGAAAAGATGGGGGGGGGGGGGGGGGGGGGGGGGGGGGGGGTGTTGTGGAAATTTTAACTGAGTGTTGACTCCCAAACCATAAGTCATTTCTAACAAAAATTACTGACGTTATGCATCATTAATCGATCAAAACCTTGACGATGATCTATGATTTATAGGTCAGTTTTTTTGTAAATGGGCAAAAAGTGGGTTGTTTGGCTCGGGTGAATATCACACCGCACGTTAACTTGAGAATTTTATTTTTTCTACTCCATGAAATTTTTGGATCATTTGGTCATTGGCATCTTCAACATGTTTCATGCACGCATATCCATATGTAAATCAAGTTAGGATCAATTAGACAACTCTTTCATATAAAATTAAAAGCTATTAGGGGTAGTACTATTGAAATTTCCAAACATTGATAACAAAACTTTTGTGTTCATCTTTAGTGCGTGAAATTTTTTTCATGACTTACATTTATTATAGTTTAGAATTTTTTGCTTACATAAACTCTAATATTTTCATTTTGTTGTGTTCCCTTTGCGTTATCTTTTTTGTTTACGAGAAAAATGGGAGAGTGAAAACTCAAGTTTGGATTTGATAAAATATTGAACATCCAAAATCGAAATGCACAAATGCTGAGAGATAATTCCAAAAAGTATCTATGATTTTTAGGGATTGTAAAATCTTTTATTTTTTTATACATTAGGTTTTTCAATCATCCAAAAATGGAGGGTGAGGCATTTTTAACTGATTGTTGACTCCCACACCATAATTCATTTCTAACAAAAATTATAGCCGTTACGCATCATTAATGGTCAAAACCTTTACGATGATCTACGAAAACAAAAAAGAACATCCAAAACTGAAATGCACAAATGAAGAGGGAGATAATTCCAAAAAGTTTCTGTGAATTTTAGGGATTGTAAACTCTTTTGAATTTTTATATGTTAGGTTCTGCGATCAATGGGAAAAAGGAGGGGGGGGGGGGGGGGGGGGGGGGGGCAAGGAATTTTAACTGAGTGTTGTCTCCTAAACCATAAGTCATTTCTAACAAAAATTATTGTTGTTATGCATCATTAATCGATCAAAACCTTGAAGAATATCTATGATTTATTGGTCAGCTTTTTGTAAATGGGCAAAAAGTGGGTTGTTTGGCTCGGGTGAATATCACACCGCACCTTAACTTGAGAATTTAATTTTTTCATGTTCTTGGAATTTTTGGATCATTTGGTCAGTTGCATCTTCAACATGTTTAAGGCACGCATGTCCATATTTAAATCATGTTAGGATCAATTAGACATCTCTTTCTTATAAAATTCAAAGCTATTAGAGGTAGTACTAGTGGAATTTCCAAACATTGATAACAAAACTTTGGCATTCATTTTTAGTGCATGAAAATTTTTTCTTCGCTTATATTTATTATTGTTTTCAATTTTTTGCATACATAAACTCTTAAATTTTCATTTTTTTGTGATCTATTTGCCTTATCTTTTTTGTTTACGAGAAAAATGGCAGAGTGAAAACAAAGGTTTGGATTTTGAAAAAAAAATTAACTTCCAAAATTGAAATGCATAAATTCTGAGAGAGATAATTCCAAAAAGTATCTATGCTTTTTTTAAACTCTTTTAGTTTTTTATATATTAGGTTATGCAATCATCAGAAAAATGGGGGGGGGGGGGGGGGGGGGGGGGGGGGGGGGGAATGGGGGTGTTGTTTTATCTGAGTGTTGTCTCCCAAACCTTAAGTCATCTCTAACAAAAATTATTGCCATTAAGCATCATTAATCAAACAAAAACCTTTACAATGATCTACGATTTTTAGGTCAGAATTTATTAAATGGTAAAAAGTGGGTTGCTTGGCTCAGGTAAATATCCCACCGCACGTTAACATGAGAATTTAATTTTTTCTACTCCTTGAAATTTTTGCATCATTAGGTCATTTGCATCTTCAACATGTTTTCGGCATGCATATCCATATTTAAATCTTGTGAGGATCAATTAGGAATCTCTTTCTTATAAAATCCCATGAAATTAAGGGTTGTACTAGTGGAATTTCCCAAATACGGATAATAAAAACTTTGGCGTTCATTTTTATTGTGTCTAATTTTTTTCTTCCTTTACATTTATTATAGTTTTCAGTTTTTTGCATACATAAACTCTAAAATTTTCATTTTTTTGTGATCTATTTGCCTTATCTTTTTTGTTTACATGAAAAATGGGAGAATGAAAATTCAAGTTTGGATTTGAAAAAAAATTGAACATCTAAAATTGAAATGCACAAATACTGAGAGAGATAATTCCAAAAAGTATCTGAAAATCTTAGGGATTGTAAACTCTTTTAGTTTTTTATATATTAGATTTTGCAATCATCCGAACATGGAGGGTGAGGCATTTTTAACTGAGTGTTTACTCCCAAACCATAATTCATTACTAACAAAAATGATAGCCATTACGCATCATTAATCGATCAAAACCTTTACAATGATGTATGAGTGTTTGGTCAGCTTTTTTTTAAAGGACAAAAAGTGTGTTGTTCGGCTCGGGTGAATATTCCACCGCACATTAACTTGAGAATTTAATTCTTTCCACTCCTTGAATGTTTTGGATCAATAGGTTATTTGCATCTTCAACTTGTTTAAGGCATGCATATCCTTATTTAAATCTTGATATGATCAATTAGAAATCTCTTTCTTATAAAATTACAAGCTATTAGGGGTTGTACTAGTGGAATTTCCCAAACATGGATAACAAAACTTTGGTGTTCGTTTTTAGTTCGTGAAAATATTTTCTTCACTTACATTTATTATAGTTTTCAATTTTTTGCATACATAAACTCTAAAATTTTATTTCTGTTGTGATCTATTTACCTTATCCTTTTGTTTACGAGAAAAAATGGAGAGTAAAAACTCAAGTTTGGATTTGAAAAAAAATTGAACATCCAAAACTGAAATGCACAAATGATGAGAGAGATAATTAGAAAAAGTATCTGTGATTTTAAGGGATTGTAAACTCTTTTAGATTTTTATATATTAGGTTTTCAATCAATGAAAAAGAGGGCGGGGGGGGGGGGGGGGGGGGGGGGGGGGGGGGGGAGGGGTGAAAGGTATTTTAACTGAGTGTTTTCTTCCAAACCATAAGTCATTTCTAACAAAAATTATGGCCGTTATGCATCATTAATCGATCAAAACCTTGATGATGATATATGATTTATAGGTCAGCTTTTTGTAAATGGGCAAAAAGTGGGTTGTTTGGCTCGGGTGAATATCACACCGCACGTTAACGTGAGAATTTTATTTTTTTGAACTCCTTAAAATTTTGGATCATTAGGTCATTTGCATCTTCAACATGTTTCAAGCACGTATATCCATATTTAAATTATGTTAGGATCAATTAGACATCTCTTTCTTATAAAATTCAAAGCTATTAGGGATAGTATTTCCAAACATTGATAACAAAACTTTGGTGTTCATTTGTAGTGTGTGAAAAAATTTTCTTCTCTTACATTTATTATAGTTTTCAATTTTTTTGCATACATAAACTCTAAAATTTTCAATTTGTTTAGGTCAATTTGCCTTAACTTTTTTGTTTACGAGAAAAATGGCAGAGTAAAAAGTCAAGTTTGGATTTGAAAAAAAATTTAACATCCAAAATCAAAATGCACAAATTCTGAGAGAGATAATTGCAAAGAGTATATGTGATATTTAGGGATTGTAAACTCTTTTAGATTTTTATATATTAGGTTCTGCAATCAATGGAAAAGGAGGGGCAAGGGAATTTTAACAGAGTGTTGACTCCCAAACCATAAGTCATTTCTAAAAAAAAATATTGCCGTTATCCATCATTAATCAATCAAAAGCTTTACGATGATCTACGATTTATAGGTCAGCTTTTTGTAAATGGGAAAAAAAGTGGGTTGTTTTGCTCGGGTGAATATCCAACCGCACGTTAACTTGAGAATTTAATTTTTTCTACTTCTGGAAATTTTTGAATCATTAGGTCATTTGCATCTTCAACATGTTTCAGGCATGCATATCCACATTTAAAATCATGTTAGGATCAATTAGAAATCTCTTTCTTATAAAATTCTAAGTTATTAGGGGTTGTACTATTGGAATTTCCCAAACATGGATCACAAAACTTTGGTGTTCATTTTTAGTGCATGAAAAAAATTTATTCACTTACATTTATTATAGTTTTCAATTTTTTTCATACATAATCTCTAAAATTTTCATTTTTTTGTGATCTATTTGCCTTATCTTTTTGTTTACGAGAAAAAAGGGAGAGTGAAAACTCATGTTTGGATTTAAAAAAAAATTGAACATCCAAAATGGAAATGCACAAATGCAGAGAGAGATAATTCCAAAAAGTACCTATGATTTTTTTGGGATTGTAAACTCTTTTATTTTTTTATATATTAGGTTATGCAATCATCGGAAAAGGCGGGGGGGGGGGAGGGGGGGGGGGGGGGGGGGGGGATTTGGGGGGCGGGAATTTTAATTGAGTGTATACTCCCAAACCATAAGTCATTTCTAACAAAAATTATTGCAGTTACTCATCATTAATCGATCAAAACCTTTACGATGATCTATGATTGTTAGGTCCGCATTTTTTATATGGGAAAAAAGTGGGTTGTTTGGCTCGGCTGAATATCCCACCGCACGTTAATTTGAGAATTTAATTTTTTTCTAGTCTTTGAAATTTTTTGGTCGTTAGGTCATTTGCATCTTCAACATGTTTTAGGCATGCATATCCATATTGGAAACATGTTGGGATAGATTAGAAATCTCTTTCTTATAAAATTCCATGCTATTAGGGGTTGTGCTAGTGGAATTTCCCAAACATGGACAACAAAAACTTTGGTGTTTATTTTTAGTGTGTGAAATTTTTTTCTTCACTTACATTTATTATAGTTTTCAATTTTTTGCATCATAAACTCTAAATTTTTCAATTTTTTGTGATCTCTTTTCCTTATCTTTTTTGTTTACGAGAAAAATGGGAGACTGAAAACTTAAGTTTGGATTTGAAAAAAAATTGAACATCATAAATTGAAATACACAAATGCTGAGACAGATAATTCCAAAAAGTATTTGTGATTTTAGTGATTTGAAACACTTTTAGTTTTTTATATATAATGTTTTGCAATCACCGAAAAACGGGGGGCGAGGCATGTTTAACTGAGTGTTGACACCCATACCATAAGTCATTTCTAACAAAAATTATAGTCATTACGCATCATTAATCGATCAAAAATTTTATGATGATCTACGATTGTTAGTTCAGCTTTTTGTAAATAGGCAAAAAGAGGGTTGTTTGGCTCTAGTACATATCTCACCGCACGTTAACTTGAAAATTTAATTTTTTCTACACCTAGAAATTTTTGAATCATTGGGTCATTTGCATCTTCAACATGTTTCAGGCATGCGTATCAATATTTAAATCTTGTTAGGATCAATTAGAAATCTCTTTCTCATAAAACTCCATGATATTTGGGGTTCGACTAGTGGAATTTCCCAAATATGGATAACAAAACTTTTGTTTTCATTTTTATTGTGTGAAAATTTTTTATTCACGTACATTTATTTTAGTTTTCAATTTTTTACAAACATAAACTCTAAAATTTTCATTTTTATGTTTACAAGAAAAAAAGGGAGAGTGAAAACTCAAGTTTGGATTTAAAACAAAATTGAACATCCAAAATGGAAATGCACAAATGCAGAGAGAGATAATTCAAAAAATTATCTCTTATTTTTAGGGATTGTAAACTCTTTAAAATTTTTATATATTAGGTTTTTCAATCAATGGAAAAGGGGGGGCAAGGGAATTTTAACTGAGTGTTGACTCCAAAACCATAAGTCATTTCTAACAAAAATGATTGCCGTTATGCCTCATTAATCGATCAAAAACTTTGGTGTTCATTTTTAGTGCGTGAAAATTTTTTCTTCACTTACATTTATTATAGTTTTAAATTTTTTGCATACATAAACTCTAAAATTTTCATTTTTTTGTGATCTATTTGCCATATCTTTTTTTGTTTACGAGAAAAATGGGAGAGTGAAAACTCAAGTTTGGATTTGAAAAAAAAATTGAACATCCAAAATCGAAATGCACAAATGATGAGAGAGATAATTCCAAAAAATATCTGTGATTTTGAGGGATTGTAAACTCTTTTAGTTTTTAAAATTTTAGGTTTTGCAATAATCAGAAAACAAGGGGCGAGGTAAGGGAAGGGAGGGGGGGGGGGGGAGTGGGTAGGGCGAGGTAATTTTAACTCAGTGTTGACTCCGAAAACATAAGTCATTTCTAACAAAAAATATTGTCGCTATGCATCATTAATCGATCAAAACCTTTATGATGATTTATGATTTATAGGTAAGGTTTTGTTAAATGGGCAAAAAGTGCATTGTTAGGCTCGGGTGAATATCCCACCGCACGTTAACTTGAGAATTTAATTTTTTATACTCCATGAAATTTTTGGATCGTTAGGTCATATGCATATGCATCTTCGACATGTTTCAGGCATGCATATCCATATTTAAAATAATGTAAGGATCAATTAGAAATCTCTTTCTTATAAAATTCCAAGATATTAGGGGTTGTACTAGTGGAATTTCGCAAACATGGATAACTTTGGTGTTCATTTTTACTGCGTGAAATTTTTTTTCTTCACTTACATTTATTTTTGTTTTCAATTTTTTGCAAACATAATGATACGAACCACGTCAACTTGTGCGAAACCCGATACCAAATCTGGTAATTGTCCCCAAGACCTTTCAAGTTTGATGGAAAACCACGACCCGTTACTTAGCAGAGCAAGAACCTTGGTATTTTGAAGATGCCACAAAAGGGGATGGAAATCCGTTTGATAAGTCGATTGATCGCCACAATGAAAAATCCCTGATAAGTTCGAATAGTTCCTTCAAGAACTCAAGAAGAATAATCTCTCAATATCAATAATGATCAAAAAGTCCCAATTCCGTTTACAATCCCTCTATTTATTATGGAGGCTATCTAAATCATGTAAATAAATCCCTTCCCCTAATTACATTCAATTAAAGGAAAACTTAAAGTAACTTAACGTAAATAGAAACCTAATATATTCCCACGTGATTATCCAGGATTAGTTGCCAATTTATGGATATCCTAGTGGATTCCATGAGATCTTCTAACCACATGCCCTTCTAGGATGAATTGCCAACTCGTGGATATCCTCGTGGGTCCCACGAGATCTTCTAACCACATGTGCTTCCTCAATGCACGTGTATGGCTGTTGGGCTTTCTTCCAGATCAACTTTGATGAGTGAAACCATCCTTTGTTCCTCTTTCGTGGTGACCAAACTCTCGTCTTGTTGTATAACTCTCTGGACTAAGTTATTCAGTATTTCTTTGAATCTTTTCGCTCGTGCCCTCGTCACTGGACCAATTGGAATTTGAGTTGGTTCATGAGTATTCCATGCAGGCTCAATGTCCTCATCATTCCCCTCTTCTTGAGAAGGATTTTTTCTCAAATCGTCACCTACATCAAAAGGACTTAAATCAGTAACATTGAATGTAGCACTAAAATCGTAATCACCAGGTAAGTCAACTCTGTAACCATAGTCATTGATCCGTTCTAGCACATGCAATGGTCCATCTCCTTGGGACAACAAGTTAGAACGTCTTTGGGCTGAAAATCTTTCTTTTTTCATATGTAACCACACCCAATCACCGGTGTAAAAAATGAGCTTGTGACGACCCTTGTTAGCTTGCTTGATGTATTATTCAGTTTTCCTCTCTATGTTTAACTGAACCCTTTCCCATGGAGTTGCTTCAAAAACTCTTCCTTCTTCTTACCATCTTAGTTCACATGCTCAAAAATAGATAAAGGTGATAAATCTAATGGAGTTAAAGGATTAAAACCATAATCAATTTCAAATGGTGAGCACTGAGTAGCAGAATGGATGGTACAATTTTATGCAAACTCAACATGTGGTAAACAATCCTCCCAAGTCTTAATGTTCTTACCAATGATAGCCCTCAACAAAGTGGATAAAGTCCTATTAACTACTTCTATTTGACCTTCGGTTTGAGGGTGACAAGTAGTAGAAAACAAAAGTTTTGTTCCTAGTTTTCCCCCATAAAGTCTTCCAAAAGTAACTCAAGAACTTAACATCTCGATTTGACACGATTGTCCTAGGCATGCCATGTAACCTGACAATCTGCCTAAAGAACAAATGTGCAACATGAGAAGCATCATCAGTCTTATGACAAGGTGTAAAATGAGTCATCTTAGAAAACTGATCTACAACCACAAAGATTGAGCCCCTCCCACGTCGACTCCCAGGTAAACCCAAAACAAAGTCCATCAAAATATCTATCCAAGGTGAACAAGGAAAAGGTAAGGGGGTGTAAAGACCATTGGGCTGAACATTCGATTTTGCTTGCCTACAAGTGACACTTCTACCACAAATTCTCTCAACATCCCGTTTCATGTGTGGCCAGTAGAAGTGCTCTTGCAAAATAGATAATCTTAGGGACTCCAAAGTGTCCCATTAAACCCCCATTATGGGATTCTTGAACTAACAAGTCTCTCATTGAACAATTAAGCACACACAATTTATTTTCTCGAAACAAGAACCCTTCATGCCTACATAACTTACCTTCTGCAGATTTTTCGCAAGCACAATAAATTTCCCCAAAAATGTGGTCATCTTGAAGCTATTAGGGGTTGTACTAGTGGAATTTCCAAAACATGGATAACAAAAATTTGGTGTTCATTATTAGTGCTTGAATTTTTTTTTCATTTACATTTATTATAGTTTTAAAATTTTTTGCAAGCGTAAACTCATAAATTTTTATTTTGTAGTGATCTATTTGCCTTATCTTTTTGTTTACGAGAAAAAAAAGAAGAGAGAAAAGTCAAGTTTGGACTGAAAAAAATTGAAGATCCAAAATGGAAATGCACAAATGCAGAGAGCGATAATTTCAAAAAGTATCGATGATTTTTAGGGATTGTAAACTCTTTCAGATTTTTCTATATTAGGTTTTGCAATCGATGCAAGGGGAGGGGGGGGGGGGGGGGGGGAGGGTTAAGTGAGTGTTGACTCCCAAACCATAATTCATTTCTAACAAAAATTCTTTTCGTTATGCATCATTAATCGATCAATACCTTTTCCATGATCTATGATTTATAGGTCAGCTTTTATTAAATGGGAAAAAACTGGGTTGTTTGGCCCTGGTGAAAGTCCCACCATACGTTAACTTGAAAATTTAATATTTTCTACTCCTTGAAATTTTTGGATCATTAGGTCATTTGCATATTCAACATGCTTTAGACATGCACATCCATATTTGAAACATGTTAGGATCAATTAAAAATATCTTTCTTATAAAATTCCATGCTATTAGGGGTTGTACTTGTGGAATTTCCCAAACATAGATAACAAAAACTTTGGAGTTCATTTTTAGTGCGTGTAAATTATTTCTTCCCTTACATTTATTATAGTTTTCAATTTTTTACATACATAAACTCTAAAATTTTAATTTTTTTGTGATCTATTTGCTTATCTTTTTTGTTTACGAGGAAAATGGGAGAGTGAAAACTCAAGTTTGGATTTGAAAAAAAATTGAACGTCCAAAATCCAAATGCACAAATGCTGAGAGAGATAATTCCAAAAAGTATCTTTGATTTTTAGGGATTGTAAACTCCTTTAGTATATTATATATTAGGTTTTGCAATCATAAAAAAATGGGGGGCGAGACATTTTTAACTAAGTGTTGACTCCCAAACCAAAAGTCATTTCTAACAAAAATTATTGCCATTACGCATCATTAATCGATCAAAACCTTTACGATGACCTATGATTGTTTGGTCAGATTTTAGTAAATAGGAAAAAAGTAGGTTGTTTGGCTCTAGTAAATATCCCACCGCACGTTAACTAGAGAATTTAATTTTTTCTTCTCCTTGAAATTTTTGAATCATTAGGTCATTTTCATCTTCAACATGTTTCAGGCGGGCATATCCATATTTAAATCTTGTTAGGATCAATTAGAAATATCTTTCTTATAAAACTCCAAGCTATTAGGGGTTGTACTAGTGGAATTTCCCAAACATGGATCACAAAACTTTGATGTTCATTTTTGTGCATGAAATAATTTTCTTCAGTTACATTTATTTTAGTTTTCAATTTTTTCGATGCGTAAACTCAAAAATTTTCACTTTTTTGTGAGCTATTTGCCTTATCTTTTAGTTTACTGGAAAAAAGGGAGAGTGAAAACTCAAGTTTGGATTTGAAAAAAAATTGAACATCCAAAATGGAAATGCACAAATGTAGAAAGAGATAATTCCAAAAAGTATATGTGATTTTTAGGGATTGTAAACTCTTTTAGATTTTTATATATTAGGTTCTACAACATATGGAAATGGGGGGGGGGGGGGGGGGGGGGGGCGAGGAAATTTTAATTGAGTGTTGACTCCCAAATCATATGTCATTTCTAACAAAAAATATTTCCGTTATGCATCATTAACCGAACAAAACATTTACAATGATCTATGATTTATAGGTCAACTTTTTTTAAATGGTAAAAAATGGGTTGTTTGGCTCGGGTGAATATCCCACCATACGTTAACTTGAGAATTTTACTTTTTTTACTCAAAATATTTTCGTCGTTAGGTCATTTGTATCTTCAAGATGTTTTACGCATGCATATCCATATTTGAAACATGTTAGGATCAATTAGAAATCTCTTTATTATAAAAATATATGCTATTAGGGGTTGTACTAGTGGAATTTCCCAAACATGGATAAAAAAAACGTTGGTGTTCATTTTTAGTCCGTGAAAATTTTTTCTTCACTTAAATTTAATACATTTTTCAATGTTTTGCAGACATAAACTCTAAAATTTTAATTTTGTTGTGATCTATTTGACTTTATCTTTTTTGTTTATGAGAAAATATCGAAGAGTGAAAACTCAATTTTGGATTTGTAAAAAAATTCAACATCCTAAATCGAAATGTACAAATGCTAAGAGAGATAATTCCAAAAGGAATCTGTGATTTTTAGGGATTGTAAACTCTTTTAGTTTTTTATATATTGGGTTTTGCAATCGTCGGAAAATAGGGGGGTGAGGCATATTTAACTGACTGTTGACTCCCAAACCATAAGTCATTTCTAACAAAAATTATTGCCATTACGCTTCATTAATTGATCAAAACCTTGACAATGATCTATGATTGTAAGGTCAGAAATTATTAAATGGGAAAAAGTGGGTTGTTTAGCTCGGGTGAATATTCCACCGCATGTTAACTTGAGAATTTAATTTTTTGGTCATTGGGTCATTTGCATCTTCAACATGTTTCATGCATGCATATCCATATTTGAAAAATGTTAGGATCAATTAGAAATATCTTTTTTTCTAAAACCCCTTGTTATTAGGGGTTGTACTAGTGGAATTTCCCCAACATGGATAGTAAAAACCTTGGTGTTCATTTTTAGTGCGTGAAATTTTTTTCTTCACTTACAATTATTATAGTTTTCAATTTTTTGCATACATAAACTCTAAAAATTTCATTTTGTTGTGATCTATTTGCCTTCTCTTTTTTGTTTATGAGAAAAAAGGGAGAGTGAAAACTCAAGTTTGGATTTGAAAAAAAAATGAACTTCCAAAATCGAAATACTCAAATGCTGAGAGTGATACTTCAAAAAAGTATATGTGACTTTTAGGGATTGTAAACTCTTTTAGTTTTTTACATATTAGGTTTTGCAATCATCGAAAAACAAAGGCCGAGGCTTTTTTAACTGAGTGTTGACTCCCAAACCATAAGTCATTTCTAACAAAAATTATTGCCATTAAACATCATTAATCGATCTAAACCTTTACGATGATCTATGATTGTTAGGTCAGGTTTTTTAAAAACAAAAAAAGTAGTTTGTTTGGCCCTGGTAAATATCCCACCGCACGTTAACTTTAGAATTTAATTGTTTCTACTCCTTAAAATTTTGGATCATTAGGTCATTTGCATCTTCAACATGCTTTAGACATGCACATCCATATTTGAAACATGTTAGGATCAATTAAAAATATCTTTCTTATAAAATTCCATGCTATTAGGGGTTGTACTTGTGGAATTTCCCAAACATAGATAACAAAAACTTTGGAGTTCATTTTTAGTGCTTGAAAATTATTTCTTCACTTACATTTATTATAGTTTTCAATTTTTTACATACATAAACTCTAAAATTTTAATTTTTTTGTGATCTATTTGCTTACCTTTTTTGTTTACGAGAAAAATGGGAGAGTGAAGACTCAAGTTTGGATTTGAAAAAAAATTGAACATCCAAAATCAAAATGCACAAATGCTGAGAGAGAATTCCAAAAAGTATCTTTGATTTTTAGGGATTGTAAACTCCTTTAGTATATTATATATTAGGTTTTGCAATCATCGAAAAATGGGGGGCGAGACATTTTTAACGAAGTGTTGACTCCCAAACCAAAAGCCATTTCTAACTAAAATTATTGCCATTATGCTTCATTAATCGATCAAAACCTTTACGATGACCTATGATTGTTTGGTCAGCTTTTAGTAAATAGGAAAAAAGTAGGTTGTTTGGCTCTAGTAAATATCCCACTGCACGTTAACTAGAGAATTTAATTTTTTCTACTCCTTGAAAATTTTGAATCATTAGGTCATTTGCATCTTCAACATGTTTCAGGCGGGCATATCCATATTTAAATCTTGTTAGGATCAATTAGAAATATCTTTCTTATAAAACTCCAAGCTATTAGGGGTTGTACTAGTGGAATTTCCCAAACATGGATCACAAAACTTTGGTGTTCATTTTTGTGCGTGAAATAATTTTCTTCAGTTACATTTATTTTAGTTTTCAATTTTTTCGATGCGTAAACTCAAAAATTTTCTTTTTTTTGTGAACTATTTGCCTTATCTTTAGTTTACTGGAAAAAAGGGAGAGCAAGAACTCAAGTTTGGATTTGAAAAAAAATTGAACATCCAAAATGGAAATGCACAAATGTAGAAAGAGATAATTCCAAAAAGTATATGTGATTTTTAGGGATTGGAAACTCTTTTAGATTTTTATATATTAGGTTCTACAACATATGGAAATGGGGGGGCGAGGAAATTTTAATTAAGTGTTGACTCCCAAATCATATGTCATTTCTAACAAAAAATATTTCCGTTATGCATCATTAACCGATCAAAACCTTTACAATGATCTATGATTTATAGGTCAACTTTTTTTAAATGGTAAAAAATGGGTTGTATGGCTCGGGTGAATATCCCACCATACGTTAACTTGAGAATTTTACTTTTTGTACTCAAAATATTTTCATCGTTAGGTCATTTGTATCTTCAAGATGTTTTAGGCATGCATATCCATATTTGAAACATGTTAGGATCAATTAGAAATCTCTTTATTATAAAAATATATGCTATTAGGGGTTGTACTAGTGGAATTTCCCAAACATAGATAAAAAAAACGTTGGAGTTCATTTTTAGTCCGTGAAAATTTTTTCTTCACTTAAATTTAATACATTTTTCAATGTTTTGCAGACATAAACTCTAAAATTTTAATTTTGTTGTGATCTATTTGACTTATCTTTTTTGTTTATGAGAAAATATCGAAGAGTGAAAACTCAATTTTGGATTTGTAAAAAAATTCAACATCCTAAATCGAAATGTAAAAATGCTAAGAGAGATAATTCCAAAAAGAATCTGTGATTTTTAGGGATTGTAAACTCTTTTAGTTTTTTATATATTGGGTTTTGCAATCATCGAAAAACAGGGGGGTGAGGCATATTTAACTGACTGTTGACTCCCAAACCATAAGTCATTTCTAACAAAAATTATTGCCATTACGCTTCATTAATTTATCAAAACCTTTAGGTCAGCAATTATTAAATGGGAAAAAGTGGGTTGTTTAGCTCGGGTGAATATTCCACCGCATGTTAACTTGAGAATTTAATTTTTTGGTCATTGGGTCATTTGCATCTTCAACATGTTTCATGTATTCATATCCATATTTGAAAAATGATAGGATCAATTAGAATTCCTCTATTATAAATAGAGGTTCATGTACTCTGATTACAACAAGTTCTTGTTGTCAATGAAGTATTTCATTTTTCCTTAAATTCAACAGGATCATTAGGTCATTTGCATCTACAACATGTTTCAAGCATGCATGTCCTTATTTAAATCATGTTTGGATCAATTAGAAATCTCTTTCTTATAAAATTCCATGCTATTAGGGGTTGTACTAATGGAATTTCCCAAACATGGATAACAAAACTTTGGTGTTCATTTTTGGTGCGTGAAAAAAAAATTCACTTACATTTATTATAGTTTTCAATTTTTTGCATACATAAACTCTAAAATTATCAATTTTGTGATCTATTTGCCTTATCTTTTTGTTTACAAGAAAAAAGGGAGAGTGAAAACTCAAGTTTGGATTTGAAAAAAAATTGATCATCCAAAATGGAAATGCACAAATGCAGAGAGAGATAATTCCTAGAAGTATCTGTGATTTTTTGGGATTGTAAACTCTTTTAGTTTTTTATATATTAGGTTATGCAATCATCAGAAAAGGGAAGGCAATGGTTATTGCCATTACACAACATTAATCAATCAAAACCTTTACGATGATCTATGATTGTTAGGTCAGCATTTTTTAAATGAGAAAAAAGTGGGTTGTTTGGCTTGGGTGAATATCCCACTGCACGTTAACTTGAGAATTTAATTTTTTCAACTCCTTGAATTTTTTGGTCATGAGGACATTTACATCTTCAACGTGTTTAAGGCATGCATATCCATATTTGAAACATGTTAGGATCAATTAGAAATATCTTTTTTTTATAAAATTCCTTGCTATTAGGGGTTGTACTAGTGGAATTTGCCAAACATGGATAACAAAAACTTTGGTGTTCATTTTTAGTGCGTGAAATTTTTTTCTTCACTTACATTTATTATAGTTTTCAACTTTTTGCATACATAAACTCTAACATTTTCATTTTGTTGTGATCTATTTGCCATTACGAGAAAAGTGGAGAGTGAAAACTCAAGTTTGGATTTTAAAAAAAATTGAACATCTAAAACTGAAATTAACAAATGCTGAGGAAGCTAATTCCAAAAAGTATATGAGATTTTTAGGGATTGTAAACTCTTTTAGTTATTTATATATTAGGTTTTTCAATCATCGGAAAACGGGGGGCGAGGCTTTTTTAACTGAGTGTTGACTCCCAAACCACAAGTCATTTCTAACAAAAATTATAGCCATGATGCATCATTAATCGATCAAATCCTTTACGATGATCTATGATTTTTAGGTCAGATTTTTGTAAATAGGCAAAAAGTGGATTGTTTAGCTCTGGTAAATATCCCACCACACGTCAACTTGAGAATTTAATAGGTCATTTGCATATTCAACTTTTTTCAGGCATGCATATCCATATTTATATCTTGTTAGGATCAATTAGAAATCTCTTTCTTTTAAAATTCAATGCTATTAGGGGTTGTACAATTGGAATTTCCCAAACATAGATAACAAAACTTTGGTGTTCATTTTTAGTGCGTGAAATTTTTTTCTCACTTACATTTTTTATGGTTTTAAATTTTTTGGATACATAAACTCTAAAATTTTCATTTTTTTATGATCTATTGTCTTTATCATTTTGTTTACGAGAAAAAAGGGAGAGTGAAAACTCAAGTTTAGATTTGAAAAAATATTGAATATATAAAATAAAAATGCACAAATACAGAGAGAGATAATTCCAAAAAGTATCATTGATTTTTAGGGATTGTAAAGTCTTTTAGATTTTTTGATATTAAGTTGTGCTTTCAATGAAAAACGGGGGAGGGGGAGGGGGGGAGTTTTGATTGAGTGTTTACTCCTAAACCATAAGTCATTTCTACCAAAAATTATTGCCGTTATGCATCATTGATCGATCAAAACCTTTATGATGATCTATGATTTATAGGTAAGCCTTTTGTAAAAGGCAAAAAGTGGATTGGTAGGCTCGGGTGAATATCCCAACGCACGTTAACTTGAGAATTTAATTTTTTCCACTCCTTGAAATTTTTGGATCTTTAGGTCATTTGCTTCTTCAACATGTTTCAAGCATGCATATCCATATTTAAAATCATGTTAGGATCAATTAGAAATCTCTTTCTTATAAAATTCCAAGATATTAGGGGTTGTACTAGTGGAATTTCCCAAACATGGATAACAAAACTTTGGTGTTCATTTTTAGAGCGTGAAATTTTTTTCTTCACTTACATTTATTATTGTTTTCAATTTTTTGCATACATAATGATACGAACCACGTCAACCTGTGACGAAACCCGATACTAAATCTTGTAATCAACCCCAAGACCTTTCAAGTTTGATGGAAAACCGACCCATCGCTTAGCAAAGCAAGAACCTTGGTATGGCGAAGACGCCACAGGCGTCGATGGGAATCCTTTTCATAAGTCGATGGAACGCCACAAGGAAAAATCCCTGATAAGTTCGAATAGTTCCTTCAAGAACTCAAGAAGAATAATCTCTCAATATCAATAATGATAAAAATGTCCCAATTCCATTTACAAGCCCTCTATTTATAATGGAGGCCGTCGAAATCATGTAAATAAATTCCTTCCCCTAAATACATTCAATTAAAGGGAAACTTAAGGTAACTTAACGTTAATAGAAACCTAATATATTCCCACGTGATATTCTAGGATTAGTTGCCACAAGGATATCCACGAGATCTTCAAACCACATGCCCTTCTAGGATGAATTGCCAACTGGTGAATATCCTCATGGGTCCCACAAGATCTTTTAACCACATGCGCTTCCTCAATGCATGTGTATGGCTGTTGGGATTTCTTCCAGATCAACTTTGATCAGTGAAACTAGCCTTTGTTCCCCTTCCGTAGTGACCACACTCTCATCTTGTTGTATAACTCTCTGGACTAAGTTATTCAGCATTTCATTGAATCTTTTAGCTCGTGCCCTCGTCACTGTACCAACTGGAACTTGAGTTGGTTCATGAGTATTCCGTGCAGGCTCGATGTCTTCATCATTCCCTTCTTCTTGAGAAGGATTTGTCCTCAAATCCTCACCAACATCAAAAGGACTTAAATCAGTAACATTGAATGTAGCACTAACATTGTACTCACCAGGTAAGTCAAGTCTGTAAGCATTGTCATTGATCCGTTCTAGCACTTGAAATGGTCCGTCTTCTCGGGGCAACAACTTAGAACGTCTTTGGGCTAGAAATCTTTCTTTCCTCATATGTAACCACACCCAATCAGCGGCCTCAAAAATGAGCATGTGATGACCCATGTTAGCTTGCTTGATGTATTGTTCATTTTTCCTCTCTATGTTTAACCGAACCTTCTCATGGAGTTGCTTCACAAACTCTGTCTTCTTCTTACCATCTAAGTTCACATGCTCAGATATAGGTAAAGGTGGTAAATCTAAAGGAGTTAAAGGATTAAAACTGTAAACAATTTCAAACGATGAGCACTGAGTAGCAAAATGGATGGTACGATTATAAGCAAACTCAAAATGTGGTAAACAATTCTCCCAAGTCTTAATGTTCTTACTAATGATAGCCCTCAACAAAGTTGATAAAGTCCTATTAACTACTTTTGTTTGACCATCGATTTGAGGGAGACAAGTAGTAGAAAACAAAAGTTTCGTTCCTAGTTTTCCCCATAAAGTCTTCCAAAAGTAACTCAAGAACTTAGCATCCCGATCTGACATGATTGTCCTAGGCTTGCCATGTAACCTGACAATCTCCCTAAAGAACAAATCTGCAACATGAGAAGCATCATCAGTCTTATGACAAGGAATAAAATGAGCCATCTTAGAAAGCCGATCTACACCACAAAGATTGAGTCCCTCCCACGTCGACTCCTAGGTAACCCAAAACAAAATCCATCGAAATATCAATCCAAGGTAAACTCGGAATAGGTAGTGGGGTGTAAAGACCATTGGGCTGAACACTCGATTTTGCTTGCCTACAAGTGACACATCTACCACAAATTCTCTCAACATCCCGTTTCATGTGTGGCCAATAGAAGTGAACCTGCAAAATAGCTAGAGTCTTAGCGACTCCAAAGTGTCCCATTAAACCCCGCACTATGGGATCCTCGAACAAACAAGTCTCTCATTAAAAAATTAGGCACACGTCTTAGCGACTCCAAAGTGTCCCATTAAACCCTCCACTATGGGATCCTCGAACAAACAAGTCTCTCATTGAAAAATTAGGCACACATAATTTATTTTCTCGAAACGAGAAGCCTTCATGCCTATAGAACTTACCTTCTGCTGAATTTTCACTAGCACTCTAAATTTCCCCAAAAACATGTCATCTTGAAGCTATTAGGGGTTGTACTAGTGGAATTTTCCAAACATGGATAGCAAAACTTTGGTGTTCATTTTTAGTGCATGAAAAAATTTTCTTGACTTACATTTATCATTGTTTTCAAATTTTGGCATGCGTAAACTCTAAAATTTTCATTTTGTCATGATCAATTTGCCTTATCTTTTTATTTACGAGAAAAAAGGGAGAGTGAAAACTCAAGTTTGGATTTGAAAAAAAGTTGAACATCCAAAATAGAAATGCACAAATTTAGAGAGAGATAATTCCAAAAAGTATCTGTGATTTTTAGGGATTGTAAACTCTTTCGGATTTTTCTATATTAGGTTCTACAATCAATGGAAAAGGAGGGCCGAGGGAATTTTAACTGAGTGTTGACTCCCAAACCATAAGTCATTTCAAGCAAAAATTATTGTCGTTATGCATCATTCATCAATCAAAACCTTTGCGATGATCTATGATTCATAGATCAGCTTTTTTAAAATGGGAAAAAATGGGTTGTTCAGCTCGGGCGAATATTCCACCGTACGTTTACTTGAGAATTTAATTTTTTCTTCTCGTTGAAATTTTTGGATCATTAGGTTATATGCATCTTCAACATGTTTCAAGCATGCATATACATATTTGAAATTTTTTAGGTTCAATTAGAAATCTCTTTCTTTTAAAATTCCATGCAATTTGGGGTTGTACTAGTGGAATTTCCCAAACATGGATAACAAAAAGTTTGGTGTTCATTTTTAGTACATGAAATTTTTTTCTTCACTTACATTTATTATAGTTTTCATTTTTTTACGTACATAAACTCTAAAACTTTTTTGTTTACGAGAAAAATGGGAGAGTGAAAACTCAAGTTTGGATTTGAAAAATAAATTGAACATCCAAAATCGAAATGCACAAATGCTGAGAGAGATAATTCCAAAAAGTATCTGTGATTTTTAGGTATTGTAAACTCTTTTATTTTATTATATATTATGTTTTGCAATCATCCAAAATGGGGGTGATGCATTTTTAACTGAGTGTTGACTCCCAAACAATAAGTTATTTCTAACAAAAATTATAGCCATTATGCATCATTAATCGATCAAAACCTTTACGATGATCTATGATTGTTAGGTCATCTTTTTTTAAATAGGTAAAAAGTGGGTTGTTTGGCTCTAGTAAATATCCCACCGCACGTTAACATGAGAATTAAATTTTTTCTGATCCTTGAAAATTTTGAATCATTAGGTCATTTGCATCTTCAACATGTTTCAGGCATGCAAATCCATATTTAAATCTTGTTAGGATCAATTATAAATCGTTTTCTTATAAAATTCCAACCTATTAGGGATTGTACTAGTTGAAATTCATAAACATGGATAACAAAACTTTGGTGTACATTTTAAGTGCTTGAAAAAAATTTCTTCACTTACATTTATTATGGTTTTCAATTTTTTGCATGCGTAAACTCTAAAATTTTCATTTTGTTGTGATCTATTTGCTTTTTCTTTATGTTTACAAGAAAAGAGGGAATGTGACAACTCAAGTTTGCATTTGAAAAAAAATTGAACATCCAAAATCGAAATGCACAAATGAGAGAGAGATAATTCCAAAAAGTATCTGTGATTTTTAGGGATTGTAAACTCTTTTAGATTTTTATATATTAGGTTTTGCAATCAATGGACAAAGAGGGGGGGAGGGAATTTTAATTGAGTGTTGACTCCCAAACTATAAGTCATTTCTAACAAAACTTATTGCCGTTATGCACTACTAATCGATCAAAACCTTTATGATCTATGATTTATAGGTCAGTTTTTTTTAAATGGGAAAAAGTGGGTTGTTTGGCTCGAGTGAATATCCCCCTGTACGTTAACTTGAGAATTGAATTTTTCTACTCCTTGAAATTTTTTTGTCATTAGGTCATTTGCATCTTCAACAAGTTTCAGGCATGCATATCCATATTTGAAACATGCTAGGATCAATTAGAAATCTCTTTCTTATAAAACTCTATGCTATTAGGGGTTGTACTAATGGAATTTCCCAAACATGGATAACAAAAACATTGGTGTTCATTTTTAGTGCGTGAAATTTTTTTCTTCGCTTACTTTTATTATTGTTTTCAATTTTTTCATACATAAACTCAAAAAAATTTATTTTTTGTAATCTATTTGCCTTATCTTTTTTGTTTACGAGAAAAATGGGAGAGAGAAAACACTGGTTTGGATTTGAAAAAAAATTGAACATCCAAAATCAAAATGCACAAATGCTGAGAGAGATGATTCCAAAAAGTATATATGATTTTTAGGGATTGTAAACTCTTTTAGTTTCTTATATATTAAATTTTTCGATCATCTTAAAATGGGGGGCGATGCAGTTTTAATGGAGTGTTGACTCCTAAACAATAAGTTATTTCTAACAAAAATTATAGCCCTTATGCATCATTAATCTATCAAAACCTTTATGATGATCTATGATTGTTAGGTCAGCTTTTTGTAAATTGGCCAAAAGTGGGTTATTTGGCTCTAGTAAATATCACACCGCACATTAACTTGAGAATTTAATTCTTTCTACTCGAAATTTTTCAATGATTAGGTCATTCGCATTTTCAACATGTTTCAGTCATGCATATCCATATTTAAATCTTTTTAGGATCAATTAGAAATCTTTTTCATATACAATTCCAAGCTATTAGGGGTTGTACTAGTGGAATTTCCCAAGCATGGATAACAAAACTTTGGTGTTCATTTTTAGTGCATGAAAAAAATTTCTTCACTTACATTTATTATAGTTTTCAATTTTTTGCATACATAAACTCTAAAATTTTCATTTTGTTGTGATCTCTTTACCTTCTCTTTTTGGTTACGAGAAAAAAAGGGAGAGTGAAAGCTCATGTTTTGATTTGAAAAAAAATTGAACATCCAAAATAGAAATTCACAAATGTAGAGATAGATAATACCAAAAAGTATCTGTGATTTTTAGAGATTGCAAACACTTTTAGATTTTTAAATATTAGGTTCTGCAATCAATGAAAAACGGGGTGCGAGGGAATTTTAACTGAGTGTTGAATCCCAAACCATAAGTCATTTCTAACAAAAAATATTTCCGTTATGCATCATTAATCGATCAAAACCTTGATGATGATCTATGATTTATGGCTCAACTTTTTGTAAATGGGAAAAAAGTGGGTTGTTTGGCTGGGTGAATATCACATCACACGTATGTTAAGTTGAGAATTTAATTTTTTCTACTCCTTGAAATTTTTGGATCATTAGGTCATTTGCATCTTCAACATGTTTCAGGCACGCATATCCATATTTAAATCATGTTAGGATCAATTAGAAATCTCTTACTTATAACATTCAAATTTATTAGGGGTAGTACTAGTGGAATTTCCCAAACATTGATAACAAAACTTTGGTGTTCATTTTTAGTGCAGGAAATTTTTTTCTTCACTTACATTTATTATAGTTTTCAATTTTTTTCATACATAAACTCTTAAATTTTCATTTTTTTGTGATCTATTTGCCTTAAAATGGCAGAGTGAAATCTAAAGTTTGGATTTGAAAAAAAATTGAACATCCAAAATTTAAATGCACAAATGCTGAGAGAGATAATTCCAAAAAGTATATTTCATATTTATGGATTGTAAACTCTTTTATTTTTTTATATGTTAGATTTTGCAATCATCAGAAAACGGAGGGAGAGGCATTTATAACTAAGTGTTGACTCCCAAACCATAACCATTTCTAACAAAAATTATAGGTATTACGCATCATTAATCAATCGAAGCCTTTACGATGATCTATGATTGTTAGGTCAACATTTTGTAAATAGGCAAAAAAGTGGGTTGTTTGGTTCTAATAAATATCCCATCGCACGTTAACTTGAGAATTTAATTTTTTTCTACTGCTTGAAAATTTTGAATCATTAGGTCATTTGCATCTTCAACATGTTTTAGGCATGCATATCCATATTTCAATCTTGTTAGGATCGATTAGAAATCTCTTTCAAATAAAATTCCAAGCTATTAGGGGTTGTACTAGTGGATTTCCCAAACATGGATAAGAAAACTTTGGTGTTAATTTTGAGTGCGTGAAATAATTTTTTTTACTTACATTTATTACAGTTTTCAATTTTTTTAATACATAAACTCTAAAATTTTGATTTTGTTGTGATCTATTTGCTGTATCTTTTTGTTTACGAGAAAAAAAGGGAGAGTGAAAACTCAATTTTGGATTTGAAAAAAAATTGAACATCCAAAATGGAAATGCAAAAATGCAGAGAGAGATAATTGCTAGAAGTATCTGTGATTTTTTGGGAATATAAACTCTTTTAGTTTTTTATATATTAGGTTATGCAATCATTGGAAAAGTGCGGGCGACGGAATTTTAACTGAGTGTTGACTCCCAAACCATAAGTCATTTCTAACAAAAATTATTGCAGTTATACATCATCAATCGATCAAACCGTTGACGATGATCTATGATTTATAGGTCAGCTTTTTGTAAAAGGGCACAAAGTGGGTTGTTTGGCTCGGGTGATATCCCACAGCACGTTAACTTGAGAATTTAATTTTTTCTACTCCTTGAAATTTTTGGATCATTAGGTCATTTTCATCTTCAACATGTTTCAGGAATGCATATCCTTATTTAAATATTGTTACGATCAATTAGAAATCTCTTTCTAATAAAATTCCATGCTATTAGGGGTTGTATTAGTGGAATTTCCCAAACATGGATAACACAACTTTGGTGTTCATTTTTTTTGCTTGAAAAGTTTTTCTTCACTTACATTTTTTATAGTTTTCAATTTTTTGCATACATAAACTCTAAAATTCACATTTTGTTGTGATCTATTTGCCTTTTCTATTTGTTTACGAGAAAAAAGGGAGAGTGAAAACTCAAGCTTGAATTTGAAAAAAAATTGAACATCCAAAATGGAAATGCACAAATGCAAAGAGAGATAATTCTTAGAAGTATTTGTGATTTTTTGGGATTGTAAACTCTTTTAGTTTTTTATATATTATGTTATGCAATCATTGGAAAAGGGAGAGCGAAGAAATTTTAACTGAGTGTTGACTCCCAAACCATAAGTCATTACTAACAAAAATTATTGCCTTTACACATTATTAATCGATCAAAACCTTTATGATGATCTATAATTGTTAGGTCAACATTTTTTAAGTGGGAAAAAAGTGGGTTGTTTGGCTCGGGTGAATATCCCATCGTACATTAACTTGACATTTTAATTTTTTCTTCTCCTTGAAATTTTTTGATCATTAGGTCATTTGCATCTTCATCATGTTTCAGGCATGCATATACATGTTTAAATAATGTGAGGATCAATTAGAAATCTCTTTCTTATAAAATCCCATTCTATTAGGGGTTGTACCAGTGGAATTTCCCAAACATGGATAACAAAAACTTTGGTGTTAATTTTTAGTGCGTGAAATTTTCTTCTTCACTTACATTTATTATAGTTTTCAATTTTTTACATGCATAAACTCTAATATTTTCATTTTGTTGTGATCTATGTGCCTTATGTTTTTTGTTTACGTGAAAAAATGGGAGAGTGAAAACTCAAGTTCGGTTTTGAAAAAACATTGAACATCAGAAATCGAAATGCACTAATGCTAAGAGAGATAATTCCAAAAAGTATCTGTGATATTTAGGGATTGTAAACTCTTTTAGTTTTTTATTAATAGGTATCGTAATCATAGGAAAACAGGGGGCGAGGCATTTTTAACTGAGTGTTGACTACCAAACCATAAGTCATTTCTAACAAAAATTATAGCCATTACCCATGATTAATCGATCAAAACCTTTACAATGATCTATGATTGTTAGGTCAGGTTTTTTTAAATAGACAAAAAGTGGGTTGTTTGGCTCTGGTAAATATCCCACCGCATGTTAACTTGAGAATTTAATTTTTTCTAGTCCTTAAAACTTTTGAATCATTAGGTCATTTGCAACTTTCACATGTTTCAGCCATACATATCCATATTTAAATCTAGTTAGGATCAATTAGAAATCTCTTTCTTATAAAATTCCTAGATATTAGGGAGGAATTTCCAAAACATGGATAACAAAACTTGGGTGTTCATTTTTAGTGCGTGAAAAAAAATTCTTCAATTACATTTATTATAGTTTTCAATTTTTTTCTTACATAAACACTAAAATTTTTATTTTTATGTGATGTATTTGCCTTATCTTTTTGTTTACGAGAAAAATGGGAGAGTGAAAACTCATGTTTGGAATTGAAAAAAAATTGAACATCCAGAATGGAAATGGATAAATGCAGAGAGTGATAATTCCAAAAATTATGTCTAATTTTTAAGAATTGTATACTCTTTTTGATTTTTATATATTAGGTTCTGTAATCAATGGAAAGTGGGGGGCAAGGGAATTTTAAATTTTAACTGAGTGTTGACTCCCAAACAATAAGTCATTTCTAACAAAAATTATAGCCATTACGCATCATTAATCGATCAAAATTTGGACGATGATCTATGATTTATAGGTCAGCTATTTGTAAATGGGAAAAAAGTGGGTTGTTTGGTTGTGGTAAATATCCCACCGCACGTTAACTTGAGAATTTAATTTTTTCTACTCTAAATTTTTGAATCATTTGGTCATTTGCATCTTCAACATGTTTTAGGCATGCATATCCATATTTGAATCTTGTTAGGATCAATTAGAAATCAGGGTTGTACTAGTGGAATTTCCCAAACATGGATAAAAAAAACTTTGGTGTTCATTTTTAGTGCGTGAAAATATTTTCTTCACTTACTTTTATTATAGTTTTTAATTTTTTACATACATAAACTCTAAAATTTTTATTTTGTTGTGATCTATTTGCCTTATCTTTTTTGTTTACGAGAAAATGGGAGTGTGAAAACTGAAGTTTGGATTTGAAAAAAAAATTGAACATTCAAAAAGGAAGTGTACAAATGCAGAGAGAGATAATTCCAAAAAGTATCTATTTTTTTAGGGGATTGTAAACTCTTTTAGATTTTTATATATTAGGTTCTGCAATCAATGGAAAAGGGGGGTGAGGGAATTTTAACTGAGTGTTCATTCCCAAACCATAATTCATTTCATACAAAAAATTGTAGCCGTTATACATCATTAATCGATCAAAAATTTTACGATGATCTATGATTTGTAGGTCAGCTTTTTTTTAAATGGGCAAAAAAATGGGTTGTTTGGCTTAGGTGAATAACCCACCGCACGTTGACTTGAGAATTTAATTTTTTCTAATCCTTGAAGTTTTTGGATCATTAGGTCATTTGCAGTTCAACATGTTTCAGGCACACATATCCATATTTAAATGATTTTAGGATCAATTAGAAATCTCTTACTCATAACATTCAAATCTATTAGGGGTAGTACTAGTGGAATTTCCCAAACATGGATAACAAAACTTTGGTGTTCATATTTAGTGCGTGAAATTTTTTTCTTCACTTCCATTTATTATAGTTTTAAATTTTTTGCATACATAAACTCTAAAATTTTTTATTTTTTTTATCAATTTTCCTTATCTTTTTGTTTACGAGAAAAAAGGGAGAGTGAAAACTCAAGTTTGGATTTGAAAAAAAATTGAACATCCAAAATGGAAATGCACAAATGCTGAGAGAGATATTTCCAAAAAGTATCTATGATTTTTTGGGATTGTAAACTCTTTTATTTTTTAAAATATTAGGTTATGCAATCATCGGAAAAGGGGGGAGGGGGTGCTTGGGAATTATAACTGAGTGTGGAGTCCCAAACCAAAAGTCATTTATAACAAAAATTATTGCCTTTACGCAACAATAATTGATCAAAACCTTTACGATGATCTATGATTGTTAGGTCAGCATTTTTTAAATGGGAAAATAGTGGGTAGTTTGACTCGGGTAAAAATCCCACCGCGTGTTAACTTGAGAATTTTGTTTTCAAATCAAAACTTGTGTGATCACTCTCCCTTTTTTCTCAATTTTGAGAATTTAATTTTTTTCCATTCCATGAAATTTTTGGATCATTAGGTCATTTGCATCTTCAACATATTTCAGGCATGCATATCCATATTTAAAACATGTTATGATCAATTAGAAATCTTTTTTTTATAAAATTCCATGCTATTAGGGTTGTACTAGTGGAATTTGCCAAACATGGGTAACAAAAACTTTGGTGTTCATTTTTAGTGCGTGAAAATATTTTCTTCACTTACATTTAATATAGTTTTCAATTTTTGCATACATAAAATCTAAAATTTTCATTTTGTTGTGATCTATTTGCCTTATCCTTTTTGTTTACAAGAAAAATGGGAGAGTGAAATCTGAAGTTTAGATTTGAAAAAAAATTGAACATCTAAAATCGAAATTCACAAATGTGGAGGGAGATAATTCCAAAAAGTATATGTGATTTTTATGGATTGTAAACTCTTTTAGTTATTTATATATTAGGTTTTGCAATCATCGAAAAATGGGGGGCGAGGCATTTTTAACTGAGTGTTGACTTCCGAACTCTTAGTCATTTTTATAAAATATTATGGCCATTACGCATCATTAATTGAGCAAATCCTTTATGATGATCTATGATTTTTAGGTCAGCTTTTTGTAAATTGGCAAAAAGTGGGTTGTTTGGCTCTGGTAAATATCCCACTGCACGTTAACTTGAGAATTTAATTTTTTCTACCCCTTGAAATTTTTGAATCATTAGGTCATTTGCATCTTCAACTTTTTATAGGCATGCATATCCATATTTAAATCTTTTTAGGATCAATTAGAATCTCTTTCTTATAAAATTCCACGTTATTAGGGGTTGTAAAATTGGAATTTCCTAAACATGGATAATAAAACTTTGGTGTTCATTTTTAGTGCGTGAAAATTTTTTCTTCACTTAAATTTTTTATATTTTTAAATTTTTTTGATATATAAACTCTAATATTTTCATTTTATTGTGATATATTGTCCATATCTTTTTGTTTACGAGAAAAAAGGGAGAGTGATCACACAAGTTTTGATTTGAAAACAAAATTGAACATCCAAAATGGAAGTGCACAAATGCAGGGAGAGATAATTCCCAAAATTATATGTGACTTTTAGGGATTGTAAAGTCTTTTAGATTATATTAGGTTTTGCATTCAATGGAAAGGGTAGGAGGGGGGGGGGGGGGGGGGGGGGGGGGGGGGGGGGTGGGGACTCCTAAACCATAAGTCATTTCTAAAAACAATTATTGTCGTTATGCATCATTAATCTATCAAAACCTTTACGATGATCTATGATTTATAGGTAAGCTTTTTGTAAATGGGCAAAAATTGGGTTATTGGGCTCGGGTGAATATCCCACCGCACGTTAACTTGAGAATTTAATTTTTTCTTCTCCTCGAAATTTTTGGATCATTAGGTCATTTGTATCTCCAACATGTTTCACTCATGCATATCCATTTTTAAAATCATGTTAGGATCAATTAGAAATCTCTTTCTTATAAAATTCCAAGATATTAGGGGTTGCACTAGTGAAATTTCCCAAACATGGACAACCAAACTTTGGTGTTCATTTTTAGTGCGTGAAAAAAATTTCTTCACGTACATTTATTATTTTTTTCAATTTTTTGCACACATAATGATATGATAATGATATGAACCACGTCAACCTGTGACAAAACCCGATACCATATCTGGTAATCATCCTCAAGACCTTTCAAGTTTGATGGAAAACCATGACCCGTTGCATAACAAAGCAAGAACCTTTGTAAAGTGAAGACGCCACAAACGGGTATGGAAATCCATTTGATAAGTCGATTGAATGCCACAAGGAAAAGTCCCTGATAAGTTGGAATAGTTCCTTCAAGAACACAAGAAGAAGAATCTCTCAATATCAATAATGATCAAAAAGTCCCAATTCCGTTCACAAGCCATCTATTTATAATGGATGCCATCAAAATAATGTAAATAAATCACTTCCCCTAATTACATTCAATTAAAGGAAAACTTAAGGTAACTTAACGTAAATTGAAAACTAATATATTCCCACATGATCTTCCAAGATTAGGTGCCAATTCGTGGATATCCTTGTAGATTCCATGAGATCTTCTAACCACATGCCCTTCTAGGATGAATTGCCAACTCGTGAATATCCTCGTGGGTCCCAAGAGATCTTCTAACCACATGTGCTTTCTCAATGCACGTGTATGGCTGTTGGGCTTTCTTCCAGATCAACTTTGATGAGCAAAACCAGCCTTTGTTCCCCTTCCATAGTGACCACACTCTCGTCTTGTTGTATAACTCTTCGGACTAAGTTATTCAGCATTTCTTTGAATCTTTTAGCTCGTGCCCTCGTCATTGGACCAACTGGAACTTGAGTTGGTTCATGAGTATTCTATGTCGGCTCGATGTCCTCATCATTCCCCTCTTCTTGAGAAGGATTTGTCCTCAAATCCTCACCAACATCAAAAGGACTTAACTCAGTAACATTGAATGTAGCACTAACATTGTACTCACCAGGTAAGTCAAGTCTGTAAGCATTGTCATTGCACTTGAAATGGTCCGTTTCCTCGGGGCAACAACCTAGGACGTCGTTGGGCTGGAAATATTTCTTTCCTCATATGTAACCACACCCAATCACCGACCTCAAAAACAAGCTTGTGACGTCCCTTGTTAGCTTGGTTGATGTATTGTTCGATTTTCCTCTCTATGTTTAACCGATCTCATGGAGTTGCTTCACAAACTCTGCCTTCTTCTGTTCACATGCTCAAAAACAGGTAAAGGTGATAAATCTAAAGGAGTTAAAGGATTAAAACCATAAACAATTTCAAACGGTGAGCACTGAGTAGCAGGATGGATGGTACGATTATAAGCAAACTCAACATGTGGTAAACAATCCTCTCAAGTCTTAATGTTCTTACCAATGATAGCCCACAACAAAGTGGATAAAGTCCTATTAACTACTTCTGTTTGACCATTTGTTTGAGGGTGAGAAGTGGTAGAATACAAAATTTTTGTTCCTAGTTTTCCCCATAAAATCTTCCAAAAGTAACTCAAAAACTTAGCATCCCGATCTGACACGATTGTCCTAGGCATGCCATGTAACCTAAAAATCTCCCTAAAGAACCATAAGCCATTTCTAACAAAAATTATTGCCATTATGCATCACTAATCGATTAAAATCTTTATGATGATCTATGATTTATAGGTCAACTTTTTTTAAATGGGAAAAAGTGGGTTGTTTGGCTCTGGTGAATATCCCCCCGTACATTAACTTGAGAATTAAAATTTTCTACTCCATGAAATTTTTTGGTCATTAGGTCATTTGCATCTTCAACAACTTTCAGGCATGCATATCCATAGTTGAAACATGTTAGGATCAATTAGAAATCTCTTTCTTATAAACTCTATGCTGTTAGGGGTTGAACTAGTGAAATTTAACAAACATGGACAACAAAAACTTTGGTGTTCATTTTTAGTGGGTGAAATTTTTTTCTTCACATAAATTTATTAAAGTTTTTAATTTTTTGCATACATAAACTCTAAATTTTTCATTTTGTTGTTATCTATTTGCCTTATCTTTATTATTTGTGAGAAAAATGGAAGAGTTAAAACCCAAGTTTGGATTTTAAAAGAAATTGAACATCCAAAATCGAAATTCACAAATGCTGAGGGAGATAATTCCAAAAAGTATCTTTGATATTTAGGGATAGTAAACTCTTTTTACTTTTTATATATTAGGTTTTGCAATCATTGAAAAACGAGGGGCAACACATCTTTAACTGAGTGTTGACTCCCAAACCAAAAGTAATTTCAAACAAAAATTATAGCCATTACGCATCATTAATCAATCAAAACCTTTACAATGATCTATGATTGTTAGGTCAGCTTTTTGTAAATTGGAAAAAAGTGTGTTGTTTGGCTCTGGTAAATATCACACCGCACGTTAACTTAAGAATTTAATTTTTTCTACTCCTTGAAAATTTTGAATCATTAGGTCATTTGCATTTTCAACATGTTTCAGGTAAGCATAGCAATATTTAAATCTTGTTAGGATCAATTAGAAATATCTTTCTTATAAAATTCCAAGCTATTTGGGGTTGTACTAGTGGAATTTCCAAAACATGGATAACAAAACTTTGGAGTTTATTTTTAATGCGTGAAAAAATTTCTCCACTTACATTTATTATAGTTTTTAATTTATTACATTCGTAAACTCTAAAATTTTCATTTTGTTGTGATCTATTTGCCTTATCTTTTTGTTTAAGAGGAAAAAGGGAGAGTGAAACTCAAGTTTGGATTTGAAAAAAACTTGAACATCCAAAATGGAAATGCACAAATGCAGAGAGAGATAATTCTAAAAAGTATCTGTGATTTTTAGGGATTGTAAACTCTTTTAGATTTTTATATATTAGGTTCAACAATCAATGGAAGAGGGGCGAGGGAATTTTAACAGAGTGTTGACTCCAAAACCATACGTCGTTTCTAAAAAAAGTTATTGCCATTATGCATCACTAATCGATCAAAACCTTTACAATGATATATGATTTATAGGTCAGCTTTTTTAAAAGGGAAAACAGTGAGTTGTTTGGCTCGGGTGAATATCCCACCGTACGTTACCTTGAGAGTTTAATTTTTTCTTCTCCTTGAAATTTTTGGATCATTAGGTCATTTGCATCTTCAACATGTTTCAGGCTTGCATATCCATATTTAAATCATGTTAGGATCAATTGGAAATCTCTGTCTTATAAAATTCCAAGCTATTAGGGGTTGTAAAAGGTAATTTCCCAAACATGGATAACAAAACTTTGGTGTTCATTTTTAGTGCATGATAAAATTTTCTTCAAAAATATTGCTGATAGTTTTCAATTTTTAGCATACATAAACTCTAAAATTTTCATTTTGTTGTGATCTATTTGCCTTATCTTTTTGTTTACGAGAAAAAGGGAGTGTGAAAACTCAAGTTTGGATTTGAAAAAAAATTGAACATCCAAAATGGAAATGCACAAATGCAGAGAGAGATAATTCCAAACTGTATCTGTGATTTTTATGGATTGTAAAATCTTTTAGTTTTTTATATATTAGGTTATGCAATCATCGGAAAAGGGGGGGATGCAAGGGAATTTTAACTGAGTGTTGTCTCCCAAACCAAAAGTAATTTCTATCAAACATTATTGCCATTACGCATCATTAATTGATCAAAACCTTTACGATGATCTATGATTGTTAGGTCAGCATTTTTTAAATGGGAAAAAAGTGGGTTGTTTGGCTCGAGTGAATATCCCATGGCACGTTTACTTGCGAATTTAATTTTTTCCACTCCTTGAAATTTTTTGGTCATTAGGTCATTTTCCTCTTCAACAAATTTTAGGCATGCATATCCATATTTGAAACATGTTAGGATCAATTAGAAATCTCTTTCTTATAAAATTCCATGCTATTTAGGGTTGTACTAGTTAAATTTCCCAAACATGGATATCAAAAACTTTAGTGTTCATTTTTAGCGCGTGAAATGTTTTTCTTCCTTTACATTTATTACAATTTTCAATTTTTTGCATACATAAACTCTAAAATTTTTATTTTTTTGTTATCTATTTGCCTTATCTTTTTTGTTTACGAGAAAAATGGGAGAGTCAAAACTCAAGTTTGGATTTGAAAAAAAATTTGATATCCAAAATCGAAATGCACAAATGTTGATAGGAGTAATTCCAAAAAGTATATGTGATTTTCAGGGATTGTAAACTCTTTTAGTTTTTTATATATTAGGTTTTGCAATCATCGAAAAATGGGGGACGAGGCATTTTAACAGTGTTGACTCCCAAACCATAAGTCATTTTCTAACAATAATTATAGCCGCTACACATCATTAATTGATCAAAACCTTTACAATGATCTATTATTGTAAGGTCAGCTTTTTATAAATAGGCAAAAAGTGGGTTGTTTGGCTATGGTAAATATTCCACCGTATGTTAACTTTAGAATTTAATTTTTTTTACTCCTTGAAATTTTTGAATCACTAGGTCATTTGCATCTTCAACATGTTTCAGTCATGAATATCCATATTGAAATCCTGTTAGGATCAATTAGAAAACTCTTTCTTATAAAATTCCAACCAATTAGGGGTTGTACAAGTGGAGTTTCCCAAACATGGACAGTAAAACTTTCGTGTTCATTTTTTGTGCGTGAAAAAAAATTTCATTTATATTTATTATAGTTTTCAACTTTTTGCATGCGTAAACTCTAAAATTTTCATTTTGTGGTGACCTAGTTGCCTTTTCTTTTTGTTTACTAGAAAAAAAGGGAGAGTGAAAATATTTTGATTTTAAAAAAAAATTAATACCCAAAAAGGGAAATGCACATATACAGAGACAGATAATTCCAAAAAATATCTGTGATTTTTAGGGATTATAAACTCCTTTAGATTTTTATATATTAGGTTGTACAATCAATGGAAAAGGGGCAGGGGGGGGGGGGGGGGGGGGGGTGAGGGAATTTTTACTGAGTGTTGATTCCCAAACCATAAGTCATTTCTAACAAAAACTATTGCCATTATGCATCAATAATAGATCAAAATCTTTACGTTGATCTATGAATTATAGGTCAGCTTTTTTTAAATGGGAAAAAAGTGGGATGTTTGGCTCGGGTGATTATCCCACCGTATGTTAAGTTGAAAATTTAAGTTTTTCTACTCCTTGAAATTCTTGGATCATTAGGTCATTTGCATATTCAACATGTTTCAGGCAAGCATATCCATATTTAAATCATGTTCAGATCAATTAGAAATCTCTTTCTTATAAAATTCCAAGATATTAGGGGTTGTACTAGTGGAATTTCCCAAACATGGATAACAAAACTTTAGTGTCCATTTTTAGTGCATCAAAATTTTTTTTTCACTTAAATTTATTATAGTTTTTATTTTTTTGCATACATAAACTCTAAAATTTTATTTTGTTGTAATCTATTCGCCATATCTTTTTGTTTACGAGAAAAAAAGAAGAGTGAAAACTCATGTTTGGATTTGAAAAAAAATTGAACTTCTAAAATGAAATGCACAAATGCAGAGAGAGAAAATTCAAAAATTATCTATGATTTTTTGGGATTGTAAACTTTTTTATTTTTTTATATATTTGGTTATGCTGTCATTGGAAAAGGGAGGGTGAAGGGATTTTAACTGAGTGTTGACTCCCAAACCATATGTCATTTCTATAAAAAAAATTTGTCGTGATGCTTCATTAATCGATCAAAAACTTTACGATGATCTATGATTGTTTGGTTACTATTTTTTATATGGGAAAAAAGTAGGGGTCTTGTGCTCGGGTGAATATCCCACCGCACGTTAACTTGAGAATTTAATTTTTTCTACTTCTTTAAATTGTTTATGTCATTAGGTCATTTGCATCTTCAACATGTTTCAGACATGCATATCCATATTTGAAACATGTTAGGATCAATTAGAAATCTCTTTCTAATAAAATTCCATGCTATTAGGGGTTGTACTAGTGGATTTCCCAAACATGGATAACAAAAACTTGGGTGTTCATTGTTGGATTTTGGATCCCTTTTCCATGATCACGAACAAGAGAAAGAAGAAAGAAAACCGAGAAAAGGGGAGGAAAGCCGTCGATAGAGAAGAGAAAAAATTAAAAGGAGAAGAGTCGGTTGCGCCAAGTAAGGAGAGGGAGAGAGAGAACCAACTTGGGTTTGAATATGTGAGTTTTTATTAATTTTGACTTACATGACCTCTTTTTATAGTTGAGAGGAGATAGAGTCCTTATACAACTTATCATTCAATCCTAATTTCATTCCAACTCTAACTCTTCGATATAAGTAAGTCTATTTCAACTAAATAACTAGAACACAACCTTGAGTAAAACTAGGAGTCCTTTATTATTCACGTGAGGGGAATGGATAAGCCAGCTCGTAGCCTTATCCTTGTGGGCCCTTCAAGATCTCCCAGCGCACCTTGATAAGAGAGCCAGTTCGTGAGATATTTGTGGGTCCCACTTGATCTTCAAGTCTCCTAAATCAACTCAGCTTGTGCTTCTTGCTTCCTTAACACGTGCTTGCTTTGGGAGAGGATTCTTCTTGGTGTCCCACATCCTCTATGACTCTTCTTTATGACCTACGTCCTTATGGTAGGTCCCACCAGCTCGATCAACATGGTGGGTCCCACATTGTAGCATTCATTTTTAGCACGTGAAATTTTTTTTTTCACTTACATTTATTATAGTTTTCAATTTTTCGCATACATAAACTCTAAAATTTTTATTTTCTTGTGATCTATTTTCCTTACTTTTTTTTTATGAGAAAAAAGGGAGAGTGAAAACTCAAGTTTGGATTTGAAGAAAAATTGAACATCCAAAATGGAAATGCATAAATGTAGAGAGATAATTCCAAAAAGTATCTGTGATTTTTTAGGATTTTAAACTCTTTTAGTTTTTTATATATTAGGCTATGCAATCATCGGAAAAGGGGGGGCGAGGGAATTTTAACTGAGTGTAGACTCCCAAACCTTAAGTCATTTATAACAAAAATAATTATCATTACACATCATTAATCAATCAAAACCTTTATGTTGATCTTTTATTGTTAGGTCAGCATTTTTTAAATTGGAAAAAAGTGGGTTGTTTGGCTTGGGTGAATATTCCACCGCACGTTAACTTGAGAATTTAATTTTTTTTACTCCTTGAAATTTTTTGGTCATTAGGTCATTTGCATCTGCAACATGTTTCAGGCATGCATATCCACATTTCAAACAAGTTAGGATCAATTAGAAATCTCTTTCTAATAAAATTCCATGCTAATTAGGTTGTACTTGTGGAATTTCCCAAACATGGATAAAAAAAACTTTGGTGATCATTTTTAGCGCGTGAAATTTTTTTTTCATTTACTTTTGTTATAGTTTTCAATTTTTTGCATACATAAACTCAAAAATTTTCATTTTGTTGTTATCTATTCCCCTTATCATTTTCGTTTACGAGAAAAATGGGAGAATGAAAACTCTAGGATTTGAAAAAAAATTGAACCAAAATCGAAATGCACAAATGCTGAGGGAGACAATTCCAAAAAGTATCTGTAGTTTTTAGGGATTCTAAACTCTTTTAGTTTTTTATATATTAGGTTCTGCAATCATCGAAAAATTGGGGGCGAGTTATTTTTAATTGAGTATTTACTCCCAAACCATAAGTCATTTCTAACAAAAATTAGAGCCATTACGCATCATTAATCCATCAAAAAATTTACGATGATCTATGCTTGTTAGGTCAGATTTTTTTAAATAGTCAAAAAGTGTGTTGTTTGGCTTTGGTAAATATCCCACTGTACGTTAACTTGAGAATTTAATTTTTTTCTACTTCTTGAAATTTTTCAATCATTAGGTCAATTGCATCTTCAACATGTTTCAGTCATGAATATCCATATTTAAATCCTGTTAGGATCAATTAGAAATCACTTTCTTATAAAATTCCAAGCTATTAGGGGTTGTTCAAGTGGAATTTCCCAAACATGGACAACAAAACTTTCGTGTTCATTTTTAGTGCGTGAAAAAAAAATTTCTCTTACATTTATTATAGTTTTCAACTTTTTACTTGCGTAAAATCTAAAATTTTCATTTTGAGGTGATCTATTTGCCTTTTCTTTTTGTTTACTAGAAAAAATGGAGAGTGAAAACTCACGTTTTGATTTGAAAAAAAATTGAATATCCAAAATGGAAATGCACAAAAACAGAGAGATAATTCCAAAAAGTATCTGTGATTTTTAGGGATTGTAAACTCTTTCAGATTTTTATATATTAGGTTTTTCAATCAATGGAAAAGGGGGGGCTTGGGAATTTTAACTGAGTGTTGACTCCCAAACCATAAGTCATTTCTAACAAAAATTATTGCCATTATGCGTCATTAATTGATCAAAATCTTTACGTTGATCTATGAGTTATAGGTCTGCTTTTTTTAAATGGGAAAAAAGTGGGTTGTTTGGCTCGGGTGAATATCCCACCATACGTTAAGTTGAAAATTCAATTTTTTCTACTCCTTGAAATTCTTGGATCATTAGGTCATTTGCATCTTGAACTTGTTTCAGGCAAGCATATCAATATTTAAATCATGTTTAGATCAATTATAAATCTCTTTCTTATAAAATTCCAAGCATAAGGGGTTGTGCTAGTGGAATTTCCCAAACATGGATAAAAAAACTTTAGTGATCATTTTTAGTACGTGAAACAATTTTCTTTACTTACATTTATTATAGTTTTCAATGTTTTGCATACATAAACTCTAAAATTTTCTTTTGTTGTGATATATTTGCCTTATATTTTTTTTTATGAGGAAAAAGGGAGTGTGAAAACTAAAGTTTGAATTTGAAAAAAAATTGAACATCCAAAATGAAATGTACAAATGCAGAGAGAGAAAATTCAAAAAGTATATGTGATTTTTTGGGATTGTAAACTCTTTTAGTTTTTTATATATTTGTTTATGCTATCATTCAAAAAGGGAGGGTGAGGGAATTTTAACTGAGTGTTGACTTCCAAACTATAAGTCATTTCTAAAAAAACAATTTGCCGTGACACATTATTAATCGATCAAAAATTTTACGATGATCTATGATTGTTAGGTTAGTATTTTTTATATGGGAAAAAAATGTGGGTGTTGTGCTCGGGTGAATATCCCACCGCACGTTAACTTGAGAATTTAACTTTTTCTACTTCTTGAAATTGTTTATGTCATTAGGTCATTTGCAACTTCAACATGTTTCAGACATGCATAGCCATATTTGAAACATGTTAGGATCAATTAGATATCTCTTTCTAACAAAATTCCATGCTATTAGGGGTTGTACTAGTGGATTTCCAAATCATGGTTAACTAAAACTTGGGTGTTCATTGTTGGATTTTGGTTCCCTTTTCCATGATCACAAACATGAGAAAGAAGAAAGAAAACCGAGAAAAGGGAAGGAAAGCTCTCGGTAGAGAAGAGAAAAAATTAAAAGTAGAAGAGTGGGCTGCGCCAATTAAGGAGAGGGAGAGTGAGAACCAACTCGGGATTGAATATGTGAGTTTTTATTAATTTCGACTTACAAGAACTCTTTTTATAGTAGAAGAGGAGGTAGAGTCCTTATACAACTTATCATGTAATCCTAATTTCATTCCAACTCTAACTCTTCAATATAAGTAAGTCTATTTAAACTAAATAACTAGAACACAACCTTGAGTTGAACTAGGAGTCCTTTATTATTCACGTGAGGGGAATGGATATGCCAGCTCGTAGCCTTATCCTTGTGGGCCCTTCATGATCTCCCAGTGCACCTTGATAAGAGAGCCAACTCATGAGATCTTTGTGGGTCCCACTTGATCTTCAAGTCTTCTAAATCAATTCAACTTGTGCTTCTTGCTACCTTAACACGTGCTTGCTTTGGGAGAGGACTCTTCGTAGTGTCCCACATCCTCTATGACTCTTCTTGATGATCTACGTCCTTATGGTGGGTCACACATTATAACATTCATTTTTAGCACGTGAAAAATATTTCTTCACTTATATTTATTATAGTTTTCAATTTTTCGCATACATAATCTCTAAAATTTTAATTTTCTAATCTATTTGCCTTACCTTTTTTTTGCGAGAAAAAAAGGGATATTGAAAACTCAAGTTTGGAATTGAAGAAAAATTGAACATCCAAAATGGAAATGCACAATTGTAGAGAGATAATTCCAAAAAGTATCTGTGATTTTTTAGGATTGTAAACTCTTTTAGTTTTTTATATATTAGGATATGCAATCATCGGAAAAGAGAGAGGGGGGGGGGGGGGGGGGGGATTTTAACTGAGTGTAGACTCCCAAACCTTAAGTCATTTATAACAAAAATAATTTTTGTTACCCATCATTAATCAATAAAAACCTTTACGATGATCTCTTATTGTTAGGTCAACATTTTTTAAATTGGAAAATAGTGGGTTGTTTGGCTAAGGTGAATATCCCACCGCACGTTAACTTGAGAATTTAATTTTTTTTACTCCTTCAAATTTTTTGGTCATTAGGTCATTTGCATCTTTAACATGCTTCAGGCATGCCTATCCATATTTGAAACATGTTAGGATCAATTAGAAATCTCTTTCTAATAAAATTCCATGCTATTAAGGGTTGTACTTGTAGAATTTCCCAAACATGGATAACAAAAAATTTGGTGATCATTTTTAGCGCGTGAAAATTTTCTCTTCACTTAAATTTATTATAGTTTGCAATTTTTTGCATACATAAACTCTAAAACTTTCATTTTGTTGTCATCTATTTGCCTTATATTTTTTGCTTACGAGAAAAACGGGAGAGTGAAAACTCAAGTTTGGATTTGAAAAAAAATTGAACATCCAAAATCAAAATGCGCAAATGCTGAGGGAGATAATTCCAAAAAGTATTTGTGATTTTTAGAGATTGTAAACTCTTTTATTTTTTTTTATATATTAGATTTTGCAATCATCGAAAAACGGGGGGCGAGGCATTTTTAATTGAGTGTTTACTCCAAAACCATAAGTAATTTCTAACAAAAATTATAGCCATTACGCATCATTAATCCATCAAAACCTTTACAATGATCTATGATTGTTAGGTCAGATTTTTTAAAATAGCCAAAAAGTGTGTAGTTTGGCTCGGATAAATATCCCACTATACGGTAACTTGAGAATTTAATTTTTTCTACTCCTTGAAAATTTTGAATCATTAGGTCATTTGCATCTTCAATATGTTCCAGTCATGCATATCCATATTTAAATCTTTTTAGGATCAATTAGAAATATTTTTTTTATAAAATTCCAAGCTATTAGGGGTTGTACTAAGTGAATTTCCCAAACATGGATAACAAAACATTGGTGTTCATTTTTAGTGCATGAAAAAAATTTCTTCACTTGCATTTATTATTGTTTTCAATTTTTTGCATGCGTAAACTCTAAATTTTTCATTTTGTTGTGATCTGTTTGCCTTATCTTTCCCTTTATGAGAGAAAGGGGAGAGTGAAAACTCAGGTTTGGATTTGAAAAAAAGTTGAACATCCAAAATGGAAATGAACAAATGCAGAGAGACATAATTCCAAAAAGTATCTGTGATTTTTAGGGATTGTAAACACTCTTAGATTTTTATATATTAGGTTCTGCAATCAATGGAAAAGGGGGAGGAGGGGGGGGGGGGGGTGGAGGTGGGTGAGGGTGAGGGAATTTTAACTGAGTGTTGACTCCCAAACCATAAGTTATTTCTAACAAAACTTATTGTTGTTATGCATCATTAATCTATCAAAAGCTTGACGATGATCTATGATCTAAAGGTCCACTTTTTTTAAATGGGAAAAAGTGGGTTGTTTGGCTCGGGTGAATATCCCACCGTACGTTAACATGAGAATTTAATTTTCTCTTCTCCTTGAAATTTTTTGATCATTGGGTCATTTGCATCCTCAACATGTTTCATGCATGCATATCCATATTTAAATCATGTTAGGATCAATTATAAATCTCTTTCTTCTAAAATTCCAAGCTATTAGGGGTTGTTCTAGTGGAATTTCCCAAACATGGATAACAAAACTTTGGTGTTCATTTTTAGTGCGTGAAAAAGTTTTCTTCACATACATTTTTTAGAGTTTTCAATTTTTTACATACATAAAATCTAAAATATTCATTATGTTGTGATCTATTTGCCTCATTTTTTTCTTTACGAGAAAAAGGGAGAGTGAAAACTCAAGTTTGGATTTGAAAAAAATTGAACATCCATAATGGAAATGTACAAATTCAAAGAGATAAATCCAAAAATTAACTGAAATTTTTTTGGGATTTTAAACTCTTTTAGTTTTTTATATATTAGGTTATACAATCATCGGAAAAGGAGGGGCAAAGGAATTTTAACTAACTGTTGACTCCAAAACCATAAGTCATTTCTAACAAAAATTATTGCCTTTATGCATCATTAATCGATCAAAACCTTTACGATGATCTATGATGGTTAGGTCAGCATTTTTTAAATGGGAAAAAAGTGCGTTGTTTGTCACAGGTGAATATCCCACCGCTTGTTAACTTGAGAATTTAATTTTTCTGCTCCTTGAAATTTTTTGGTCATTAGGTCATTTGCATCTTCAACATGTTTCAGGCATGCATATCCATATTTGAAACATGTTAGGATCAATTAGAAATCTCTTAATTATAACATTCAATGCTATTAGGGGATGTACTATTGGAATTTCCCAAACATGGATAACAAAAACTTTGGAGTTCATTTCTAGCGCATGAAAAATTTTTCTTGACTTACATTTATTACAAATTAAAATTTTTTGCATACATAAACTCTAAAATTTTGATTTTTTTGTGATCTATTTGCCTTATCTTTTTTCTTTACGAGAAACAAGGGAGAGTGAAAACTCAAGTTTGTATATGAAAAAAAATTCAACATCCAAAATCGAAAAGCACAAATGCTGAGAGTGATAATTCTAAAAAGTATATGTGATTTTTATGGATTTTTAACTCTTTTAGTTTTTTATATATTAGGATTTGCAATCATCTAAAAACAGGGGGCAGGGCTTATTTAATTGAGTTTGACTACCAAACTATAAGTAATTTCTAACAGAAATTATAGCCATTACGCATCATTAATCGATCAAAACCTTTACGTTGATCTATGATTGTTAGGTCAGATTTTTATAAATCGGCAAAAAGTGGGTTATTTGGCTTTAGTAAATATCCCACCGCAGGTTAACTTGAAAATTTAATTTTCTCTACTCCTTGAAATTTTTGGATCCTTAGGTCATTTGCATCTAAAACATGTTTTAGACATGCATATCCATATTTAAATAATGTTAGGATCAATTAGAAATCTCTTTCTTATAAAATTCCAAGTTAGTAGGGATTGTACTAGCGAAATTTCCCAATCAAGGGTAACAAAACTTTGGTCTTCTTATTTTAGTGAGGAAATTTTTTTTGTTCACTTACATTTTTTATAGTTTTCAATTTTTTGCATACGTAAAATCTAAAATTTTTATTTTGTTGTGATCTATTTGCCTTATCTTTTTGTTTACAAGAAAAAAGGGAGAGTAAAAACTCAAGTTTGGATTTGAAAAAAAATTGAATATCCAAAATGGAAATGCACAAATACAGAGAGAGATAATTCCAAAATGTATCTGATATTTTTTTAGATTGTACACTCTTTTAGTATTTTATATATTAGGTTATGCAATCATCGGAAAAGGGTGGGCGAGGGAATTTTAACTAAGTGTTGACTCCCAAACCATAAGTCATTTCTAACAAAAATTATTGCCGTTACACAACATTAATTGAACAAAACCTTTACGATAATCTATGATTGTTCGGTCAGCATTTTTTATATGGGAAAAAAGTGGGTGTGCTGTGTTCAGGGGAATATCCCACCGCACATTAACTTGAGAATTTAATTTCTTCTACTGCTTGAAATTTTTTATGTCATTTGGTCATTTGCATCTTCAATATGTTTCAGGCATGCATATCCACATTTGAAACAAGTTACGATCAATTAGAAATCTCTTTCAAATAAAATTCAATGCTATTAGGGGTTGTACTAGTGGAATTTCCCAAACACGGATAACAAAATCTTTGGTGTTCATTTTTAGCTCATGAAAAGTTTTTCTTCACTTACATTTATTATAGTTTTCAATTTTTTGCATACATAAACTCTATAATTTTCATTTTCTTGTGATCTATATGCCTTTCTTTTTTGTATACGAGTAAAATGGGAGAGTGAAAACTCAAGTTTGGATTTGAAAAAAAATTGAACATCCAAAATTGAAATGCACAAATGCTGAGAGAGATAATTCCAAAAGTATCTGTGAATTTTAGGGATTGTAAACTCTTGTAGTTTTTTATATTTTAGGGTTTGCAATCATTGGAAAATGGGGGGCAAGGCTTTTTAAATTGAGTTTGACTCCCAAACTATAAGTCATTTCTAACAAAAATTATAACCAAAATCAATCAGAACCTTCACGATGATCTATGATCGTTAGGTCAGCTTTTGGTAAATAGGCAAAAAGTGGGTTGTTTGGCCCTGGTAAATATCCCACCACACATTAACTTGAGAATTTAATTTTTTCTACTCCTTGAAATTTTTGAATCATTAGGTCATTTACATTTTTAACATGTGCCAGGCATGCATATCCATATTTAAATCTTGTTAGGATCAATTACAAATCTCTTTCTTATAAAATTCCAAGCTATTATGTGTTGTACGAGTGGAATTTCCCAAACTTGGATAACAAAACTTTGGTATTCATTATTTTAGCGTGAAAAGATTTTCTTCACTTACTTTTATAGTAGTTTTCAATTTTTTGCATGCGTAAACTCTAAAATTTTAATTTTGTGGTGATCTATTTGCCTTATCTTTTTGTTTACGAGAAAAAAAGGAAGAGTGAAAACTCAAGTTTGGATTTGAAAAAAAATTGAACATCCAAAATGGAAATGCACAAATGCAGAGAGAGGTAATTCCAAAAAGTATCTGTGGTTTTTAGAGATTGTAAACTCTCTTAGATTTTTATATATTAGGTTATGCAATTAATGGAAAAGGGAAGAAGGGGGGGGGGGGGGGGGGGGGGGGGTGGGGGGAGGGAGGGGAGGAGGGAATTGTAACTGAGTGTTTACTCCCAAACCATAATTCATTTCTAACAAAAAAAAATTGTCGTTGTGCATCATTAATCGATCAAAACTTTTACGATGATCTGTGATTTATAGGTTAGCTTTTTTTAAATGGGAAAAAGTGGGTTGTTTGGCTCAGGTGAGTATCCCACCGTACGTTAACACTAAAATTTAATTTTTTCTACTCCTGGAAATTTTTGGATCATTAGGTCATTTGCATCTTAAACATGTTTCAGGAATGCATATCCATATTTAAATCATCTTTGGATCAATTAGAAATTTCTTTCTTATAAAATTCCAAGTTATTAGGGGTTGTTCAATTGGAATTTCCCAAACAAGGATAACAAAACTTTAGTGTTCATTTTTAGTGCGTGAAATACTTTTCTTCACATACATTTTTTATAGTTTTCAATTTTTTACATATATAAACTCAAAAATATTCATTAAGTTGTGATGTATTTGCCTTATCTTTTTGTTTATGAGAAAAAAGGGAGAATGAAAACTCAAGTTTGGATTTGAAAAAAATTGAACATCCAAAATGGAAATACACAAATGTAGAGAGAGATAATTCCAAAAAGTATTTGAGATTTTTTGGGATTGTAAACACTTTTAGTTTTTTTATATATTAGGTTATTCAATCATAGGAAAATCAAATGTAGAGAGAGATAATTCCAAAAAGTATTTGAGATTTTTTGGGATTGTAAACACTTTTAGTTTTTTTATATATTAGGTTATTCAATCATAGGAAAAGGGGGGGGGGGGGGGGGGGGGGGGTGCTGTCAATTTTAACTAAGTGTTGTCTCCCAAACCATAAGTCATTTCTAACAAAAATTATTTCCATTAAGCATCATTAATCGATCAAAACCTTTATGATGATATATGATTGTTAGGTCAGCATTTTTTAAATGGGAAGAAAGTGTGTTGTTTGGCATGGGTGAATATCCCACCGTAAGTTCACTTGAGAATTTAATTTTTTCTTCTCCTTGAAATTTTTTGGTCATTAGGTCATTTGCATCTTCAACATGTTTTAGGCATGCATATCCATATTTGAAACATATTAGGATCAATTAGAAATCTCTTGCTTATAAATTTCTATGCTAATAGAGGATGTACTAGTGGAATTTCCCAAACATGGATAACAAAAACTTTGGAGTTCATTTCTAGCGCATGAAATATTTTTCTTCACTTACATTTATTATAATTTTCAATTTTATGCATACATAAACTCTAAAATTTTCATTTTTTAGTGATCGATTTGACTTATCATTTTTTCTTTACAAGAAAAAAGCGAGAATGAAAACACAAGTTTGTATTGAAAAAAAAGTTGAACATCCAAAATCAAAATGTTGAGAGATAATTCCAAAAAGTATATGTGATTTTTAGTAATTGTAAACTCTTTTGGTTTTTTATATATTAGGTTTTACATTCATTGAAAAACGGGGGGCGAGGAATTTTTAACTGAGTGTTGACTCTCTAACCATTTGTCATTTCTAACAAAAATTATAGCCATTACGTATCATTAATCAATCAAAACCTTTACATTGATCAATGATTGCTAGGTCAGCATTTTGTAAATATGCAAAAAGTTGGTTGTTTGGCTCTGGTAAATATCCCATCGCATGTTAAATTGAGAATTTAATTTTTTCTACTCCTTGAAAATTTTGAATCAATAGGTCATTTGCATCTTCAACATGTTTCAGGCATGCATATCCACATTTAAATCTAGTTACGATCAATTAGAAATCTCTTTCTTATAAAATTCCAAGCTATTAGGTGTTGTACAAGGGGAATTTCCCAAACATGGATAACAAAACTTTGGTGTACAAATTTAGTGCCTGAAAAAATTTTCTGCACTTACATTTATTATAGATTTCAATTTTTTGCATTGCGTACACTCTAAAATTTTCATTTTGTCGTGATTCATTTGCCTTGTCTTTTTGTTTACGAAAAAAAAGGGAGATAATTCAAGTTTGGATTTGAAAGAAATTGAACACCAAAAATGGAAATGCAGAAATGCAGAGAGAGATAATTCCAAAAACAACCTTTGATTTTTAGGGATTGTAAACTATTTTAGATTTTTATATATTAGGCTCGGAAATCAATGGAAAAGTGGGGGGGAATTTTAACTGAGTGTTGACTCCCCAACCATAAGTCATTTCTAACAAAATTTATTTCCGTTACACATCATTAATCATTCAAAACCTTTACGATGATCTATGATTGTTAGGTCAGCGTTTTTTAAATGGGAAAAAGCTGGGTTGTTTTGCACGGGTGAATATCCCACAACACGTTAACTTAAGAATTTAAAAATTTCTTCTCCTTGAAATTTTTGGTCATTGGGTCATTTGCATCATCAACATGTTTCAGGCATGCATATCTATATTTGAAACATGTTATGATCAATTAGAAATATCTTGTTTATAAAATTTGATGCTATTAGGGGTTGTACTAGTGGAATTTCCCAAACATGGATAACAAAAACTTTGGAGTTCATTTCTGCAATCAATGGAAAGAGGGGGGGGGGAGGGGGGGGAGGGGGGGGGGGGGGGGGGGGGGGGGGGGGGGGGGGGGGGGGATTTTATTTGAGTGTTGACTCCCAAACCATAAGTCATTTCAAACAAAAAATATTGCCGTTATGCATCATTAATCGATCAAAAGCTTTACGAAGATCTACAATTTATAGGTTAGCTTTTTTAAATAGGAAAAAAGTTGGTTGCTTGGCTCGGGTGAATATCTCTCCGTACATTAACTTGAGAATTTAATTTCTTCTTCTCCTTGAAATTTTAGAATCATTAGGTGATTTGCATCTTCAAGATGTTTCTGGCATGCATTTCCATATTTAAATCTTGTTAGGATCAATTATAAATCACTTTCTTATAAAATTCCAAGCTATTAGGGGTTGTACTAGTGGAATTTCCAAAACATGAATAATAAAACTTTGGTATTCATTTTTAGTGCGTGAAATATTTTTCTTCACTTACATTTATTATAGTTTTCAATTTTTTGCTACATAAACTCTAAAATTTTTATTTTGTTATGATCTTTTTGCCTTATCTTTTTTGTTTACGAGAAAAATGGGAGAGTGAAAACTCATGTTTGGATTTGAAAAAAAATGAACATCCAAAATCGAAATGCACAAATGCTGAGAGAGGTAATTCCAGAAAGAATCTGAGATTTTTAGGGATTGGAAACTCTTTTAGTATTTAATAGGGTTTTGCAATCAACCGAAAATGGGGGGTGAGGCCTTTTAACCTGAGTGTTGACTCTTAAACCATAAGTCATTTCTTACCAAAATTATAGCCATTACGCATCATTAATCGATGAAAACCATTACGATGATCTATGATTGGTAGGTCAGCTTTTTGTAACTAGGCAAAAAGTGGGTTGTTTGGCTTAGGTAAATATCCCACTGCATGTTAACTTGAGAATTTAATTTTTTCTACTCCTTGAAATTTTAGAATCATTAGGTCATTTGCATCTTCAAGATGTTTCAGGCATGCATTTCCATATTTAAATCATGTTAGGATCAATTATAAATCTCTTTCTTATAAAATTCCAAGCTATTAGGGGTTGTACTAGTGAAATTTCCCAAACATGGATAATAAAACTTTGGTGTTCATTTTTAGTGCGTGAAAAATTTTTCTTCACTTACATTTATTATAATTTTCAATTTTTTACATGCGTAAACTCTAAAATTTTTATTTTGTTGTGATCAATTTACTTTATCTTTTTGTTTACAAGAAAAAAGGGAGAGTGAAAATTCAAGTTTGGATTTGGAATAAAATTGAACATCCAAAATGGAAATGCACAAATGCCCAGAGATATAATACCAAAAAGTATCTATGATTTTTAGGGATTGTAAACTCTTTTAGATTTTTATATATTAGGTTCTGAAATCAATGGAAAAGTGGAGGCGAGGGAATTTTAACTATTTGTTTACTCCCAAACCATAAGTCATTTCTAACAAAAATTATTGCTGCTACGCATCATTAATCGATCAAAATTTTTAAAATGATCTATGATTGTTAGGTCAGTATTTTTTAAATGGGAAAAAAGTGGGTTATTTGGCACGGGTGAATATCCCACCGCACGTTAACTTGAGAATTTAATTTTTTCTACTCCTCAAAATTTTTTGGTCATTAGTTCATTTGCATCTTCAACATGTTTCTGGGATGCATATCCATATTTGAAACAATCTAGGATCAATTAGAAATCCCTTTCTTATAGAATTCCATGCTATTGGGGGTTGTACTGCTAGTATTTTCCTAACATGGATAACAAAAACTTTGGTGTTCATTTTTAGTGCGTGAAAATGTTATCTTCACTTACACCTATTATAGTTTTCAATTTTTTTGCATACATAAACTCTAAAATTTTTATTTTTTTGTGATCTATTTGCTTATCTTTTTTGTTTACGAGAAAATGGGAGAGTGAAAACTCAAGTTTGGATTTGAAAAAAAAATTAACATCCAAAATGGAAATGCACAAATGTAGAGAGAGAAAATTACAAAAAGCATCTATGATTTTTGGGGATTGTAAAGCCTTTTATATTTTTATATATTAGGTCCTACAATCAACGGAAAAGAGGGGGGGGGGGGGGGGGGGGGGGGGGGGGGGGGGGGGGGGGGGGTGGAAGGGAATTTTAACTTTTGTGTTGTCTCCCAAACCCTAAGCCATTTCTGACAAAAATTATTGCAGTCATGCATCATTAATCAATCAAAACCTTTATGATGATCTATGATTTATAGGTCAGTTTTTTTTAAATGGGAAAAATTTGGGTTGTTTGGCTCGGATGAATATCCCACCATACGTTTACTTGAGTATTTAATTTTTTCTACTCCTTGAAAATTTTGGATCATTAGGTCATTTGCATCTTGAACATGTTTCATGCATACATATCCATATTTAAATCATGTTAGGATCAATTAGAAATATCTTTCTCGTAAAATTCCTAGCTATTAGGTGTTGTACTAGTGGAATTTCCCAAACATGGATACTAAAACTTTGGTGTTCATTTTTAGTGCATGAAAAAATTTTCTTCACTTACATTTATTATAGTTTTCAATTTGTTTCATACATAAAGTCTAAAATGTTCATTTTTTTGTGTTCTATTTGCTTTATCTTTTGTTTACGAGAAAAAAGAGAGAGTGAAAACTCAAGTTTGCATTTGAAAAAAAAATTCATCCAAAATGGAAATGAAAAAATGCTGAGAGAGATAATTCCAAAAAGTATTTGTGATTTTTTGGGATTGTAAACTCATTTACGTTTTTAAATATTAGGTTATCGAATCATCGAAAAAGAGGGGGGGGGGGGGGGGTTGGGGGATTGAGAATTTTAATTGAGTGTTGACTCCCAAACCATAAGTAATTTCTAACAAAATATTTTGCCGTTATGTATCATTAATCGATCAAAACCTTTACGATGATCTATGATTGTTACGTCAGCCTTTTTTAAATGGGAAAAAGTGGGTTGTGTGGCTCGGGTGAATATCCCGCCGCACGTTAACTTGAGAATTTAATTTTTTTTACTCCTTGAAAATTTTTGGTCATTTGGTCATTTGCATCTTATACATGTTTCAGGCATGCATATCCATATTTGAAACTTCTTAGGATCAATTAGAAATCTCTTTCTTATAAAATTCCATGCTATTAGGGGTTGAACTAGTGGAATTTCCCAAACATGGATTGCAAAAACTTTGGTGTTCATTTTTAGTTCGTGAAATTTTTTTCTTCACTTACATTTATTATAGTTTTTAGGTTTTTGCCTACATAAACTCTAAAATTTTTATTTTGTTGCGATCTATTTGCCTTTTCCAAAATCGAAGTGCACAAAAACTGAGAGAGGTAATTCCAAAAAGAATCTATGAATTTTAGGGATTGTAAACTGTTTTAGTTTTTTATATATTGGGTTTTGCAATCATCGAAAAATGGTGGCGAGGCATTTTTAACGGAGTGTTGACTCCCAAACCATAAGTCATTTCTAACAAAAATTATAGCCATTACGCATCATTAATCGATCAAAACTTTTACGATGTTCTACGATTGTTACGTTAGCTTTTTGTAAATAGGTGAAAAGTGGGTGGTTTGTCTCCAGTTAATATCCCACAGCACGTTAACTTGAGAATTTAATTTTTTGTACTCCTTGAAAATTTTGAATCATTAGGTCATTTGCATCTTCAACATGTTTCAGGCATGCATATCCATATTTAAATCTTGTTAGGATCAATTAGAAATCTCTTTCTCATAAAATTCCAAGCTATTAGGGGTTGTACAAGTGGAATTTGCCAAACATGGATAACAAAACTTTGGTGTTCATTTTTAGTGCGTGAAAAAAATTTCTTCACTTACATTTATTTTAGGTTTCAATTTTTTGCATACATAAACTCTAAAATTTTAATTTTATTGTGATCTATTTGCCTTATCTTTTTGTTTACGATAAAAAAGGGAGAAGAAAAACTCAAGTGCAGATTTGAAAAAAAAATTGAACATCCAAAATGGAAATGCACAAATGTAGAGAGAGATAATTCCAAAAGGTATCTGTGATTTTTTGGGATTGTAAATTCTGTTTTTTTTATATATATTAGGTCATGCTATCATAGGAAAAAGGTGGATGAGGGTATTTTAACTGAGTGTTGACTCCCAAACCATAAGTTAATTCTAACAAAAATTATAGCCATTAAGTATCATTAATTGATCAAAACCTTTACAATGATTTATGATTGTAAGGTCTGCTTTTTGAAAATAGGCAAAAAGTGGGTTGTTTGGTTCGAGTGAATATCCCACCCCACATTAACTTGAGAATTTAATTTTTTCTACTCCTTAAAATATTTTTGGCATTCGGTCATTTGCATGTTCAACATGTTTCAGGCATGCATATTCATCTTTGGCACATGTTAGGATCAATTAGAAATCTCTTTCTTATAAAATTCCATGCTATTAGTGGTTGAACTTGTGGAATTTCCCAAATATGGATCACAAAAACTTTGGTGTTCATTTTTAGTGCGTGAAATTTTTTTCTTCACTTACATTTATTATAGTTTTCAATTTTTTGCCTACATAAACTATTAAATTTTTGTTTTGTTGAGATCTATTTGCCTTATCATTTTTGTTTACGAGAAAAATGGGAGAGTGAAAACTCAAGATTGAATTTGAAAAAAAGTTGAACATCCAAAATTGAAATGCGGAAATGCAGAGTGAGATAATTCCAAAAAGAATCTATGATTTTTAGGGATTGTAAACTCTTTTAGTTTTTTATATATTGGGTTTTGCAATCATCGGAAAACAGGGAGCGAGGCATTTTTAAATGAGTGTTGACTCGCAAACCATAAGTAATTTCTAACAAAAATTAAAGCCATTACACATCATTAATCGATCAAAACCTTTACGATGATCTATGATTGTTAGGTCAGCTTTTTGTAAATAGGCAAAAAATGGGTTGTTTGGCTCTGCTAAATTTCCGACTGCACTTTAAGTTCAGAATTTCATTTTTTCTAGTCCTACAATTTTTTTATCATTAGGTCATTTTCATCTTCAACATGTTTTAGGCATGCATATCCATATTTAAATCTCTTTAGGATCAATTAGAAATCTCTTTCTTATAAAATTCCATGCTACTAGGGGTTGTACAAGTGGATTTCCCAAACATGGATAACAAAACTTTAGCATTCATTTTTAGTGCGTGAAAATATTTTCTGCAATTATATTTATTATATTTTTTAATGTTTTGCATACATAAATTCTAAAATTTTCATTTTGTTGTGATCTATTTGCCTTATCTTTTTGTATACGAGAAAGAAGGGAGAGTGAAAACTCAAGTTTGGATTTGAAAAAAAATTGAACATCCAAAATAGAAATGCACAATTGCTGAGAGAGATAATTCCAAAAAGTATTTGTGATTTTTATATATTAGGTTCTTGAATTAATGGAAAAGGGGGGGGGGGGGGGGGGGGGGGGGGGGGGGGGGCGATGGAATTTTAACTGAGTGTTGACTCCCAAACCATAAGTACTTTCTAACAAGTATTATGGCTGTTATACACCATTAATAGATCAAAACCTTTACGATGAACTATGATTTATAGGGCAGCTTTTTTAAATGGGAAAATGTGGGTTGTTTGGCTCGGATGAATATCCCACCGTACGTTAACTTGAGAATTTAATTTTTTCTACTCTTTGAAATTTCTGGATCATTAGGTCATTTGCATCTTCAACATGTTTCAGGCAAGCATATCCATATTTAAATCATGTTAGGATCAATTAGAAATCTCTTTCTTAAAAAATTCCAAGCTATTAGGGGTTGTACTAGTGGAATTTCCCAAACAAGGATAAAAAAACTTTGGTGTTCATTTTAAGTGCGGGAAATGTTTTTCTTCACTTACATTTTATATAGTTTTCAATTTTTTGTATACATTAACTCTAAAATTTTCATTTTTTTCTGATCTATTTGCCTTATCTTTTTGTTTACGAGAAAAAAAGGGAGAGTGAAAACTCAAGTTTGGATTTGAAAAAAAATTGAACATCCAAAATGGAAATGCACAAATGCAGAGAGAGATAATTTCAAAACATATCTGTGATTTTTAGGGATTATAAACTCTTTTAATTTTTTATATATTGGGTTATTCAATTAATGGAAAAAGGGGGGCCGAGGGAATCTTAACTGAGTGTTGACTCCCAAACCATAAGTCATTTCAAACAAAAAAATTTGTTGTTGTGCATCATTAATCAATTAAAACCTTTACGATGATATATGATTTATAGGTCAGCTTTTTTTAAAGGGGAAGAAGTTGCTTGTTTGGCTCGGGTGAATATCCCACCATACGTCAACTTGAGAATTTAATATTCTCTAGTCCTTGAAATTTTTGGATCATTAGGTCATTTGCATCTTAACCATGTTTAAGGCATTCATATCCATATTTAAATCATGTTAGGATATAATAGAAATCTCTTTCTTATAAAATTCCAAGTTATTAGGGGTTGTACTAGTGGAATTTCCCAAACATGGGTAACAAAACTTTGGTGTTCATTTTTAATGCGTGAAAATTTATTCTTCACTTACATTTATTGTAGTTTTAGAATTTTTTGTATACATAAACTCTAAAAATTTCATTATGTTGTCATCTATTTGCCTTATCTTTTTGTTTACTAGAAAAAAGGGAGAGTGAAAAATAAAGTTTAGATTTGAAAAAAAATTGAACATTCAAAATTGAAATGCATAAATGCAAAGAGAGATAATTCCAAAAAGTATATGTGATTTTTAGGGATTGTAAACTCTTCTAGATTTTTATATATTAGGTTCTGCAATCAAAGGAAAAGAGAAGGGGTGAGGGATTTTTATGAGAGTTGACTCGCAAGCCTTAAGTCATTTCTAACAAAAAATATTGTCGTTATGCATCATTAATTGATCAAAACCTTTACTTCAGAATTTAATTTTTTCTACTCCTTGAAATTTTTGGATCATTAGGTCATTTGCATCTTCAACTTGTTTCAGGCATCCATATCCATATTTAAATCATGTTAGGATCAATTAGAAATCTCTTTCTTATAAAATTCCAAGCTATTAGGGGTTGTTCTTGTGGAATTTCCCAAACATGGATAACAAAATTTTAGTGTTCATTTTTAGTCCGTGAAAAAATTTCTTCACATACATTTTTTTAGTTTTCAATTTTTTGCATAGATAAACTCCAAAATATTCATTATGTTGTGATCTATTTGCCTTATCTTTTTGTTTAAGAGAAGAAAGGGAGAATGAAAACTCAAGTTTGGATTTGAAAAAAAATTGAACATCCAAAATTGAAATGAACAAATGCAGAGAGAGATAATTCCTAAAAGTATCTGAGGTTTTTTGGGATAGTAAACTCTTTTAGTTTTTTATATATTAGGTTATGCAATCATAGGAAAAGGGGGGGCGAGGGAATTTTAAGTAGGTGTTGACTCCCAAACCATAAGTCATTTCTAACAAAAATTATTGCCATTAATTGATCAAAACCTTTACCATGATCAATGATTTCTAGGTCAGCAATTTTTAAATGGGAAAAAAGTGGGTTGTTTGGCACGTGTGAATACCAGAACTCTCTTGCTTATAAAATTCCTTGCAATTAGGGGTTGTACTAGTGGAATTTCCCAAACTTGGATAACAAAAACTTTAGTTTTCATTTTTAGTGTGGGAAATTTTTTTCTTCACTTACATTTTCTATAATTTTCTATTTTTTGCATACATAAACTCTAAAATATTTTTTTTCTTAATCTACATGACTTTTTTTTTTTTTTTTTTTACAAGAAAAAAGGCAAGATGAAAACTGAAGTTTGGATTTGAAAAAAAATTGAACACCCAAAATGGAAATGCACAAATGGAGAGAGATAATTCAAAAACGTTTCTGTGATTTTTAGGATTGTAAACACATTTAAATTTTTTTATATTAGGTTTTGCAATCAATGGAAAAGGGAATTTTAACTGAGTGTTGACTCCTAAACTATAAATCATTTCTGACAAAAATTATTGCCATTATGCATCATTAATCGATCAAAACCATTATGATGATCTATGATTTATAGGTCAACTTTTTTTAAATGGGAAAAAGTGGGATGGTTGGCTTGGGTGAATATTCCACCGTACTTTAACATGAGAATTAAAAATTTTCTACTCCTTGAAATTTTTGGATCATTAGGTCATTTGCAACTTCAACATGTTTCAGGCATGCATATCTATATTTAAATTATGTTCGGATCAATTAGAAATCTCTTTCTTATAAAATTACAAGCTATTACGGGTTGTACTAGTGGAATTTCCCAAACATGGATAACAAAACTTTGGTGTTCATTTGTACTGCGGGAAAAAAAATTTCTTCACTTACATTTTTTATAGTTTTCAATTTTTGCTTACATAAACTCTAAAATTTTCATTTTGTTGTGATTTATTTGCCTTATTTTTTTGTTTACGAGAAAAAAGGGAGAGTGAAAACTAATGTTTGGGTTGGAAAAAAAATTAAAAATCCAAAATAGAAATGTACAAATGCAGAGAGATATAATTCCGGAAAGTATATATGATTTTTTGCCATTTTAAGCTCTTTTAGTTTTTTATATATTACGTTATGCAATTATCGAAAAAGGGGGAGAGGGAATTTTAACTGAGTGTTGAATCCCAAATCATAAGTCATTTCTAACAAAAACTATTGCTGTTACGCATCATTAATCGATCAAATTGTTTACGATGATCTATGATTGTTAGGTCAGTATTTTTTAAATGGAAAAGTGGGTTGTTTGGCTCAGGAGAATATCCCACATCACATTAACTTGAGAATTTAATTATTTATACTCCTTGAAATTTTTTTGTCATTAGGTCATTTGCATCTTCAACATGTTTCGGGCATGCATATCCATATATGAAACATGTTAGGATAGATTATAAATCTCTTCCTTATAAAATTCCATGCTATTAAGGGTTGTACTAGTGTAATTTCCCATACATGGGTAACAAAAACTTTGGTGTTTATTTTTAGTGCGTGAAATTTTTTTCTTCACTTACATTTATTATAGTTTTCTATTTTTTCATACATAAACTCTAAATTTTTCATTTTTTATGATCTATTTGCGCGATCTTCTTTGTTTACGAGAAAAATGGGAGAGAGAAAACTGAAGTTTGGATTTGAAAAAAATTGAACATCCAAAATTGAAATACCCAAATGCTGAGAAAAATAATTCCGAAAAGTATCTATGATTTTTTATGATTGTAAACTCTTTTACTTTTTTATATATTAGGTTTTACAATCATCGAAAAACGGGGGGCGAGGCATTTTTAACTTAGTGTTGACTCCCAAACCATAAGTCATTTCTAACAAAAATTATAGTCATTACGCATCATTAATCGATCAAAACCTTTACGATGATCTATGATTTTTAGGTCAACTTTTTGTAAATATGCAAAAAGTGGGTTGTTAGACTCTGGTAAATATTCCACTGCATGTTAACTTGAGAATTTAATTTTTTCTACACCAAGAAATTTTTAAATCATTAGGTCATTTGCATCTTCAACATCTTTTAGGCATGCATATCCATATTTAAATCATGTTAGGATCAATTAGAAATCTTTTCCATAGAAAATTCCAAGCTATTAGGGGTTGTACAAGGAGAATTTCCAAAACTGGGATAACAAAACTTTGGTTTTCATTTCTAGTGCGTGAAAAGTTTTTCTTCACTTACATTTATTATGGTTTTCAATTTTTTACAAACAAAAACTCTAAAATTTTCATTTTGTTGTGAAATATTTGCCTTGTATTTTTTGTTTACCAGAAAAAAGGGAGAGGTGAAAACTCAAGTTTGGATTTGAAAAAAAATTGAACTTCCAAAATGGAAAAGCACGAATGCAGAGAGAGAAAATTCCATAAAATATTTGTGATTTTTAGGGATTGTAAACTCTTTTAGATTTTTATATATTAGGTTCTACAATCAATGGAAAAGGGGAAGGAGGGGCAGGGAGAAGGTGGGGGTGCGGCGGTGGGGAATTTTATATAATTGTTGACTACCATACCATAAGTTATTGCTAACAAAAATTATTTCCATAAATTTTAACTAATTGTTGACTCCCAAAGCATAAGTCATTTCTAACAAAAATTATTTCCATTATGGATCATTAATCGATCAAAATATTTACGATATTCAATGATTTATAGGTCAACTTTTTGTAAATGGGTAAAAAGAGGGTTGTTTGGCTCGGGTGAATATCCCACCGCACATTAACTTGAGAATTTAATTTTTTTCTCCTCCTTGAAATTTTTGAATCATTAGGTCATGTGCATCTTCAATATGTTCAGGCATGCATATCTATTTTTAAAATCATGTTAGTATCAAATATGAATCTCTTTTTTATAAAATTCAGAGTTATTAGGGGTTTTACTAGTGGAATTTCCCAAATATGGATAACAAAACTTTGGTATTCATTTTAAGTGCATGAAAAAAATTTCTTCACTTACATTTATTATAGTTTTCAATTTTTTGCATACATAAACTCTAAAATTTTCATTTTGTTATAGTCTATTTGCCTTATCTTTTTGTTTACGAGAGAAAATGGAGAGTGAAAACTCGAGTTTGGATTTGAAAAGAAATTGAACATCCAAAATGGAAATGCACAAATGCAGAGAGAGATAATTCCAAAAAATGTCTGTGATGTTTTTGGGATTGTAAACTCTTTTAGTTTTTTTATATATTAGGTTATGCAATCATCAAAAAGGGAGGGCGACATAATTTTAATTGAGTGTTGACTCCCAAACCATAAGTCATTTCTAACAAAAAATTATTGTTGTTACGCATCATTAATCGATCAAAACCTTTACGATGATCTATGATTGTTAGGTCAGAATTTTTAAAATGGGAAAAAAGTGGGTTGTTTGGCTCGGGTGAATATCCCACCGCACATTAACTTGAGAATTTAATTTTTTCTACTCGACATTTTTTAGTCATTAGGTCATTTGCATCAACATGTTTCAGGCATGCATATCCATATTTTAAACATGTTAGGATAAATTAGAAATCTCTTTCTTATAAAATTCCATGCTATTTGGGGTTGTACTAATGGAATTTCCCAAACATGGATTACAAAAACATTGGTGTTTATTTTTAGTGGGTGAAACTTTTTTCTTCACTTACAGTTATTATAGTTTTCAATTTTTGGCATACATAAACTATAAATTTCTCAATTTCTACTGATCTATTTACCTTTTCTTTTTTGTTTACGAGAAAAATGGGTGAGTGAAAACTCAAGTTTGGATTTGAAACAAAATTGAACATCCAAAATCGAAATACACAAATGCTGAGAGAGATAATTCCAAAAAGTATATGTGATTTTTAGTGATTTTAAACACTTTTAGTTTTTATATATTATGTTTTGCAATCATCGAAAAATGGGGGATGAGGCATTTTTAACTGAGTGTTGACTCCCAAACCATAAGTCATTTCTAACAAAAATTATAGCCATTACGCATCATTAATCGATCAAAACCTTTACGATGATCTATGATTGTTAGTTCCACTTTTTGTAAATAGGCAAAAAGTGGGTTGTTTGGCTCTAGTAAATATCCCACCGCACGTTAACTTGAGAATTTAATTTTTTCTTCACCTACAAATTTTTAAATCATTAGGTCATTTGCATCTTCAACATGTTTCAGGCATGCATATCCATATTTAAATCTTGTTAGGATCAATTAGAAATCTCTTTCTCATAAAATTCCAAGTTATTTGGGGTTGTACTAGTGGAATTTCCCAATCATGGATAACAAAACTTTGGTTTTCATTATTATTGCGTGAAATTTTTTTCTTCACTTAAATTTATTTTAGTTTTCAATTTTTTACAAACCTAAACTCTAAAATTTTCATTTTTTGTGAGCTAATTGCCTTATCTTTTTGTTTACGAAAAAAAAAGGGAGAGTGAAAACTCATGTTTGGATTTGAAAAAAATTGATCATCCAAAATGGAAATGCCCAAAGATAATTCCAAAACGTATATGTGAGTTTTAGGGATTGTAAACTCTTTTAGATTTTTATATATTAGGTTCTGCAATCAATGGAAAAGGAGGGGCAATGGAATTTTAACTGAGTGTTGACTCCTAAACCATAAGTCATTTCTGAAAAACATTATTGCCGTTATGCATCATTAATCGATCAAAACCTTTACGATGATCTATGATTGATAGGCCAGCTTTTTGTAAATGGGCAAAAAATGGGTTGTTTGGCTCGCGTGAATATCTCACCACACGTTTACTTGAGAATTTAATTTTTTCTACTCTTTGAAATTTTCAATCATTAAGTTGTTTGCATCTTCAACATGTTTCAGGCATGCATATCCATATTTAAAATCATGTTAAGAACAATTAGAAATCTCTTTCTTAAAAAATTCCAAGCTATTAGGGGTTGTACTAGTGGAATTTTCCTAACATGGATAACCAAACTTTGGAATTAATTTTTAGTGCGTAAAAAAAAATTCTTCACTTACATTTATTATAGTTTCCAGTATTTTGCATTCATAAACTCTAAAATTTTCATTTTGTTGTGATCTATTTTCCCTATCTTTTTTTTTTACGAGAAAAAAGGGAGAGTGAAAACTAAAGTTTGGATTTGAAAAAAAATTGAACGTCCAAAATGGAAATGCACAAGTGCAGAGAGAGATAATTCCAAAAAGTATATGTGATTTTTTGGGATTGTAAACTATTTTAGTTTATTGTATATTAGGTTATACAATTCTTTCTCCACTTATATTTATTATAATTTCCAATTTTTTGCATACATAAACTCTGAAATTTTCATTTTGTTGTCATCTATTTGCCTTATCTTTTTTGTTTACGAGAAAAATGGGAGAGAGTAAACTCATGTTTGGATTTGAAAAATAAATTGAACATCCAAAATCGAAATGCACAAATGCTGAGAGAGATAATTCCAAAAAGTATATGTGATTTTTACGGATTGTAAACTCTTTTAGTTTTTTAAATATTAGGTTTTGCAATCATCGGAAAAAGGGGCGAGGCATTTCTAACTGAGTGTTGACTCCCAAACTATAAGTCATTTCTAAAAAAAATTATAGCCATTACGCATCATTAATCAATCAAAATATTTACGATCATCTATGATTGTTAGGTCAGCTTTTTGTAAATAGGGAAAAAGTGGGTTCTTTGGCTCTGGTAAAAATCCTACCACACGTTAATTTGAGAATTTAATTTTTTCTACTCCTTGAAATTTTTGTATCATTAGGTCATTTGCTTCTTCAACATGTTTCAGGCATGAATATCCATATTTAAATCTTGTTAGGATCTATTAGAAATCTCTTTCTTACAAAATTCCAAGATATTAGGGGTTGTACTAGTCGAATTTCCCAAACATGGATAAGATAACTTTGGTGTTCATTTTTAGTGCGTGAAAAAAATTACTTCACTTAAATTTATTATAGTTTTCATTTTTTTGCATACATAAACTCTAAATTTTTTTTTTCTGATCTATTTGCCTTATATTTTTTGTTTACAAGGAAAATGGGAGTGTGAAAACTCAAGTTCGGATTTGAACAAAAAATTGAAAATAAAAAAATAGAAGTACTCAAATGCAGAGAGAGATAATTCCAAAATGTATCTGTGATTTTTAGGGATTGTAAAATATTTTAGATTTTTATATATTTGGTTTTGCAATCAATGGAAAAGGGAAGACAGGGGGCGAGGGAATTTGAACTAAGTGTTGACTCCTAAACCATAAGTCATTTCTAACAAATATTATTGCCGTTATGCATAGTTCATCGATGAAAACCTTGACGATGATCTATGATTTATCGGTCAGATTTTTCTAAATGGGAAAAAAGTGGGTTGATTGGCTCGGGTGAGTATCCCAAGGGCACGCTAACTTGAGAATTTAATTTTTTCTACTCCTTGAAATTTTTTGGTCATTAGGTCATTTTCATCTTCAACATGTTTAAGGCATGCATATTCATATTTGAAACATGTTAGGATCAATTAGAAATCTCTTTCTTATAAAACTCTATGCTATTCGGGGTTGTACTAGTGGAATTTTCCAAACAAGGATAACAAAACTTTGGTGTTCATTTGTACTGCGTGAAAAAAATTTCTTCACTTACATTTTATATAGTGTTCAATTTTTTTCATACATAAACTCTAAAGTTTTCATTTTGTAGTTATCTATTTGCCTTATCTTTTTGTTTACAAGAAAAAACGGAGAGTGAAAACTCAAGTTTGGATTTGAAAAAAAATTGAACATCCAAAATGGAAATGCACAAATGCAAAGAGAGATAATTCCAAAAATATCTGTGATTTTATGGGATTGTAAACTCTTTTAGTTCTTTATATATTAGTTTATGCAATCATCGGAAAAAGGGGGGCGAGGGAAATTTAGATGAGTGTTGACTCCAAAACCATAAGTCATTTCTAACAAAAAATATAGTAGTTTACGCATCTTTAATCGATCAAAACCTTTACGATGATCTATGATTGTTAGGTTAGCATTTATTAAATGGGAAAAAAGTAGGTTCTTTGGCTTGGGTGAATATTCTTGCACACGTTAACTTAAGAATTTAATTTTTTCTACTCCGTGAAATTTTTGGGTCATTTGGTCATTTGCATCTTCAACATGTTTCAAGCATGAATATCATTATTTGAAACATGTTATGATCAATTAGAAATCTCTTTCTCATAAAACTCTATGCTATTAGGGGTTGTACTAGTGAAATTTTCCAAACAAGGATAACAAAAGCTTTGGTGTTCATTTTTAGTGCGTGAAATTTTTTTCTTCACTTGCATTTATTATAGTTTTCAATTTTTTGCATACATAAACTATAAAATTTTCATTTTGTTGTGATCTATTTGCCATATCTTTTTTGTTTAGAAAACTCAAGTTTGGATTTGAAAAAAAATTGAACATCCAATATCGAAATGTACAAATGCTGAGAGAGATAATTCCAAAAAGTATATGTGATTTTCAGGGATTGTAAACTCTTTTAGTTTTTTTAAATATTAGGTTTTGCAATCATCGGAAAACAGGGGGCGAGGCATTTTTAACTGAGTATTGACTCCCAAACCATAAGTCATTTCTAACAATAATTTTAGCTATTACACATCATTAATCGATCAAAACCTTTACGGGGATCTATGATTGTTAGGTAAGCTTTTTGTAAATAGGCAAAAAGTGGGTTGTTTGGCTCTGGTAAATATCCCACCACACGTTAACTTGAGAATTTTTCTACTCCTTGAAACTTTAGAATCATTAGGCCATTTGCTTCTTCAACATGTATTAGGCATGCAAATCCTTATTTAAATCTTGTTAGGATCAATTTGAAATCTCTTTCTTATAAAATTTCTAGCTATTAGGGCAACTTCTGGAGGAATTTCCCAAAGATGGATAACAAAACTTTGGTGTTCATTTTTAGTGCGAGAAAAAATTTTCATCACATACATTTATTATAGTTTTCAATTTTTTACATACATAAACTCTAAAATTTTCATTTTTTTGTGATCTATTTGGCTTATCTTTTTGTTTACGAGAAAAAATGGAGAGTGAAAACTCAAGTTTGGATTTGAAAAAAATTGAACATTCAAAATGGAAATGCACAAATGAAGAGAGAGATAATTCCAAAAAGTATCTGTGATTTTTAGGGATTGTAAACTCTTTTAAATTTTTATATATTAGGTTCTATAATCAATGGAAAGGGAGGGGGAGAGGGGAGGAATTTGAACTGAGTGTTGAATCCCAAACCATATGTCATTTTTAACAAAAATTATTACCTTATGCATCATTAATCGATCAAAAGCTTAACGATGATTTATTGGTCAGCTTTTTGCAATTGGGTAAAAAGTGGGTTGTTTGGCTCTGGTGAATATCCCACCGAACGTTAACTGGAGAATTTAATTTTTTCTATTCCTTGAAATTTTTGGATCATAAGGTCATTTGCATCTTCAACATGTTTCAGGCATGCATATCCATGTTTAAATCATGTTAGGATCAATTAGATATCTCTTTCTTATAAAATTCCAAGCTATTACGGGTTGTACTAGTGGAATTTCCCAAACAAGGATAACAAAAATTTGGTGTTCATTTTTAGACCATGAAAAATTTTCTTCACTTACATTTATTATAGTTTTCAATTATTTGCATCCATAAACTCTAAAATTTTGATTTCATTGTGATCTATTTGCCATATCTTTTTTTTTACGAGAAAAAAGGGAGAGTGAAAACTCAAGTTTGGATTTGAAAAAAAATTGAACATCCAAAATGGAAATGCACAAATTCTGAGAGAGATAATTCGAAAAAGTATCTGTGATTTTTTGGGATTGTATACTCTTTTAGTTTTTTATATATTAGGTTATGCAATCATCGGAAAAGGGGGGCGAGAGAATTTTAAATGAGTGTTGACTCCCTAACTATAAGTCATTTTTAGCAAAAATTGTTGCCGTTACACATCATTAATCGATCAATACCTTTAGGATGATCTATGAATGTTATTTCAGCATTTAATAAATGGGAAAAAATGTGTTGTTTGGCTCAAGTGCATATCCCACCGAACGTTAACTTGAGAATTAAATCTTTTGTACTCCATGAAATTTTTTGGTCATTAGCTCATTTGTATCTTCAACATATTTGAGGCATGCATATCCATATTTGAAAAATTTTAGGATCAATTAGAAATATCGTTCTAATAAAACTCCATGCTATTAGGGGTTGTACTAGTGGAATTTCCCAAACATGGATAACAAAAACTTTGGTGTTCATTTTTAGTGCGTGAAAATATTTTCTTCACTTACATTTATAATAGTTTTATATTTTTTGCATACATAAACTCTAAAATTTTCATTTTTTTGAGATCTATTTGCCTTTTCCTTTTTGTTTACGAGAAAAATGGGAGAGTGAAAACTCAAGTTTGGATTTGAAGAAAAATTGAACATATAAAATTGAAATGCACAAATGCTGAGGGAGATAATTCCAAAAGGTATCTGTGATTTTTAGGGATATTAAACTCTTCTTGTTTTTTATATATTAGGTTTTGCAATCGTCGGAAAAGGGAGGGCATGGGAATTTTAACAGAGCGTTGACACCCAAACAATAAGTAATTCCTAACAAAAATTATAGCCATTATGCATAATTAATCAATCAAAACCTTTACGATGATATATGATTGTTAGGTCAGCTTTTTGTAAATAGGCCAAAAGTTGGTGGTTTGGCTCTGGTAAATATCCCACCGCATGTTAACTTGAGAAATTAATTTTTTCTACTCCTTGAAATTTTTGAATCATTAGGTTATTTGCATCTTCAACATATTTCTGACTTGCATATCCATATTTAAATTGGGTTAGGATCAATTAGAAATCTCTTTCTTATAAAATTCCAAGCAATTAGGGGTTGTACTAGTGGAATGTCACAAACATGGATAACAAAACTTTGGTGTTCATTTTTTGTGCGTGAAAAAATTTTCTTCACTTACATTTTTTACATTTTTCAATTTTTTGCATACATAAACTCTAAAATTTTCATTTTGTTGTGATCTATTTGCCTTATCTTTTTGTTTACGAGAAATAAAGGGAGAGTGAAAACTCAAGTTTTGATTTGAAAAAAATATAACATCCAAAATGGAACTACACAAATGCCGAGAGAAACAATTCCAAAACGTATCTGTGATTTTTAGGGATTGTAAACTCTTTTAGATTTCTATTTATTAGGTTCTCCAATCAATGGAAAAGGGGAGTGAGGGAATTTTAACTGAGTGTTGACTCCCAAACCATAAGTCATTTCTAACATAAACAATTGCCATTATGCATCTTTAATCGATCAAAACCTTGACAATCTATGATTTCTCCGTCAACTTTTTGTAAATGGGCAAAACGTAGGTTGTTTGGCTAGGGTGAATATCCCTCCACATGTTAACTTGAGAATTTAATTTTTTCTACTCCTTGAAATTTTTGGATCATTTGGTCATTTGCATCTTCAACATGTTTCTGGCATGCATATCCATATTTAAATCATGTTAGGATCAATTAGAAATCACTTTCTTATAAAATTCCAAGCTATTAGGGGTTCTACTAGTGGAATTTCCTAAACATGGATAACAAAACCTTGGTGTTCTTTTTTAGTGCGTGAAAATAATTTTCTTCACTTACATTTATTATAGTTTTCAATTTTTTGCATACATAAACCCTAATATTTTCATTTTGTTGTGATCTATTTGCCTTATCTTTTTGTTTACGAGAAAAAAGGGAGAGTAAAAACTCAAGTTTGGATTTGAAAAAAAATTGAACGTCCAAAAAGGAAATGCACAAATGTAGAGAGAGATAATTCCAAGAAGTATCTATGATTTTTTGGGATTGTAAACTCTTTTAGTTTTTTATATATTAGGTTATGCACTCATCGGAAAAGGGAGGGGGATGGACTTTTAACTGAGTGTTGACTACCAAACCATTAGTTATATCTAAAAAACATTATTGCTTTTATGCATCATTAATTAATAAAAACCTTTATGGTGATCTATGATCGTTAGGTACACATTTTTTAAATTGGAAAAAAGTTGGTTGTTTGACTTGGGTGAATATCCCACCACACGTTAACTTGAGAATTTAATTTTTTCTACTCCTTGAAATTTTTTGGTAATTAGGTCATTTGTATCTTCAACATATTTTAGGCATGCATATCTATAATTGGAAAATGTTAGGATCATTTAGAAATCTCATTCCAATAAAACTCCATGCTATTAGGGGTTGTACTAGTGGAATTTCCCAAACATAACCAAAACTTTTGTGTTCATTTTTAGTGAGTGAAAATATTTTCTACACTTATATTTATTATTGTTTTCAATTTTTTGCATTCATAAAATCTAAATTTTTTATTTTTTTGTTATCTATTTTCCGTATCTTTTTTGTTTACGAGAAAAATGGGAGAGCGAAAACTCAAGTTTGGATTTGAAAAAAAATTGAACATCCAAAATCGAAATGCACAAATGCTGAGAGAGATAATTCCAAAAGGTATCTCTGATTTTTAGGGATTGTAAACTCTTTTAGTTTTTTATATATTAGGTTTTGCAAATATCAGAAAAGGGAGGGAGAGGGAATTTTAACAAAGTGTTGACACCCAAACCATAAGTAATTCCTAACAATAATTATAGTCATTACCTATCATTAATCGATCAAAACCTTTACGATGATCTATGATTGTTAGGTCAGCTTTTTGTAAATAGGCCAAAAGTGGGTTGTTTGGCCCTGGTAAATATCCCACCTCATGTTAACTTGAGAAATTAATTTTATCTACTCGAAATTTTTGAATCATTAGGTCATTTGCATCTTCAACATGTTTCAGGCTTGTATATCTATATTTAAATCTTGTTAGGATCAATTAGAAATCTCTTTCTAATAAAATTCCAAGTAATTAGGGATTGTACTAGTGGAATGTCACAAACATGGATAACAAAACTTTGGTGCACATTTTTTGTGCGTGAAAAAATTTTCTCCACTTACATTTATTACATTTTTCAATTTTTTGCATACATAAAATCTAAAATTTTTATTTTGTTGCGATCTATTTGCCTTATCTTTTTGTTTACGAGAAAAAAGGGAGTGTGAAAAATCAATTTTTGATATGAAAAAAAAATGAACATCCAAAATGGAACTGCACAAATGCCGATAGAGATAATTCCAAACAGTAACTGTGATTTTTAGGGATTGTAAACTCTTTTAGATTTTTATTTATTAAGTTCTAAAATAATGGAAAAGGGGAGTGAGGGAATTTTAACTGAGTGTTGACTCCCAAATCATAAGTCATTTCTAACAAAAAAATATTGCCGTTATGCATCTTTAATCCATCAAAAATTTGACGATCTATAATTTCTAGGTCAACTTTTTGTAAAAGGGCAAAAAGTAGGTTGTTTGGCTAGGTGAATATCCCACCGCACGTTAACTTGAGAATTTAATTTTTTCTACCCCTTTGGTTCTACTACTGGAATTTCCCAAACAAGGATAACAAAACCTTGGAGTTCATTTTTAGTGCGTGAAAATAATTTTCTTCACTTACATTTATTATAGTTTTAAATTTTTTGCGTACATAGACCCTAATATTTTCATTTTGTTGTGATCTATTTGCCTTATCTTTTTGTTGAGAAGAAAAAAGGGAGAGTAAAAACTCAAGTTTGGATCTGCAAAAATTTGAACGTCCAAAATGGAAATGCACAAATGCAGAGAGAGATAATTCCAAGAAGTATCTGTGATTTTTTGGTATTGTAAACACTTTTAGTTTTTTATATATTAGGTTATGTACTCATTGGAAAACGGAGGGAGAGGGAATTTTAACTGAGTGTTGACTACCAAACCATTAGTCATATCTAACAAAAATTATTGCTGTTACGCATCATTAATTGATGTAAACCTTTACGATGATCTATGTTTGTTAGGTACACATTTTTTAAATTAGAAAAAAGTTGGTTGTTTGGCTCGGGTGAATATCCCACTGCACATTAACTTGAGAATTTAATTTTTTCTACTCGAAAGTTTTTGGTCATTAGGTCATTTGCATCTTCAACATGTTTCAAGTATGCATATCTAGATTAGAAATAAGTTAGGATTGATTAGAAATCTCTTTCTTATAAAATTCCATGCTATTAGGGGTGGTACTAGCGGAATTTACCAAATATGGATAACAAAAACTTTGTTGTTCAATTTTAGTGCGTGAAATTTTTTTCTTCACTTACATTTATTATAGTTTTCAATTTTTTGCATACATAAACTCTAAAATTTTCATTTTTTGTGATCTATTTTATTTATCTTTTTTGTTTAGGATAAAAATGGGAGAGTGAAAACTCAAGTTTGGATTTGAAAAAAACTGAACTTCCAAAATAGAAATGCACAAATGCTTACAGAGATAATTCCAAAAAGTATCTATGATTTTTAGGGTTTGTAAACTCGTTTAGTTTTTTTATATATTAGGTTTTGCAATGATTGGAAAACGGGGGGGCGAGGCATTTTTTACTGAGTGTTGACTCCCAAACCATAAGTCATTTGTAACAAAAAAAATATTGCCATTATGCATCATTAATCTATCAAAACCTTTACGTTGATCTATGATTTATAGGTCAGCTTTTTTTAAATGGGCAAAAAGTCGGTTGTTTGGCTCGTGTGAATATCCTATCGCAAGTTGACTTGAGAATTTAATTTTTTCTACTCCTTGAAAGTTTTGGATCATTAGGTCGTTTGCATCTTCAACATGTTTCAAGCATGCATATCCATATTTAAATCATTTTAGGATCAATTAAAAATCTTTTTCTTATAAAATTTCAAGCTATTAGGGGTTGTACTAGTGGAATTTCCCAAACATGGATAAGACAACTTTGGTTTTCATTTTTAGTGAATGAAAAAAATTTCTTCACTTACATTTATTTTAGTTTTGAATGTTTTACATACATAAACTCTAAAATTTTCATTTCTTTGTCATCTATTTGCCTTATCTTTTTGTTTATGAGAAAAAAAGGGAGTGTGAAAACTCAAATTTGGATTTGAAAAAAAAATTAACATCCAAAATGGAAATGCACAAACGCAGAGAGAGATAATTCCAAAAAGTATCTGGGATTTTAAACTCTTTTATTTTTTTATATATTAGGTTATGCAATCATCGAAAAGGGGGGGGGGGGGGGGGGGGGGGGGGGGGGGGGGGGCTGGCATGAGAATTTTACCTGAGTGTTGACTTTTAAACCATAAGTCATTTCTACAAAAAATATTGCCGTTATGCACCATTAATCGAACAAAACCTTTACGATGATCTATGATTGTTAGGTCAGCGTTTTTTAAATGGGAAAAAATTTGGTTGTTGGGCTCGGTGGAATATCCCACCGCACGTTAACTTGAGAATTTAATTTTTTCTGCTTTTTGAAATTTTTGATTCATTAGGTCATTTGCATCTTCAACTTGTTTTAGGCATGCATATCCATATTTACATCTTGTTAGGATTAATTAGAAATCTCTTTCTTATAAAATTCAATGCTATTAGGGCTTCTTGAAGTGGAATTTCCCAAACATGGATAACAAAACATTGGTGTTCTTTTTTAGTGCGTGAAAAAAATTTCTTCACTTACATTTATTATAGTTTTCAATTTTTTGCATACATAAACTCTAAAATTTTCCTTTTGTTGTGATCTATTGTTCTTATCTTTTAGTTTACGAGAAAAAAAGGAAAGTGAAAACACAAGTTTAGATTTGAAAAATAATTGAACATCCAAAATGGAAATTCACAAATGCAGAGAGAGATAATTACAAAAAGTATCTGTGATTTTTAGGGATTGAATAGTCTTTTAGATTTTTATATATTTGGTTCTGCATTCAATGGAAAAGGAGGGAGAGGGAATTTTAACTAAGTGTTGTCTCCCAAACCATAAGTCATTTCTAAAAAACATTATTGCCATTACGCACCATTAATCGATCAAAACCTTTACGATGATCTATGATTGTTAGGTCAGTATTTTGTAAATGGGAAAAAAGTGGGTTGTTAGGCTCGGGTGAATATCCCACCTCACGTTAACTTGAGAATTTAATTTGTAATACTCCTTGCAATTTTTGGATTGTTAGGTCATTTGCATCTTCACATGTTTCAGGCATGCGTATCCATATTTAAAATCATGTAAAGATCAATTAGAAATATCTTTCTTATAAAATTCCAAGATATTAGGGGTTGTACTAGTGGAATTTCCCAAACATGGATTACAAAACTTTGGAGTTCATTTTTACTTCATGAAAATTTTTTCTTCACTTACATTTATTTTTGTTTTCAATTTTTTGCATACATAATGATACGAACCACGTCAACCTGTGACGAAACCCAATACCAAATTTGGTAATCATCCCCAAGACCATTCAAGTTTGATGGAAAACCATGACCCATTGCTTAGTAGAGCAAGAACCTTGGTATTTTTAAGACGCCACAAAAGGGGATGGAAATCTGTTTGATAAGTCAATTGAATGCCACAAGGAAAAATCCCTGATAAGTACGAATAGTTCCTTCAAGAACTCAAAAAGAATAATCTCTCAATATCAATAATGATCAAAAAGTCCCAATTCCTTTTACAAGCCCTCTATTTATAATGGAGGTCGTCGAAATCATGTAAATAAATTCTTTCCCCTAATTACATTCAATTAAAGGAAAACTTAAGGTAACTTAATGTAAATAGAAACCTAATATATTCCCACATGATCTTCTTGGATTAGTTGCCAATTCGTGGATATCCTTGAGGATTCCATGAGATCTTCTAACCACATGCCCTTCTAGAATGAATTGCCAACTCATGGATATCCTCATGGGTCCCACGATATCTTCTAACCACATGTGCTTCCTCAATGCACGTGTATGGCTGTTGGGGTTTCTTCCAGATCAACTTTGATGAGTGAAACCAGCCTTTGTTCCTCTTTCGTAGTGACCAAACTCCCATCTTGTTGTATAAATCTCTAGACTAAGTTATTCAGCATTTCTTGGAATCTTTTAGCTCGTGCCCTCATCACTGGACCAACTGAAACTTGAGTTGGTTCATGAGTATTCCGTGTAGGCTTGATGTCCTCATCATTCCCCTCTTCTTGAGAAGGATTTTTCCTCAAATCGTCACCTATATCAAAAGAACTTAAATCAGTAACATTGAATGTAGCACTAACATTGTACTCACCAGGTAAGTCAAGTCTGCAACCATAGTCATCGATCCGTTCTAGCACTTGAAATGGTTCGTCTCCTCGGGGCAACAACTTAGAACGTCTTTGGGCTGAAAATCTTTCTTTCCTCATATGTAACCACACCCAATCACCGGCCTAAAAATTGAGCTTGTGATGACCCTTGTTAGCTTGCTTGATGTATTATTCAGTTTTCCTCTCTATGTTTAACTGAACCCTCTCATGGAGTTGCTTCACAAACTCTGCCTTCTTCTTACCATCTAAGTTCACATGCTCAGAAATAGGTAAAGGTGATAAATCTAATGGAGTTAAAGGCTTAAAACCATAAAAAATTTCAAACGGTGAGCACTGAGTAGCAAAATGGATGGTATGATTATAAGCAAACTCAACATGTAGTAAACAATCCTCCCAAGTCTTAATGTTCTTACCAATGATAGCCCTCAACAAAGTCGATAAAGTCCTATCAACTACTTCTATTTGACCATTGCTTGGAGGGTGACAAGTAGTAGAAAACAAAAGTTTTGTTCCTAGTTTTCCCCATAAAGTCTTCCAAAAGTAACTTAAGAACTTAGCATCCCGTTCTGACACGATTGTCCTAGGCATGCCATGTAATCTGACAATCTCCCTAAAGAACAAATCTGCAACATGAGAAGCATCAACAGTTTTATGACAACGAATAAAATGAGCCATCTGAGAAAACAGATCTACAACCACAAAGATTGAGTCCCTCGCACATCGACTACTAGGTAAACCCAAAACAAAGTCCATCAAAATATCTATCCAAGGTGAATTGGGAATAGGTAGGGGGTTGTAAAGACCATTGGGCTTGCCAACAAGTGACACATCTACCACAAATTCTCTCAACACCCCATTTCATGTGTGGCCAATAAAAGTGCACCTGCAAAATAGCTAGTCTTAGCGATTCCAAAGTGTCTCATTAACCCCCCACTATGGGATTCTCAAACTAACAAGACTCACATTGAACAATTAGGCACACACAATTTATTTTATCGAAAGAAGAACCCTTCTTGCCTACCGAACTTACCTTCTGCAGATTTTTCACAAGCATTATAAATTTCCCCAAAAACGTGGTCATCTTGAAGCTATTAGGGTTTGTACTAGTGGAATTTCCCAAACATTGATAACAAAAACTTTTGAGTTCATTTTTAGTGCGTGAAAAAAATTTCTTCACTTACATTTATTATAGTTTTCAATTTTTTGCATACATAAACTCTAAAATTTTCATTTGTTGTGATCTTTTTTTTTATCTTTTTTGTTTATGAGAAAAATGGGAGAGTGAAAACTCAAGTTTGGATTTGAAAAAAAATTTAACATTCAAAATCGAAACGTACAAATGCTGAGAGAGATAATTCCAAAATGTATCTGTGATTTTTTGGGATTGTAAACTCCTTTAGTTTATTATATATTAGGTTTTGCAATCATCAAAAAATGGGGGACGAGGCATTTTTCACTAAGTGTTGACTCCCAAACCAAAGTCATTTCTAACAAAAATTATTGCCATTACGCATCATTAATCGATCAAAACCTTTATGATGATCTATGATTGTTTGGTCAACTTTTTGTATATAGGCAAAAAGTGGGTTGTTTGGCTCTAGTAAAAATCCCACCGCACGTTAACTTGAGAATTTAATTTTTTCTACTCCTTGAAATTTTTGAATCATTAGGTCATTTGCATCTTCAACATATTTCAGGCAGGCATATCCATACTTAAATTTTGTTAGGATCAATTAGAAATATCTTTCTTATAAAATTCCAAGCTATTAGAGGTTGTACTAGTGGAATTTCCCAAATAAGGATCACAAAATTTTGGTGTTCATTTTTGTGTGTGAAATTTTTTTCTTATGTAACATTTATTTAAGTTTTCAATTTTTTCGATGCGTAAACTTTAAAATTTTCATTTTTTTGTGAGCTATTTGCATTATCTTTTTGTTTACTAGAAAAAAGGGAGAGTGAAAATTCAAGTTTGGATTTGAAAAAAATTGAACATCCAAAATCGAAATACAGAAATACTGAGAGAGATACTTCCAAAAAATATCTATGATTTTTAGGGATTCTAAACTCTTTTAGTTTTTCATGTATTAGGTTGTGCAATCATCAGAACACGGAGGCCGAGGCATTTTTAACTGAGTGTTGTCTGCCAAACTATAAGTCATTTCTAAAAAAATATATGGCCTTTACGTATCATTAATCGATCAAAACCTTTACGATGATCTATGATTGTTAGGTCAGGATTTTGTAAATAAGAAAAAAGTGGTTTGTTTGGCTCAGGTAAATATCCCACCACGCGTTAACTTTAGAATTTAATTTTTTCTACTCCTTGAAACTTTTGAATCATTAGGTCATTTGCCTCTTGAACATGTTTCAGGCATGCATATCCATATTTAAATCTTGTTAGGATCAATTAGAAATATCTTCCTCATAAAATTCCAAGTTATTTGGGGTTGAACTAGAGGAATTTCCCAAACATGGATAACAAAATTTTGGTGTTCACTTTTAGTGCGTGAAAAAAATTTCTTCACTGACATTTATTATAGTTTTACAATTTTTTGTATACGTCAACTCAAAAATTGTCATTTTGTTGTGATCTATTTGCCTTATCTTATTGTTTACGAGAAAAAAGGCAGAGTGAAAACTCAAGTTTGGATTTGAAAAAAAATTGAACATCCAAAATCAAAATGCACAAATGCTGAGTGAGATAATTTCAAAAAGTATCTGTGATTTTTAGGGATTTTTAGCTCTTTTAGTTTTTTATTTTTTAGTTTTTGCAGTCGTCAGAAAATGGGGGGCAAGGCGTTTTTAAGTGAGTGTTGACTCCCAAATGATAAGTCATTTCTAAAAATAATTATAGCCATTGCACATCATTAATCAATCAAAACCTTTACGATGATCTATGATTGTTAGGTCAGATTTTTTTAAATAGGAAAAAAGTGGGTTGTTTGGTTGTGGGAAATATCCCATAGCATGTTAACTTTAGAATTTAATTTTTTCTACTCCTTGAAAATTTTGAATCATTAGGTCATTTGCATCTTGAACATGTTTCAGGCATGCATATCCTTATTTAAAATCATGTTAGGATCAATTAGAAATCTCTTTCTAATAAAATTCCAAGCTATTAGGGGTTGTGCTAGTGGAATTTCCCAAACATGGATAACAAAACTTTGGTGTTCATTTTTAGTGCGTGAAAAAAATTTCTTCACTTACATTTATTATAGTTTTCAATTTTTTTCATACATCAACTATAATATTTTCATTTTTTTTAATCTATTTGCTTTATCTTTTTGTTTACAAGAAAAAAGGGTGTGTGAAAACTCAAGTTTGGATTTGTAAAAAAAATTGAACATCCAAAATGGAAATGCACAAATGCAGAGAGAGATAATTCCAAAAAGTATCTATGATTTTTTTTAAACTCTTTTAGTTTTTGATATATTAGGTTATGCAATCATTGGAAAAGGGGGCGAGGGAATTTTAACTAAGTATTGACTCCCAAACCATAAGTCATTTCTAACAAAAATTATTGCCGTTACGCATCATTAATCGAACAACAACCTTTATGATGATCTACTATTGTTAGGTCAGAATTTATTAAATTGTAAAAAGTGGGTTGTTTGGCTTGGGTGAATATCCCACCTCACATTAACTTGAAAATTTAATTTTTTCTGCTCCTTGAAATTTTTGGATCATTAGGTCATTTGCATCTTCAACATGTTTCAGGCATGCATATCCATATTTAAATCATGTGAGGATCAATTAGGAATCTCTTTCTTTTAAAATTCCATGAAATTGGGGGTTGTACTATTGGAATTTCCCAAACACGGATAATAACAACTTTAGAGTTCATTTTTAGTGCATCTAATTTTTTTCTTCACTTACATTTATTATAGTTTTCAATTTTTTGCATACATAAACTCTAAAATTTTCATTTTATTGTGATATATTTGCCTTATCTTTTTTGTTTATGAGAAAAATGGGTGAGAAAAACTCAAGTTTGGATTTGAAAAAAAATTGAACTTCCAAAATTTAAAAGCACAAATGCTGAGAGAGATAGTTCCAAAAAGTATCTTTGATTTTTATGGATTGTAAACTCTTTTAGTTTTTTCTAAATTAGGTTTTGTAATCATCCGAAAATGGAGGGTGAGACATTTTTAATTGAGTTTTGACTCCCAAACTCTAATTCATTTCTAAAAAACATTATAGCCATTACGCATTGTTAATCGATCAAAACCTTTACGATGATCAACGAGTGTTAGGTCAACTTTTTGTAAAATGGGCAAAAAGTGTGTTGTTTGGCTCGGGTGAATATCCCACTGCATGTTAACTTGAGAATTTAATTCTTTCTACTCCTTGAAATTTTTAGATCATTAGGTCATTTGCATCTTCAACTTGTTTTAGGCATGCATATCCATATTTAAATCTCATTAGGATATTTTAGAAAAAAAAATTTCTTCACTTACATTTATTATAGTTTTCAATTTTTTTCATACATAAACTCAAAAATTTTCTTTTTGTTGTGATCTATTTGCCTTATAATTTTGTTTACGAGAAAAAAGGGAGACTGAAAACTCAAGTTTGGATTTAAAAAAAAATTGAACATCCAAATTTGAAATGAACAAATGCAGAGAGAGATAATTCCAAAAAGTATATGTGATATTAAGGGATTGTAAACTCTTTTAGATTTTTATATATTAGGTTCTGCAATCAATGGAAAAGAGGGGGGGGGGGGGGGGAGGGGGGGGGGGGGGGGGGGGGGTGTAGCGAGTGAATTTAACTTAGTGTTGTCTCCCAAACCATAAGTCATTTCTAACAAAAATTATTGCCATTATGCATCATTAATCGATCAAAATGTTGACGATGATCTATGATTTATAGGTCAGCTTTTTGTAAATGGGCAAAAAGTGGGTTGTTTGGCTCGGGTGAATATCACACTACACGTTAACTTGAGAATTTAATTTTTTCTACTCCTTGAAATTTTTGGATCATTAGGTCATTTGCATCTTCAACATGTTTGAGGCACGCATATCCCTATTTAAATCATGTGAGGATCAATTAGAAATCTTTTTCTTATAAAATTCAAAGCTATTAGGGGTAGTGTAGGGTGGAATTTCCCTAACATTAATAACAAAACTTTGGAGTTCATTTTTAGTGCGTGAAAAAATTTTCTTCTCTTACATTTCTAATAGTTTTTAATTTTTTGCATACATAAACTCTAAAATTTTCATTTGGTTGTGATCTATTTGCCTTATCTTTTTTGTTTACGAGAAAAATGGCAAAGTGAAAACTCAAGTTTGGATTTGAAAAAAAAAAATTTAACATCCAAAATCGAAATGCACAAATGCTGAGAGAGATAATTCGAAAAAGTATATTTGGTTTTTAGGGATTGTAAACTCTTTTAGGATTTTATATATTAGGTTATGCAATCATCGGAAAATAGAAGGTGAGGCATTTTTAATTGAGTGTTGACTCCCAAACCATAACTCATTTCTAACAAAAAATATAGCCATTACGCATCATTAATCGATCAAAACCTTTACGATGATCTATGATTGTTAAGTCAACTTTTTGTAAATAGGCAAGAAGTGGGTTGTTTGGTTCTGGTAAATATCCCACAACACGTTAACTTGGGAATATAATTTTTTCTACTCCTTGAAAATTTTGAATCATTAGGTGATTTGCATCTTCAACATGTTTCAGGCATGCATATCCATTTTTCAATCTTGTTAGGATCAATTAGAAATCTCTTTCATATAAAATTCCAAGATATTAAGGGGTTGTACTAGTGGAATTTCCCAAGCATGGATAACAAAACTTTGGTATTCATTTTTAGTGCAAGAAAATTTTTTCTTCACTGACATTTATTAAAATTTACAATTTTTTGCATACATAAACTCTAAAATTTTCATTTTGTTGTGATCTATTTGCCTTATCTTTTTGTTTACGAGAAAAAAAGGGTGAGTGAAAACTCAAGTTTGGATTTGAAAAAATATTGAACATCCAATACTGTAATGCACAAATGCAGAAAGAGATAATCCCAAATAATATCTATGATTTTTAGGGAATACTAACTCTTTTCAATTTTTATATATTAGGTTCTGCAATCAATGGAAAAGGGGTGGAGAGGGAATTTTAACTGAGTGTTGACTCCCAAACCATAAGTCATTTCTAAAAAAAAATTGTTGACTTTCTGCATCATTAATCAATCAAAACCTTAACAATGGTCTATGATTTATAGGTCAGCTTTTTGTAAATGTGCAAAAAGTGGGTTGTTTGGCTCAGGTGAATATCCCACCGCACGTTAACTTGAGAATTTAATTTTTTCTACACCTTAAAATATTTGGATCTGTTGGAAGATAAGCTCAAGCCCAAACGACCAAGGAAGTCCCACGTATGTAAGATTATTATAAGATGGACCACATGACCAAGGAAGCCCAACAAGATGGGCCCAAGCACATAAGAAGTAGGACCCACAATGATTACCTTGAGCTGGCATCTTTATCACATCAGTTGGAGGATAAAGGACTCACAAAAGTATCTTTATCTTAGGGTCATGACCAAGAAAAGTTTTAGTTTGAGTTATATTTTTCTTCTATCAATATTGAGTTATTTAATTATATTAGGACTTATCTTTAAGTGTTAGAGTCTGGGTGTAATTGGACTCTACTACCTTCCTCTATTATAAATAGAGGTTCATGTGCTCTGATTACAACAAGTTATTGATGTCAATGAAGTATTTCACTTTTCCATAAATTCAACATGGTATCAGAACAGGTTCTGTGAGTTGACTTGGGGGGGGGGGGGGGGGGGGGGGGGGGGGGGAAGGGGAATTTTAACTGAGTGTTGACTCCCAAACCATAAGTCATTTCTATGCATCATTAATCAATAAAAACCTAGACAATGATCTATGATTTATAGGTAAGCTTTTTGTAAATGGGTAAAAAGTGGGTTCTTTGGCTCGGGTGAATATCCCACCGCACGTTAACTTCAGAATTTAATTTTTATACTCCTTGAATTTTTTGGATCATAAGATCATTTGGATCGACAACATGTGTCATGCATGCATATCCATATTTAAATCTTGTTGGGATCAATTAAAAATATCTTTCTTATAAAATTCCAAGCTATTAGGGGTTGTACTAGTGGAATTTCCCAATCTTGGATAACAAAACTTTGGTGTTCATTTTAAGTGCGTGAAAATAATTTCTTCACTTAAATTTATTAAAGTTTTCATTTTTTTGCATACTAAACTCTAAAATTTTCATTTTTTTATGATCTATTTGCCATATCTTTTTGTTTACAAGAAAAAAGGGAGATTGAAAACTCAAGTTTGGATTTGAAAAAAATTGAACGTCCAAAATGGAAATGCACAAATTCAGAGAGAGATAATCCCAAAAAGTATTTGTGATTTTTAGGGATTGTAAAATCTTTTAGTTTTGAATATTTTAGGTTTTGCAATCATCGAAAAATGGGGCTGAGGCATTTTTAATTAAGTGTTGACTCCCAAACCATAAGTAACTTCTAACAAAAATTATAGCCATTATGCATCATTAATCGAACCAAACCATTTCAAGGATCTATGATTGTTAGGTTAGCTTTTTGTAAATAGGCAAAAAGTGGGTTATGTGGCTGTGGTAAATATCCCACCGCACGTCAACTTGAGAATTTAATTTTTTCTACACCTTTAAATTTTTTAATCATTATGTCATTTGCATCTTCAACATGTTTCAGGCATGCATATCGATATTTGAATCTTGTTAGGATCAATTAGAAATCTCTTTCCTATAAAATTCCATGCAATTAGGGGTTGTACTAGTAGAATTTCCCAAACATGGATAACAAAAACTTTGGTATTCATTTTTAGTGCGTCAAAATTTTTTCTTCACTTACTTTTATTATAGTTTTCAATTTTTTGCTTACATAAACTCTTAAATTTTCATTTTGTTATGATCTATTTGGCTTATTTGTTTTGTTTATGATAAAATGGGAGACAAAAAATTCAAGTTTGGATTTAAAAAAAAAATTGAATATCCAAAATGGAAATGCACAATGCAGAGAGAGATAATTCCAAAAATATCTATTATTTTTAGGGATTGTAAACTCTTTCAGATTTTTATATATTAGGTTTTAAAATCAAAGGAAAAGGGGGGCATTGAATTTTAACTGAGTGTTGACTCCCAAACCATAAGTCGTTTCTTACAAAAATTATTGTCGTTATGCATCATTAATCGATTAAAACCTTTACGGTGATCTATACTTTATAGGTCAGCTTTTTTTAAATGGGAAAAAAGTGAGTTGTTTGGCTCGAGTGGATATCCCATCGCTCGTTAACTTAAGAATTTAATTTTTTCTATTACTTGAAATTTTTGGATCATTAGTTCATTTGTATCTTCAACATTTTTAGGCATGCATATCCATATTTAAAATGATGTTAGGATCAGTTAGAAATCACTTTCTTATAAATTTCAAAGTTGTTAGGGGTTGTACTAGTGGAATTTTGCAAACATGGATAACAAAATTTTGGTGTTCATTTTTAGTGCGTGAAAAAAATTTCTTCACCTACATTTATTATAGTTTTCAATTTTTTGCATACAAAAACTCTCAAATTTTCATTTTGGTGTGATCTATTTTCCTTATCTTTTTGTTTACAAGAAACAAGGGAGAGTGAAAACTCAAGTTTGGATTTGAAAAAAAATTGAACATCCAAAATGGAAATGAACAAATGCAGAGAGAGATAATTCCAAAAAGTATCAATGATTTTTTGGGATTGTAAACTCTTTTAGTTTTTTATATATTAGGTTATGCAATCATCGTAAAATGGGGGGCGAGAGAAATTTAACTGAGTGTTGACTCCCAAACCATCAGTCATTTCTAACAAAAATTATTGTCGTTAGACAACATTAATCGATCAAAACTTTTACGATGATCTATGATTGTTAGGTTAGCATTATTTAAATGCGAAAAAAGTGGGTTGTTTGGCTATAGTGAATATCCCACTGTATATTAACTTGAGAATTTAATTTTTTCTAGTCCTTGAATTTTTTGGTCATTAGGTCATTTGCATCTTCAACATGTTTAAGGCAAGCATGTCCATATTTGGAACATGTTAGGATCAATTAGAAATCTCTTTTTTTATAAAATTCCTTGCTATGAGGGGTTGTACTAGTGGAATTTGCCATACATGGATAACAAAAACTTTGGAGTTCATTTTTAGTGCGTGAAATTTTTTTCTTCACTTACATTTATTATAGTTTTCAATTTTTTGCATACATAAACTCTAAAATTTTCATTTTGTTGTGATTTTTTTGCCTTATCTTTTTTGTTAACAAGAAAAATGGGAGAGTGAAAACTCAAGTTTGGTTTTGAAAAAAATTGAACATCCAAAATCGAAATGCACAAATGCTGAGAGAGATAATTCCAAAAAGTATCTGTGATTTTTAGGGATTTTAAACTCTTTTATTTTTTTATATATTAGGTATCGCAATCATAGGAAAACAGGGGGCGAGGCAATTTTAACTGAGTGTTGACTCCCAAACCGTAAGTCATTTCTAACAAAAATTATAGCTATTACGCATCATTAATCGATCAAATCCTTTATGATAATCGATGATTTTTAGGTCAGCGTTTTGTAAATAGGCAAAAAGTGGGTTGTTTGGCTATGGTAAATATCCCACCGCACATCAACTTGAGAATTTAATTTTTTCTACTCGCAAATTTTGAATCAATAGATCATTTGCATCTTCAACTTTTTTCAGGCATGCGTATCCATATTTAAATCTTGTTAGGATCGATTAGAAATCTCTTTCTTTTAAAATTCCATGCTATTAGGGGTTGTACAATTGAAATTTCCCAAACATGGACATGGATAACAAAACTTTGGTGTTCATTTTTAGTGAGTGAAAAAATTTTCTTCACTTACATTTTTTTGAGTTGTTAATTTTTTGCGTACATAAACTCTAAAATTATCATTTTGTTGTGATCTAGTGTCCTTATCTTTTCTTTTTTTACAAGAAAAAGGGAGAGTGAAAACACAAGTTTAGATTTGAAAAAAAGGAACATTTAAAATGGAAATGCACAAATGTAGAGAGAGATAATTCCAAAAAGTATCAGTGATTTATAGGGATTGTAAAGTCTTTTAGATTTTTTGATGTTAGGTTCTGTTTTCAATGCAAAAGGGAGAGGGGGGGGGGGGGGGGGGGGGGGGAGGGGATTATTGCCTTTATGCATCATTAATCGATCAAAACCTTTACGATGATCTATGATTTATAGGTAAACTTTTTGTAAATGGGCAAAAAGTGGGTTGTTAGGCTCGGGTGAATATCCCACTGGATGTTAACTTGAGAATTTAATTTTTTCCACTCCTTGAAATTTTTGGATCATTAGGTCATTTGCATCTTCAACATGTTTTAGGCATATATATCAATATTTAAAATCATGTTAGGATCAATTAGAAATCTCTTTCGTGTAAAATTCCAAGATATTAGGGGTTGTAATAGTGGAATTTCCCAAACATGGATAACAAAACTTTGGTCTTCATTATTAGTGCGTGAAAAAATTTTATTTACTTACATTTATTATTGTTTTCAATTTTTTTCATACATAATGATACGAACCATGTCAACCTATGACAAATCCCGATAATAAATCTGGTAATCATCCCCAAGACCTTTCAAGTTTGATGGAAAATTGCGACCCATAGCTTAGCAAAGCAAGAACCTAGGTATGACGCCACAAACTGCGATGGGAATCCGTTTCATAAGTCGATTGAACGCCACAAGGAAAAATCCCTGATAAGTTCGAATAGTTCCTTCAAGAACTCAAGAAGAATAATCTCTCGATATCAATAATGATAAAAAAAAGCCCCAATTCTGTTTACAAGCCCTCTATTTATAATGGAGGACATCGAAATCATGTAAATAAACCCCCTCCCCTAATTACATTCAATTAAAGGAAAACTTAAGGAAACTTCACTTTAATAGAAACCTAATATATTCCCATGTGATCTTCCAGGATTAGTTGCCACAAGGATATCCACGAGATCTTCTAACCACATGCCCTTCTAGGATGAATTGCCAACTCGTGGATATCCTCGTGGGTCCCACGAGATCTTCTAACCACATGCACTTCCTCAATGCATGTGTGTGGCTGTTGGGATTTCTTCCGGATCAACTTTGATGAGTGAAACCAGCCTTTGTTCCCCTTCAATAATGACCACACTCTCGTCTTGTTGTATAACTCTCTGGACTAAGTTATTCAACATTTCTTTGAATCTTTTAGCTCACGCCCACGTCACTGGACCAACTGGAACTTGCGTTAGTTCATGAGTATTCCGTGTAGGCTCAATTTCCTCATCATTCCCCTCTTATTGAGAAGGATTTGTCCTCAAATTGTCACCAACATCAAAAGGACTTAAATCTGTAACATTGAATGTAGCACTAACATTGTACTCACCAGGTAAGTCAAGTCTGTAAGCATTGTCATTGATCCGTTCTAGCACTTGAAATGGTCCGTCTCCTTGGGGCAACAACATAGAACGTCTTTGGGCTGGAAATCTTTCTTTCCTCATATGTAACCACACCCAATCACCGGCCTCAAAACGAGCTTATGAGGACCCTTGTTAGTTTGCTTGATGTATTGTTTGGTTTTCCTCTCTATGTTTAACCAAACCCTCTCATGGAGTTGCTTCACAAACTCTGCCTTCTTCTTACCATCTAAGTTCACATGCTAAGAAGAAGTTAAAGGTGATAAATCTAAAGGAGTTAAAGGATTAAAACCATAAACAATTTCAAATGGTGAGCGCTGAGTAGCAGAATTGATGGTACGATTACAAGCAAACTCAAAATGTGGTAAACAATCCTCCCAAGTCTTAATGTTTTTACCAATGATAGCCCTCAACAAAGTGGATAAAGTCCTATTAACTACTTCTGTTTGACCATTGGTTTGAGGGAGACAAGTAGTAGAAAACAAAAGTCTCGTTCCTAGTTTTCCCCATAAAGTCTTCCAAAAGTAACATATGAACTTAGCATCCTGATCTGACACGATTGTCCTAGGCATGCCATGTAACCTGACAATCTCCCTAAAGAACAAATCTGCAACATGAGAAGCTTCATCAGTCTTATGACAAGGAATAAAATGAGCCATCTTAGAAAACTGATCTACAACCACAAAGATTGAGTCCCTCCCATGTCTGCTCCTAGGTAAACCCAAAACAAAGTCCATCGAAATATCAATCCATGGTGAACTGGGAGTAGGTAGGGGGGTGTAGAGACCATTGGGCTGAACACTCGATTTTTCTTGCCTACAAGTGACACATCTACCACAAATTCTCTTAACATCACATTTCATGTGTGGCCAATAGAAGTGCACCTACAAAATATCAAGAGTCTTAGCGACTCCAAAGTGTCCCATTAAACCCCCACTATGGGATTCTCGAACAAACAAGTCTCTCATTGAACAATTAGGCACACACAATTTATTTTCTCAAAACAAGAAGCCTTCATGGGTATAGAACTTACCTTCTACTGAATTTTCACAAGCACTCTAAATTTCCCCAAAAACGTGGTCATCTTGAAGCTATTAGGGGTTGTACTAGTGGAATTTCCCAAACATGGATAACAAAACTTTGGAGTTCATTTTTAGTGAGTGAAAAAAGTTTCTTTACTTACGTTTATTATAGTTTTCAACTTTTTGCATGCATAAACTCTAAAATTTTCATTTTGTTGTGATCTATTTGCCTTATCTTTTCGTTTACGAGAAAAATGGGAGAGTGAAAACTCAAGTTTGGATTTGAAAAAAAATTGAACATCCAAAATGGAAATGTACAAATGCAGAGAGAGATAATTCCAAAAAGTATCTGTGATTTTTAGGGATTGTAAACTCTTTCGGATTTTTCTATATTAGGTTCTACAATCAATGGAAAAGGGGGGTCAAAGGAATTTTGACTGAGCGTTGACTCCCAAACCATAAGTCATTTCAAAAAAAATTATTGTCGTTATGCATCATTTATCGATCAAAACCTTCATGATGACTAATGATTTATTGCTCAGCTTTTTTTAAATGGGAAAAAAATGGGTTGTTCGGCTCGGGTGAATATCCCACCGTACATTTACTTGAGAATTTAATTTTTTTTCTCCTTGAAAATTTTGGATCATTAGGTCATTGGCATCTTCAAAATGTTCATGCATGCATATACATATATGAAACATGTTAGGTTCAATTAGAAATCTCTTTCTTATAAAATTCCATGCTATTAGGGGTTGTACTAGTGGAATTTCCCAAACATGGATATCAAAAACTTTGGTTTTCATTTTTAGTACATGAAATTTTTTTCTTCACTTAAATTTATTATAGTTTTCAATTTTTTTCATACATAAACTCTAAAATTTTCATTTTGTTGTGATCTTTTTGCCTTATCTTTTTTGTTGACGAGAAAAATGGGAAAGTGAAAACTCAAGTTTGGATTTGAAAACAAAATTTAACATCCAAAATCGAAATACACAAATGCAGTAGAGAGAGATAATTCCAAAAAGTATCTGTGATTTTTAGAGATTGTAAAATCTTTTAGTTTATTATATATTATGTTTTGCAATCATCAGAAAACGGGGGGGCGATGCACAAAAATCATAGCCATTACACATCATTAATTGATCAAAGCCTTTACGATGATCTATGATTATTAGGTCAACTTTTTTAAAATAGGTAAAGAGTGGGTTGTTTGGCTGTAGTAAATATCCCACCGCACGTTAACTTAAGAATTAAATTTTTTCTTCTCCTTAAATTTTTTGAATCATTAGGTCATTAGCATCTTCAACATGTTTCAGGCATGCAAATTCATATTTAAATCTTGTTAGGATCAATTATAAATCTCTTTCTTATAAAATTCCAAGCTATTAGGGGTTGTACTAGTGGATTTTCCCAAACATGGATAACAAAACTTTGGTGTTTCATTTTTAGTGCATGAAAAATATTTCTTCACTTACATTTATTATAGTTTTCAATATTTTGCATATGTCAACTCTAAAATTTTCTTTTTTTTGTGATCTATTTCCCTTCTCTTTTTTTTTACGAGAAGAAAGGGAGAGGGAAAACTCAAGTTTGGATTTGATAAAAATAGAACATCCAAAATGGAAATGCACAAATGCAGAGAGAGATAATACCAAAAAGTATCTGCGATTTTTGGGGATTGCAAACTCTTTTAGATTTTTATTTATTAGGTTCTGCAATCAATGGAAATGGGGGTGCGAGGGAATTTTAACTGAGTGTTGACACCCAAACCATAAGTCAATTCTAACTAAAATTATTTCCGTTATGCATCTTTAATCGACCAAAACCTTGACGTTGATCTCAACTTTTTGTAAATGGCCAAAAAGGAGGTTGTTTGGCTGGCGTGAATGTCACACCGCACGTTACCTTGAGAATTTAATTTTTTCTACTCTTTAAATTTTTTGGATCATTAGATCATTTGCATCTTCAACATGTTTCAGGCACGCATATCCATATTTAAATTATGTTAGGATCATTTCGAAATCTCTTACTTATAACATTCAAAGCTATCAGGGGTAGTACAAGTGGAATTTCCCAAACATTGATAACAAAACTTTGGTGTTCATTTTAGTGAGATAAAAAAATTTCTTCACTTACGTTTATTATAGTTTTCAATTTTTTACATACTTAAACTCTAAAATTTTCATTTTGTTGTGATCTATTTGCCTTTTCTTTTTTATTTATAAGAAAAATGGCAGAATGAAAACTAAAGTTTGGATTTGAAAAAAAATTGAACATCCAAAATTGAAATGCACAAATTTTGAGAGAGATAATTCCAAAAAGTATATTTGATATTTAAGGATTGTAAAATCTTTAAGTTTTTTTGATATATTAGGTTTTTCAATCTTTGGAAAATGAAGGGTGAGGCATTTTTAACTAAGTCTTGTCTCCCAAACCATAATCATTTCTAAAAACATTTATAGCCATTACGCATCATTAATCGATCAAAACCTTTATGATGATCTGTAATTGTTAGGTCAGCATTTTTTAAATAGGCAAAAAGTGGGTTGTTTGGCTTTGGTAAATATCCCACCACACTTTAACTTGAGAATTTAATTTTTTCTACTGCTTGAAATTTTTGAACCATTAGGTCATTTGCATCTTCAACATGTTTCAGACATGCATATCCATATTTCAATCTTGTTAGGATCAATTAGAAATCTCTTTCAAATAAAATTCCAAGCTATTAGGGGTTATACTAGTGGATTTCCCAAACATGGATAACAAACCTTTGGTTTTCGTTTTTTGTGCATGAAATAATTTTCTTCACATACATTTGTTATAGTTTTCAATTTTTTGGATACATAAACTCTAGAATATTCATTATGTTGTGATCTATTTGCCTTATCTTTTTGTTTACGAGAAAAAGGCAGAATGAAAACTCAAGTTTGGATTTGAAAAAAAATTGAACATCCAAAATGGAAATGCACAAATGCAAAGAGAGATAATTCCAAAAAGTACTTGAGATTTTTTGGGATTGTAAACTCTTTTAGGTTTTTATATATTAGGTTATGCAATCATAGGAAAAGTGGGGGTGAGACAATTTTAACTAAGTGTTGTCTCCCAATCCATAAGTCATTTCTAACAAAATTATTGCCATTACGCATCATTAATCGATCAAAACCTTTACGATGATCTATGATTGTTTGGCCAGTATTTTTAAAATGGGAAAAAATGGGTTGTTAGGCACGGGAGAATATTCCACCGTACATTAACTTGAGAATTTAATTTTTTCTTCTCCTTGAAATTTTTCTGTCATTAGGTCATTTGCATCTTCAACATGTTTTAGGCATTTATATCCATATTTGAAACATGTTAGGATCAATTAGAAATGACTTGCTTATAAAATTCCAAGCTATTAGGGGTTGTACTAGTGGAATTTGCCAAACATGGATAATAAAAATATTGGAGTCCATATCTAGCGCATGAAAATTTTTTCTTCACTTACATTTATTATAATTTTAAAAATTTGCATTCATAAACTCTAAAATATTCATTTTGTAGTGATCTATTGGCCTTATATTTTTTCGTTATGAGAAAAAAGGGAGAGTGAAAAATCAAGTTTGTATTTGAAAAAAAATTGATCTTCCAAAATTGAAATGCGCAAATGCTGAGAGATAATTCCAAAAAGTATTTTTGAATTTTAGTGATTGTAAACTCTTTTGTTTTTTTATATATTAGGTTTTACATTCATCGAAAAATGGGAGCTAAGACATTTTTAATTGAGTGTTGACTCTCAAACCATTAGTCATTTCTAACAAAAATTATAGCTATTACACATCATTAATCTATCAAAACCTTTACATTGATCTATGATTGCTAGGACAGCGTTTTGTAAATATTGAAACAGTGGGTTGTTTGGCTCTTGTAAATATCCCATCACACGTTAAATTGAGATTTTGATTTTTTCTACTCCTTGAAATATTTGAATCATTAGGTTATTTGCGTCTTCACCATGTTTCAGGCATGCATATCCACATTTAAATCTTGTTAGGATCAATTAGAAATCTCTTTCTTATAAAATTACACGCTATTAGAGGTTGTATTAGTGGAATTTTCCAAACATGGATAACTAAACTTTTGTGTACATTTTTTGTGCCTCAAAAAAATATCTGCACTTACATTTATTATAGATTTCAATTTTTTGTATGCGTAAGCTCTAAAATTTTTATTTTTTTGTGATCAATTTGCCTTATCTTTTTGTTTACAAGAATAAAGGGAGAACGAAAACTCAAGTTTGGATTTGAAAAAAAATTGAACATCCACATTGGAAATGCAAAAACGCGGAGAGAGATAATTCCAAAAAGTATTTGAGATTTTATCGATTGTGAACTCTTTTTAGATTTTTATATATTAGGTTCTACAATGAATCGAAAAGGGGACATGGGGGGGGGGGGCTTGGGGATTTTAGCTGAGTGTTGACAACTAACCCTTAAGTAATTTACAATAAACATTATTGCAGTTATGCATCATTAATCTATCAAAACCTTTACGATGATCTATGATTTATAGGTCAGCTTTTTTTAAATGGGAAAAAAGTGGGTTGTTTGGCTTGTGTGAATATCCCACCCCACGTTACCTTGAGAATTTAATTTTTTCTACTCCTTGAAATCATTTGGTCATTAGTATCTTCAAAATATTTCAGGCATGCATATCCATATTTGAAACATGTTAGGATCAATTTGAAATCTCTTTCTCATAAAATTCCATGCTATTAGGGGTTGTACTAGTGGAATTTCCCAAACAATGATAGGAAAAACTTTGGAGTTCAATTTTAGGGCGTGAAATTTTTTTCATCACATACATTTATTATTGTTCTTAATTTTTTGCATACATAAACTCTAAAATTTCCCCTATCTTTTTGTTTACGAGAAAAAAGAAGAGTAAAAATACAAGTTTGGATTTGAAAAAAAATTGAACATCTAAAATAGAAATGCAAAAACATAGAGAGAGATAATTCAAAAACGTAACTGTGATTCCAAAACTTTGTGTACTCCTTGCGGGTTGTTTGGTTGGGGTGAATATCCCACCACACATTAAATTGAGAATTTAATTTTTTCTACTTCTTGAAATATTTGGATCATTAGGTCATTTACATCTTCAACATGTTTCAGGCATGTATATCCATATTTAAATCCTGTTAGGATCAATTGTAAATATTTTTCTTTTAAAATTCCAAGCTATTAGGGGCTGTACTATTGGAATATCCCAAACATAGATAACAAAACTTTGGTGTTCATTTTTAGTGAGTGAAAAAATTTTCTGCACTTACATTTATTATAGTTTTCAATTTTTTGCATACATAAACACTAAAATTTTCATTTTGTTGTAATCTGTTTGCCTTATCTTTTTGTTTACAATAAAAATGGGAGAGTGAAAACTCATGTTTGAATTTGAAAGAAATTGAACATCCAAAATCAAAATGCACAAATGCTGAGAGAAATAATTCCAAATCGTATCTGTGATTTTTAGAGATTGTAAGCTCTTTTATTTTTTATAGATTAGGTTTTAAAATCATCGAAAAACGAGGGGGGAGCTCCGTATTTTTAACTGAGTAATGTCTCGCAAACCATAAGTCACTTCTAACAAAAATTATAGCCATTACGCATCATTAATCGATCAAAACATTTACGATGATCTATGATTGTTAGGTCAGCTTTTAGTAAATAGGTAAAATATGGGTTGTTTGGCTCTGGTAAATATCCCACTGCACGTTAACTTAAGCATTTAATTTTTTCTACACCTAGAAATTTTGGACTCATTAGGTCATTCGTATCTTCAACTTGTTTCAAGCACGCATATCCATATTTAAATCTTGTTAGGATTAATTAGAAATCTTTTTCTTATAAAATTCGAAGCTATTAGGGGTTGCACTAGTGGATTGATTGGCTCTGGTAAATATCCCACCGCACGTTAACTTGAGAATTTAATTTTTTCTACTCCTTGAGATTTTTTTATCCTTAGGTCATTTTCAACTTCAACATGTTTCACGCATGCATATCCACCACATTTAAAACATGTTATGATCAATTAGAAATCTCTTTCTTATAAAATTCCAAGCTATTAAGGGTTGTACTAGTGGAATTTCCCAAACATGGATAACAAAACATTTGTGTTGTTTTATAGTTCTTTAAAAAAATTTCTTCACTTACATTTATTATAGTTTTCAACTTATTGCATGTGTAAACTATAAAATTTTCATTTTGTTGTGATCAATTAGCCTTATCTTTTTTTGTTACGAGAAAAAAGGGAGAGTACAAAATTGAACATCCAAAATGGAAATGCAGAAAATGCAGAGAGAGATAATTCCAAAAAGTATCTGTGATTTTTATCGATTGTAAATTCTTTTAGATTTTTATATATTAGGTTCTGCAATCAATGGAAAAGGATGAAGGGCGGGGGGGGGGGGGGGGGGGGGGGGTGGGGGGGGGGGGGGGGGGGGGGAATGGGATTTAAGCTGTGTGTTGGCTCCCAAACAATAAGTAATTTCTAACAAAAATTGTAGCCATTTTGCATCATTAATTGATCAAAACATTTACGATGATCTATGATTTATAGATCAGCTTTTTTTAAATGGGAAAAAAAGTGGGTTGTTTGGCTTGGGTGAATATCCCACATACGTTAAGTTGAGAATTTTTTTTTGCTACTCTTAGAATTTTTTGGATCATTAGGTCGTATGCATCTTCAACATGTTTCTGGTACCCATATTTAAATCTTAGTAGGATCAATTAGAAATCACTTTCTTATAAAATTCCAAGCTATTGGGGGTTGTACTAGTGGAATTTCCCAAACATGGATAACAAAACTTTGGTGTTCACTTTTAGTGAATGAAAAACTTTTCTTCACTTAAATTTATTATAGTTTTCAATTTTGTACATGTGTAAACTCTAAAATTTTTATTTTGTTGTGATCAATTTGCCCTATATTTTTGTTTACGAGAAAAAAGGGAGAGTGAAAATACAAGTTTGGATTTGAAAAAAAATTGAACATCTAAAATGGAAATGCAGAAAAGCAGAGAGAGATAATTCCAAAACGTAACTATGATTTTTATCGATTGTAAACTCTTTTAGATTTTTATATATTAGGTTCTACAATCATCGAAAAAGGGGGGAGGGGCGAAGGAAAAAAGAGGGTTGTTTGGCTAGGGAGAAATATCCCACCATACATTAAATTGAGAATTTAACTTTTTGTACTCCTTGCGGGTTGTTTGACTGGGGTGAATATGCCACCACACATTAAATTGAGAATTTAATTTTTTCTACTCCTTGAAATTTTTGGATCATTAGGTCATTTGCATCTTCGACATGTTTCAGGCATGCATATCCATAGTTAAATTCTACTCCTTAATTTTAACTCGGTGTTGACTCCCAAACCATAAGTCATTTATGACAAAAATTATTACCGTTACGTATCATTAATCTATCAAAACCTTTACGATGATCTAAGATTATTAGATCAGCAATTTTTAAATGGGAAAAAATTGGGTTGTTTGGCTTGGGTGAATATGCCACCGCCTGTTAACTTTATAATTTAATTTTTTCTACTCCTTGAAATTTTTTGGTCATTAGGTCATTTGCATCTTCAACATGTTTCAAGCATGCATATCAATATTAGAAACAAGATAGGATCAATTAGAAATCTCTTTCTTATAAAATTCCAAGCTATTTGGGGTTGTACTAGTGGAATTTTTCAAACATGGATAACAAAAAATTTGGTGTTCATTTTTAGTGCATGAAATTTTTTTCTTGACTTACATTTGTTATAGTTTTCAATTTTTGCATACATAAACTCTAAAATTTTCATTTTTTTGTGATCTATTTGCTTTATATTTTTTGTTTACGAGAAAAATGGGAGAGTAAAAACTTAAGTTTGTATTTGAAAAAAAAATGAACATTCAAAATAGAAATGCACAAATGCGGAGAGAGATAATTCCAAAAGTACCTATGATATTTAGGGATTGTAAAATCTTTTAGTTTTTTATATATGAGGTTTTGCAATCATCAAAAAAGGGGGGGTGAGACATTTTTAACTGAGTGTTTACTATAAAATAATTAGTCATTTCTAACTAAAATTATGGCCATTACGCTTCAATAATCAAAAAGTGGGTTGTTTGGCTCTTGTAAATATCACACCGCACGTTAACTTGAGAATTTAATTTTTTCTACTCCTTGAAAATTTTGTATCATTAGGTCATTTGAATCTTCAACATGTTTTAGGCATGCATATCACTATTTAAATCTTGTTAGGATCAATTATATATCTTTTTCTATTAAAATTTCAAGCTATTAGGGATTGTACTAATGGAATTTCCCAAACTTGGACAACAAAACTTTGGTGTTCATTTTTAGTTCGTTAAAAAATTTTCTTCACTTACATTTATTATAGTTTTCAATTTTTTGAATACATAAACACTAAAATTTTCATTTTGTTGTCATCTATTTGGGTTGTCTTTTTTTTTTTTTACGAGAAAAAAGGGAGAGTGAAAAATCAAGTTTGGATTTAAAAAAAAATTGAACAACCTAAATGGAAATGCACAAATTCAGAGAGAGGTAAATCTAAAAAGTATCTATGATTTTTTGGGATTGTAAACTCTTTTAGTTTATTATATATTAAGTTATGCAGTTATCATATATGGGCGTGGGTGATTATCCCACCGCACGTTAACTTGAGAATTTAATTTTTTTGACTCCTAGAAATTTTTGGATCATTTGGTCATTTGCATCTTCAACTTGTTTCAGGCCTTCATATCCATATTTAAAATCATGTTAGGATCAATTAGAAATCTCTTTCTTATAAAATTCCAAGCTATTAGGGGTAGAACTAGTGAAATTTCACAAACATGGATAACAAAACTTTGGTTTTCATTTTTAGTGCATGAAAAAGAATTCTTCACTTACATTTATTATAGTTTACAATTTTTTGCATACATAAACTCTAAAATTTTCATTTTGTTGTGATCTATTTTCCTTATCATTTTGTTTACGATAAAAAGGGAGCGTGAAAACTCAATTTTGGATTCGAAAAAAAAATTGAACATCCTAAATGGAAATGTACAAATGCAGAGAGAGATAAATCCAAAAAGTATCTGTGATTTATTTGGATTGTAAATTATTTTTGTTTTTTTATATATTACGTTATGCAATCATCGAAAAAGGGGGCTGAGGAAATTTTAATTGAGTGTTGACTCCCAATCTATAAGTCATGTCTAACAAAAATTATCACCGTTTCGCATCATTAATTGATCAAAACCTTTAGGAATTTAAAATTGAAAAAAGTGTGTTGTTTGGCTCAGGTGAATATCCCACCGCACGTTAACTTGAGAATTTAATTTTTTCTACTCAAAATCATTTGGTCATTAGGTCATTTGCATCTTCAACATATTTCAGGCATACATATCCATATTTGAAACATGTTAGGATCAATTAGAAATCTCTTTCTTATAAAATTCCATGATACTAGGGGTTGTACTAGTGGAATTTCCCAAACGTGGATAACAAAAAATTTGGTGTTCATTTTTAGTGCATGAAAATTTTTTCTTCACTTACATTTATTATAGTTTTAAATTATTTGCATACATAAACTCTAAAATTCTCATTTTTTTTTATCTATTTGCTTTCTCTTTTTGTTTACCAGAATAAAAGGAGAGAGAAAACACAAGTTTGGATTTGAAAAAAATTGACCATCCAAAATTCAAATGTAGAAATGCTGAGAGAGATAATTCCAAAAAGTATCTGTGATTTTTATGGATTGTAAAATCTATTAGTTTTCTATATAATAGGTTTTGCAATCATCGGAAAATGGGGGGGGCAAAACATTTTTAAATAAGTGTTGACTCCCAAACCATAAGTCCTTTCGAACAAAAATTATAGCAGTTACACATAATTAATCGATCTATGATTGTTTGGTCCGCTTTTTGTAAATAGGCAAAAATAGGGTTGTTTGGCCCTGGTAAAAATCCCACCGCATGTTAACTTGAGAATTTAATTTTTTTTACTCCATGAAAGTTTTGGATCATTTGGTCATTTGCATCTTCAACATGTTTCAGGCATTCGTATCCATATTTAAAATCATGTTCTGATCAATTAGAAATCTCTTTCTTATAAAATTCCAACTCTTAGAGGTTGTACTAGTGGAATTTCCCAAACATGGATAACAAAACTTTGGTGTTCATTTTTAGTGCATGAAAAAAATATCTTCACTTAAATTTATTATAGTTTTCAAGTTTTTGCATACTTAAACTCTAAAATTTTCATTTGGTTGTGATATATTTCCCTTATCTTTTTGTTTACGAGAAAAAAGAGAGAGAAAAAACACTAGTTTGGATTTGAAAACAAAATTGAACATCCTAAATGGCAATGCACAAATGCAGAGAGAGATAAATAAAAAAAGTATCTGTGACTTTTTGGGATTGTAAACTCTTTTAGTATTTTTTATATTAGGTTATGCAATCATCGGAAAAAGGGGACGAGGGAATTTTAACTGAGTGTTGACTCCCTACCCATAAGTCATTTCTAACAAAAATTATTGCCGTTACAAATCATTAATCAATCAAAACCTTTACGATGATCTATGATTGTTAGGTCAGCATTTTTTAAATTGGAAAAAAGAGGGTTGTTTGGCACAGGATAATATCCCACCGAACGTTAACTTGAGAATTTAATTTTTTCTACTCCTTGAAATCATTTGGTCATTAGGTCCTTTGCATCTTCATATTGTTTCAGGCATGCATATCTATATTCTAACATATTAGGATCAATTAGAAATCTCTTTCTTATAAAATTCCAAGCTATTAGGGGTTGTACTAGTGGAATTTGCCAAACATGGATAACAAATCTTTGGTGTTCATTTTTAGTGCATGAAAAACTTTTCTTGACTTAGATTTATTATAGTTTTCAATTTTTTGCATGCGTATACTCTTAAATTTTCATTTCGTTGTGATCAATTTGCCTTATCTTTTTGTTTACAGGAAAAAAGGGAGAGTGAAAATACAAGTTTGGATTTTAAAAAAATTGAACATTTAAAATGAAAATGTAGAAAAGCAGAGAGAGATAATTCCAACACGTATCTGTGATTTTTATCAATTGTAAACTCTTTTAAATTTTTATATATTAGGTTCTGCAATCAATGAAAAAGGGGGGGGGGGGGGGGGGGGGGGGGGGGGGAAGCTGATTGTTTGGCTCGAATGAATATCCCACCGTACATTAAATTGAGAATTTAATTTTTTCTACTCCTTGAAATTTTTAGATCATTAGGTCATTTGCATCTTCAACATGTTTCAGGCATGCATATCCATATTTAAATCATGTTTGGGTAAATTATAAATATTTTCTTTTAAAATTCCTTGCTATTAGCGATTGTACTAGTGGAATTTCCCAAACATGGATAACAAAACTTTGGTGAACATTTTTAGTGCGAGAAAAAAATTTCTTCACTTAATTTATTATAGTTTTCAATTTTTTGCATACATAAACATTATAATTTTCATTTTGTTGTGATCTATTTTCCTTTTCTTTTTTTATTAAGAGAAAAATGGGAGAGTGACCACTCAAGTTTCAATTTGAAAAAAACAATGAACATCCAAAATCGAAATGCACAAATGCTAAGAGAGATAATTCCAAAAAGTATCGATGATTTTTAGGGATTGTAAACTCTTTTAGTTTTTTATTTATTAGGTTCTGCAATCATCAGAAAATGGGGGCCAAGGCATTTTTTGGATCATTCGGTCATTTGCATCTTCAACATGTTTCTGGCATGCATATCTATATTTAAATCATGTTTGGATCAATTATAAATATTTTCTTTTAAAATTCCTAGCTATTAGGGGTTGTACTATTGGAATTTCCCAAACATGGAAAACAAAACTTTGGTATACATTTTTAGTGCATGAAAAAAAAATTTTCACTTAGATTTATTATAGTTTTCAATTTTTTGCATACATAAACACTATAATTTTCATTTTGTTGTGATCTATTTGCCGTTTCTTTTTTTATTACAAGAAAAATGGGAGAGTGAAAACTCAAGTTTCAATTTGAAAAAAAAAATTGAACATCCAAAATCGAAATGCACAAATGCTGAGAGAGATAATTCCAAAAAGTATCTGTAATTTTTAGGGATTGTAAACACTTTTAGTTTTTAATATATTAGGTTTTGCAATCATCGAAAAATGGGGGCCAAGGCATTTTTAACTGAGTATTGACTCCCAAACCATAAATCGTTTCTAACAAAAATTATAGCCATTACACATCAATAATTGATCAAAACCTTTACGATGATCTTTGATTGTTAGGTCAGTTTTTTCTAAATAGGCAAAAAGTGGGTTGTTTGGCTCTAGTAAATATCTCACCGCACGTTAACTTTAGAATTTAATTTTTATACTCCAAGAAATTTTTGAATCATTAGGTGATTTGTATCTTCAACATGTTTCAGTATTTAAATCTTGTTAGGATTAATTAGAAATCTCTTTCTTATAAAATTTCAATCTATTAGGGGTTGTACTAGTGGAATTTCCCAAACATGGATAACAAAACTTTGGTGCTCATTTTTAGTGCATGAAAAAATTTTCTTCATTTACATTTATAATAGTTTTCAATTTTTTGCATGCATAACCTCTAAAATTTTCATTTTGTTGTGATCAATTTTCCTTATCTTTTTGTTTACGAGAAAAAAGGGAGAGTGAAAATTCAAGTTTGGATTGGAAAAAAAATTGAACATCCAAAATGGAAATGCAGAAACACTGAGCGAGATAATTCCAAAAAATTTCTGTGATTTTTATTGATTGTAAAATCTTTTAGATTTTTATATATTAGGTTCTGCAATCAAAGGAAAGGGGAATTTTAATTGAATGTTGACTCCCAAACCATAAGTCATTTCTAACAAAAATTATTGCCCTTTTGCATCATTAATTGATCAAAACCTTTACGATGATCTATGAGATTTAGGTCAGCTTTTTTTTTAATGGGAGAAAAGCGGGCTATTTGGCTCGGGTGAATATCCCACCGTACATTAAATTGAGAATTTAATTTTTTTTACTCATTGAAATTTTTGGATCATTAGGTCATTTGCATCTTCAACATGTTTCAGGCAAGCATATCCATATTTAAATCATGTTAGGATCAATTATAAATATTTTCTTTTAAAATTCCAAGCTATTAGGGGCTGTATTAGTGGAATTTCCCAAACATAGATAACAAAACTTTGGTATTCATTTTTAGTTCGTGAAAAAATTTTCTTCACTTATATTTATTATAGTTTTCAATTTTTTGCATACATAAACACTATAATTTTCATTTTGTTGTGATCTATTTGCCGTTTCTTTTTTGTTTACGAGAAAAATGGGAGAGTGAAAACTCAAGTTTTATTTTGAAAAAAAATTGAACATCCAAAATCGAAATGCACAAATGCTAAGAGAGATAATTCCAAAAAGTATATTTGATTTTTAGGGATTGTCAACTCTATTAGTTTTTTATATATTAGGTTTTGCAATCATCGAAAAATGGGGGGCAAGGCATTTTTAACTGAGTATTGACTCTCAAACCATAAGTCATTTTTAACAAAAATTGTAGCCATTACGCATCATTAATCAATCAAAGCATATTGGAATATGTGCCATTTTCTATACATCATTTGCAGAAAGTTGGGAGTTCATGTTGTTCTCTCACCCCAAGCTTGAGGGGGAGTGTTGGAAGATAAGGTCAAACCCAAACGACCAAAGAAGGCCCACATATGTAAGATTATTATAAGATGGGCCACACGACCAAGGAAGGCCCACAAGATGGGCCAACCCCATAAGAAGTAGGATCCACAATGATTACCATGAGCTAGCATCCTTATCACATCAGTTGGAAGATCAAGAAGGACTCACAAAAATATCTTTATCTTAGGGTCACGACCAAGAAGAGTTTTAGTTTGAGTTAAGTTTGTCTTTTATCAATATTGAGTTATTTAATTATGCTAGGACTTATCTTTAAGTGTTAGAATTTGGGTGTAATTGGGACAAGGGTAGTTTTATTGTAATTGGACTCCACTACCTTCCTCTATTATAAATAGAGGTTCATGTATTCAGATTACAACAACTTATAGATGTCAATGAAGTATTTCACTTTTCCATAAATTCAATAGTTAACTTGAGAATTTATTTTTTTCTACTTCTTGAAATTTTTTTGTCATTAGGTCATTTGCATCTTCAACATGTTTCAGGCATGTATAATTTGAAACATGTTAGGACCAATTAGAAATCTTTTTCTTATAAAATTCCATGCAATTAGGGGTTGTACTAGTGGAATTTCCCAAACATGGACAACAAAAACTTTGGTGTTCATTTTTAGTGGGTGAATTTTTTTTCTTCACTTACTTTTATTATAGCTTTCAATTTTTTGCATGCATAAACTCTAAAATTTTCATTTATTTGTGATCTATTTGCCTTATCTTTTTTGTTTACGAGAAAATGGAAGAGTGAAAACTCAAGTTTGGATTTGAAAAAATATTTAACATTCAAAATCGCAATGTACAAATGCTAAGAGAGATAATTCCAAAAAGTATCAGTGATTTTAAACTCATTTAGTTTTTTAGATATTAGGTTTTGCAATTATCGGAAAACGGGAGGGGGAGGGAGCATTTTTAACTGAGTGTTGACTCCCAAACCATAAGTCATTTCTAACAAAAATTACAGCCATTATGCATCATTAATCAATCAACACCTTTACGATGATCTATGATTGTTAGGTCAGCTTTTTTTAAATAGGAAAAAAGTTGGTTGTTTGGTTCTAGTAAATATCCCACCGCACGTTAACTTGAGAATTTCATTTTTTCTACTCCTTGAAATTTTTGAATCATTAGGTCATTTGCTTCTTCAACATGTTTCAGGCATGCATATCCATATTTAAATCTATGTAGGATCAATTAGAAATCCCTTTCTTCTAAATTTCCAAGCTATTAGGGGTTGTACTAGTGGAATTTCCCAAACATGGATAACAAAACTTTGGTTTTCATTTTTAGAGAGTGAAAAACTTTTCTTCACATACATTTATTATAGTTTTTCAATTTGCCTTATCTTTTTGTTTACAAAAAAAAGGGAAAGTGAAAACTCAAGTTTGGATAATTCCATAAAGTATCTGTGAGTTTTAGGGATTGTAAACTCTTTTAGATTTTTATATATTAGGTTCCGCAATCAATGGAAAAGGGGCGTAGGGGGGGAGTCTTATTAACTGAGTATTGACTCCCAAACCATAAGTTATTTCTAACAAAAATTATTGTTGTGAAGCATCATTAATCTATCAAAACCTTTATGATGATCTATGATTTATAGGTCAGCTTTTTTTAAATGGGAAATGTGGGTTGTTTGGCTGGGGTGAATATCCCACCGCACGGTAACTTAAGAATTTAATTATTTCTACTGTTATAAATTTTTTTATCATTAGATCAATTGCATTAGGCATGCATATCCATATTTGCTACAGGTTACGATCAATTAGAAATCTTTTTCTGATAAAACTCCAAGCTATTAGGGGTAATACTAGTGGTATTTCCGAAACATGGATGACAAAACTTTGGAGTTCATTTTTAGTGCGTGAAAAACTTTTCTTCACTTACATATATTATAGTTTTCAATGTTTTGCATTCATAAACACTAAAATTTTCATTTTGTTGTGATCTAATTGCCTTATCTTTTTGTTTACAAGAAAAAAAGGTAGAGTGAAAACGCAAGTTTGGATTTGAAAAAAAATTGACATCTAAAATGGAAATGTTCAAATGCAGAGAGAGAAATTTCCAAAAAGTATATGTGATATTTTAGAAGTTTAACCACTTTATTTTTTTTATATATTAGGTTATGCAATCATCGAAAAAGGGGGTGAGGGATTTCTAATTGAATGTTGACTCCAACCATAAGCCATTTCTAACAAAAATTATTGCCGTTATGTATAATTGATCGATCAAAACCTTTATGATGATCTACGATTGTTAGGTCAGAATTTTTTTAATGGAAAAAAAGTAGGTTGTTTGGCTCGGGTATATATCCCACCCCACGTTAACTTAAGAATTTTATTTTTTCTACTCCTTGAAATTTTTATGTCATTAGGTCATTTGCATCTTCAACATGTTTCAGGCATGCATACCAATATTTGAAACATGTTAGGATCAATTAGAAATATCTTTCTTATAAAACTCCATGCCATTAGGGGTTGTACAAGTGGAATTTCCCAAACATGAAAAATAAAAAAATTGGTGTTAATTTTTAGTGCGTGCAATTTTTTTCTTCACTTACATTTATTATAGTTTTCAATTTTTTGCAAACATAAACTCTAAAATTTTCATATTTTTGTGATCTATTTTGCCTTATCTTTTTTGTTTACGAGAAAAATGGGAGATTGAAAACTGAAGTTAGGATTTGAAAAAAATATTGAACATCCAAAATCGAAAAACCTAGCTGCTGAGAGAGATAATTCCAAAAAATATCTATGATCTTTAGGGATTGTAAACTCTTTTATTTTTTTATATATTAGGTTTTGCCATCATTGAAAAACGGGGGGCGAGTCATTTTTAACTGAGTGTTGACTCCCAAACCATAAGTCATTTCTAAAAAATATTATAGCCATTACGCATCATTAATCGATCAAAATCTTTACGATAATCTATGATTGTAAGGTCAACTTTTTGTAAATAGGCCAAAAAGTGGGTTGTTTGACTCTAGTTAATATCCCACCAGCCGTTAACTTGATGATTTAATTTTTTCTACACGAAAATTTTGAATCATTTGGTCATTTACATTCTTAAACATGTTTCAGGAATGCATATCCATATTTAAATTTTGTTAGGATCAATTAAAAATCTCTTTCTTATAAAATTCCATACTAGTGGAATTTTCCAAAATTGGATAACAAAATTTTGGTGTTCATTTTTAGAGCGTGAAAAACTTTTCTTCGCTTACATTTATTATAGTTTTAAATTTTTTGCATGCATAATCTCTAAAATTTTAATTTTTTTTGTGATCTATTTGCCTTATCTTTTTTATTTGTGAGAAAAATGGGAAAATGATAACTCAAGTTTGGATTAGAAAAAAAATTTAACATCCAAAAATCGAAATGTACAAATACTGAGAGAGATATTTCCAAAATGTATCTGTCATTTTTAGGGATTGTAAACTCTTTTAATTTTTTATATTTTAGGTTTCACAATCAACGGAAAATTGGGGGCACGGCATTTTTAACTGTGTGTTGACTCCCATACCATAAGTCAATTCTAACAAAAAATTATAGCCATTACGCACCATTAATCGATCAAAACCTTTACGATGATCTATGATTGTTAGGTCAACTGTTTGTAAATAGGCTAAAAGTCGGTTGTTTTGCTCTGGCAAATATTCCACCGCACGTTACCTTGAGAATTTAATTTTTTCTACTCTTTGAAATTTTTGAATCATTAGGTCATTTGCATCTTCAACAAGTATCTGTGATTTTTAGGGATAAGCATGCCTATCCATATTTAAATCTTGATAGGATCACTTAGAAATCTCTTTCTAATAAAATTGCCAAACACGTGGAATTTCCCAAAGACGGATAACAAAACTTTGGTGTTCATTTTTAGTGCTTGAAAAACTTTTCTTCACTTACATTTATTATAGTTTTCAATTTTGTGCATGCGTAAACTCTAAAATTTTAATTATGTTGTGATCCATTTGGGTTGTTTGGCTTTGTTATATATCCCACCGCACGTTAACTTGAGAATTTATTTTTTTCTACTCCTGGAAATGTTTTAATCATTTGGTCATTTGCTTTCTTCAACATGTTTCTGGCATGCATATCCATATTTAAATCTTGTTAGGATCAATTAGAAATCTCTTTCTCATAAATTTCAAGCTATTAGGGGTTGAACTAGTGGAAATTCCCAAACATGGATAACAAAACTTTGGTGTTTATTTGTAGTGCATGAAAAAAAAAATTTCTCTTACATTTATTATCGTTTTGAAATTTTTCCATGCGCAAACTCTAAAAATTTAATTTTTTTGTGATCTATTTGCCTTATCTTTTTTTTATGAGAAAAAAGGGAGAGTGATAACTCAAGTTTGGATTTGAAAAAAAATTGAACATCCAAAATGGAAATGGTCTAATGCAGAGAGAGATAATTCCAAAAAGTATATCTGATTTTTAGGGCTTGTAAACTCTATTAGTTTTTTATATATTAGGTTCTGCAATCAATGGAAGAGAGGGTGCATGGGAATTTTAACTGATTATTGTCTCCAAAACCATAAGTCATTTCTAACAAAAAATATTGCCATTACGCATTATTAATCGATCAAAACCTTAATGATGATCTATGATTGTTAGGTCGGCATGTTTTAAATGGGAAAAAAATGGGTTGTTTTTCCAGGAGTAGAAAAAATTAATTCTCAAATTAACGTAATGTGGGATATTCATCCGAGCCAAACAACCCACTTTTTCCCATTTAAAAAATGTTCACCGACCAATAATAGATCATTGTAAAGGTTTTGATCATCGTAAATTAAAACCTTTACAATGATCTATGAATGTTTGGCTCGAGTGAATATCCCACCACACGTTAACTTGAGAATTTAATTTCTTCTACTCCTTGAAATTTTTATGTCATTAGGTCATTTGCATCTTCAACATGTTCCAGGCATGCATATCCATATTTGAAACATGTTAGGATCAATTAGAAATATCTTTCTTATAAAATTCAATGCTATTAGGGGTTGTACTAGTGGAATTTTGCAAACATGGATACCAAAAAATATGGGTTTCATTTTTAGTGCGTGAAATTTTTTTCTTCACTTACATTTATTATAGTTTTCAATTTTTTCCAAACATAAACTCTATAATTTTCATATTGTTGTGATCTAGTTGCCTTATCTTTTTATTTTACGAGAAAAATGGGAGAGCGAAAACTGAAATTAGGATTTGAAACAAAAAATGAACATCCAAAATCGAAAAACCCAACTGTTGAGAGAGATAATTCCAAAATGTATCTGTGATTTTTAGGGATTTTAAACTATTTAAGTTTTTTATATATTTGGTTTTGCAATCATTGGAAAACGGGGGGCAAGTCATTTTTAACTGAGTGCTTATTCCCAAACCATAAGTCATTTCTAACAAAAATTATAGCCATTACGCATCATTAATTGATCAAAACCTTTACGATGATCTATGATTGTAAGGTCAGATTTTTGTAAAAAGGCAAAAAAGTGGGTTGTTTGGCTCTAGTAAATATCCCACCGGCCGTTAACTTGAGAATTTAATTTTTTCTACTCCTTGAAAATTTTGAATCATTTGTTCATTTGCATTCTTAAACATGTTTCGGGAATGCATATCCATATTTAAATCTTGTTAGAATCAATTAGAAATTTTTCTTATAAAATTCCAAGCTATTAGGGGTTGTACTAGTGGAATTTCCAAACTTGGCTAACAAAATTTTGGTGTTCATTTTTTTAGCGTGAAAAATATTTCTTCACTTACATTTATTATAGTTTTCAAATTTTTGCATGCGTAATCTCTAAAATTTTCATTTTTTTGTGATCGATTTGCCTTATCTTTTTTTTTTTCAAGAAAAATGGGAAAATGAAAACTCAAGTTTTGATTTGAAAAAAAATTTAACTCCAAAATCAAAATGTACAAATGCTGAGAGAGATATTTCCAAAAATTATCTTTGATTTTTATGGATGGTAAATTCTTTTAATTTTTAATATTTTAAGTTTCACAATCAACAAAAAATTGGGGGCGAGGCATTTTCAACTGAGTGTTGACTCCCATACCATAAGTCAATTCTAACAATAATTATAGCCATTACACACCATTATTCGATCAAAACCTTTACGATGATCTATGATTGTTAGGTCAGCTATTTGTAAATAGGCTAAAAATGGGTTGTTTAGCTCTGGTAAATATCCCACTGCACGTTAACTTGAGAATTTAATTTTCTCTACTGCTTGAAAATTTTGAATCATTAGGTCATTTGCATCTTCAACATGTTTCAGACATGCTTATCCATATTTAAATCTTGATAGGATCACTTAGAAATCTCTTTCTTATAAAATTCCCAAACATGTGGAAATTGTGAATTTTTTGGATTGTAAACTCTTTTAGTTTTTTATATATTAGGTTATGCAATCATCGGAAAGGGAGGGGAGGGGGGGGGGGGGAGGGAATTTTAATTGAGTGTTGACTCCCAAACCAAAAGTCATTTCCAACCAAAATTATTACCGTTACGCATCATTAATCGATCAAAACCTTTACAATGATCTAAGATTGTAATGTTAGTTGTTTGGCTCGGGTGAATATCCCATCGCACGTTAATTTGAGAATTTAATTTTTTCTACTCCATGAAATTTTTTGGTCATTATGTCTTTTGCATCTTCAACATGTTTCAGGCATGCATATCCATATTTTAAAGAAGTTGGGATCAATTAGAAATATCTTTCGTATAAAGTTCTATGCTATTAGGGTTTTTACTACTGGAATTTCCCAAACATGGATAACAAAAAATTTGGTGTTCAGTTTTAAGTGCTTGAAATTTTTTTCTTCACTTACATTTATTATAGATTTCAATTTTTTGCATACATACACAAAAAATTTCATTTTTTTGTGATCTATTTGCCTTAACTTTTTTGTTTACGAGAAAAATGGGAGAGTGAAAACTGATGTTTGGATTTGAAAAAAAATTGAACATCCAAAATCGAAATGCACAACTGGTGAGAGAGATAATTCCAAAAAATATCTGTGATTTTTAGGGATTGTAAACTCTTCTTTTTAGGATCAATTAGAAATCTCTTTCTTATAAAATTCCAAGCTATTAGGAGTTGTACTAGTGTAATTTCCCAAACATGGATAACAAAACTTTGGTGTTCATTTTTAGTGTGTAAAAAACTTTTCTTCACGTACATTTATTATAGTTTTTAATTTTTTGCATGCGTAAACTCGAAAATTTTCATTTTGTTGTGATCTATTTGCCTTTTATTTTTGTTTACGAGAAAAAAAGGAAGAGTGAAAACTTTTGTTTGGATTTGAAAAAAAATTGAACTTCCAAAATGGAAGTGCACAAATGCAGAGAGAGATAATTCCAAAAAGTATATGTGAGTTTTAGGGATTGTGAACTCTTTTTAAATTTTATATATTAGGTTCTGTAATCAATGGAAAGGGGGGGGGGGGGAGGGGGAATTTTAACAGCGTGTTGACTCTCAAACCATAAGTCATTTCTAAAAAAAATTATTGCAGTTATGCATCACCCTTTACGATGATCTATGATTTATAGGTCAGCTTTTTTTAAATGGGAAAAAAGTGGGTTGTTTGACTCGGGTGAATATCATGTTAGGATCGATTAAAAATCTCTTTCTTTTTTAAACTCTTAAATTTTCATTTTTTTGTGATCTATTAGCCTTATCTTTTTTTGAAAAATGAAGTTTGGATTTGAAAAAAAATTTAACATCCAAAATCGAAATGCACAACTGCTGAGAGAGATAATTCCTAAAAGTATATGTGATTATTGCCGTTATGCATCATTAATCGATCAAAACCTTTACGATGATCTAAGATTAAAAGGTCAAGTTTTTTTAAACATAAAAAAGTGGGTTGTTGGACTTGGGTGAATATCCCACTCTATGTTAACTTGAGCATTTAATTTTTTCTTCTACTTGAAATTTTTGGATCATTACGTCATTTGCATCTTCAACATGTTTCAGGCATGCATATCAAATTTTAAAACATGTTAGGATCAATTAGAAATCTCTTTCTTATAAAATTCCATGCTATTAGGGGTTGTACTAGTGGAATTTCCCTAATATGAATAACATAAACTTTGGAGCTCATTTTTAGTGCGTGAAAAGTTTTTCTTCATTTAAATTTATTATATTTTTCATTTTTTTGCATACATAAACTCTAAAATTTTGTTTTTTTGTTATGTATTTTTCTTTTCTTTTTGGTCTACGAGAAAAATGGTGGAGTGAAAACGCAAGTTTGGATTTGAAAAAAAATTGAACATCCAAAATCGAAATGCACAAATGCTGAGAGAAATATTCCAAAAAGTATTTGTGATTTGTTGGGATTGTAAACTCTTTTAGTTTTATATATATTAGGTTTTTTAATCATCAAAAAATGGGATTGTAACCATAAGTCATTTCTAACAAAAATTATTGCCATTACGCATCATTAATTTTTCAAAACCTTTACGATGATCTATGATTATTAGGTCAGCTTTTTGTATAAAGGCAAAAAGTGGGTTGTTTGGCTCTATTAAATATCCCACCGCACATTAACTTGAAATTTTAATTTTTTCTACTCCTTGAAGTTTTTAAATCATTAGGTCATTTGCATTCTTCAACATGTCTCTGGCATGCATATCAATATTTAAATCTTGTTAGAATCAATTAGAAATCTATTTCTTATAAAATTCCAAGCTATTAGGGGTTGTACTAGTGGAATTTCCCAAACATGGATAACAAAACGTTGGTTTTTATTTTGAGTGCGTGAAATACTTTTCTTTACTTACATTTATTATAGTTTTCAAATTTTTGCATGCATAAACTCTAAAAGTTTCATTTTTTTGTGATCTATTTGCCTTATCTTTTTATTTTTACTTGGAAAAAGGTAGAGTGAAAACTCATGTTTGGATTTGAAAAAATATTGACCATCCAAAAAGAAAATGCTGAAATGCAGAGAGAGATAATTCCAAAAAGTAACTCTGATTTTAAGTTAAGTAAACTCTATTAGTTTTTTATATATTAGGTTCCACAATCAATGAAGAGGGGGTGCGTGGGAATTTTAATTGAGTATTGACTCCCAACCATAAGTAATTTCTAAGAAAAAATATTGCCATTACGCATCATTAATCGATCAAAACCTTTACAATGATCTATGATTGTTTGGTCAACATTTTTAAATGGGAAAATAGTGGGTTGTTATGCTCAGCTCAATATCCCACCACATTTTAACTTGAGAATTTAATTTTTTTTACTCCTTGAAATTTTTTGGTCATTAGGTCATTTGCCTCTTCAACAGATTTCAGGCATGCATATCCATATTTAAAACATGTTAGGCTGAATGATAAATCTGTTTCTTAGAAAAATCCAGGCTATTAGGGGTTATACTAGTGGAATTTCCCAAACATGGATAACAAAAACTTTGGTGTTCAATTTTAGTGCATGAAAATTTTTTCTTCACTTACATTTATTATAGTCTTCAATTTTTTGCATACATATACTCTAAAATTTTCAATTTTTGTCATGTATTTGCTTTATCTTTCTTGTTTACGAGACAAATGGAAGAGTGAAAACTCAATTTTAGATTTGAAAAAAATTGAACATCCAAAATCGAAATGTACAAATGTTGAGAGAGATAATTCCCATAATTATTTGTGATTTTTATGGATTATAAACTCTTTTAGTTTTTTATAAATTAGGTTATGCAATCATCAGAAAATGGGGGGAGAGGAAATTTTAACTGAGTGTTGACACCCAAACCATAAGTTATTTGTAGCCAAAATTATTGCCGTTGCACATCATTAATTGATCAATACCTTTACGATGATATATGATTGTTAGGTTAGCGTTTTTTAAATGGGAAAAAAGTGAGTAGTTTGGCTCAGGTGAATATCCCACAGCACATTAACTTGAGAATTTAATTTTTTCTACTCCTTGAAATTTTTTGGTCATTAGGACATTTCCATTTTTAACATGTTTCAGGCATGCATATCCATATTTGAAACATGTTAGGATCAATTAAAAATTCTTTCTTATAAAATTCCTTGCTATTAGGGGTTGTAGAATTTCCCAAATATGGATAACAAAAACTTTGGAGTTCAATTTTGGTGCGTGAAAATATTTTCTTCACTTAAATTTATTATTGTTTTAAATTTTTTGCGTATATAAACTCTAAAATTTTCATTTTGTTGTGATCTTTTTGCCTTATCTTTTTTGTTTACGAGAAAAATTGTACAGTGAAAACTCAAGTTTGGATTTGAAAAAAAATGAATATCCAAAATCAAAATGAACAAATACTAAGAGAGATAATTCCAAAAAATATTTGTGATTTTTAGGGATTGTAAAGTCTTCTAGATTTTTATATATTAGGTTCTACAATCAATGGAAAAGGGGGGCGAGGGAATTTTAACTGTGTGTTGACTCCCAAACCATAAGTCATTTCTAACAAAAATTATTGCCGTTATGCATCATTAATCGATCAAAACCTTTACGATGATCTATGATTTATAGATCAGCCTTTTTTAAATGGGAAAAAAGTTGGCTGTTTTGCTCGGGTGAATATTCCACCGTACATTAACTGGAGAATTAAATATTTTCTACTCCTTGAAATATTTGGATCAATAGGTTATTTGCATCTTCAACATGTTTCAGGCATGCATATCCATATTTAAATTATGATAGGATCAATTAGAAATCTCTTTCTTATAAAATTCCATGCTATTATGGGTTGTACTAGTGGAATTTCCCAAACATGGATAACAAAATTTTGGTGTTCATTTTTAGTGCATTAAAAAAATTTCTTCACTTACATTGATTATAATTTTCATTTTTTTGCATACATAAACTCTAAAATTTTCATTTTGTTGTGATTTTTTTGGCTTATATATTCGTTTAAGAGAAAAAAGGGAGAGTGAAAAATCAAGTTTTGATTTGAAAACAAAATTAACATAAAAAAAAGAAATGCACAAATGCAGAGAGATATATTTCCAAAAAGTATTTGTGATTTTTTGGGATTGTAAACTCTTTTAGTTTTTTATATATTAGGTTATGCAATCATCGGAGAAGGGGGGTGAGGGAATTTTAACTGAGTGTTGACTCCCAAACCATAAGTCATTTCAAACAAAACTTATAGCCGTTACGCATCATTAATCTATCAAAACCTTTACAATGATCTATGATTGTTAGGTCAGCCTTTTTTAGATGCAAAAAAAGTGGGTTGTTTGGCACGGGTGAATATCCTACTGCACGTTAACTTAAGAATTTAATTTTTTGTACTCCTTGAATTTTTTTGGTCATTAGGTCATATGCATCTTCAACATGTTTCAGGCATGCATATCCACATTTGAAACATGTCAGGATCAATTAGAAATCTCTTTCTTATAAAATTCCATACTATTTGGGGTTGTGCTAGGGGAATTTCCCAAACATGGATAATAAAAACTTTGGTGTTCATTTTTAGCATGTGAAATGTTTTTTTTTCTCTTACATTTATGATTGTTTTCAATTTTTTGCATACATAAAATCTGAAATTTTCATGTTTTTGTGATCTATTTGCCTTATTATTTTTGTTTACGTGAAAAATGGGAGAGTGAAAACTGAAGTTTGGATTTGAAAAAAATTGAACATCCAAAATCGAAATGCACAATATGCTGAGAGAGATAATTCCAACAAGTATCTGTGAATTTTAGGGATTGTAAACTCTTATACTTTTTTATACATTAGGTTTTGCAATCATCGAAAAACGGGTTGACTCCCAAACCATAAGTCATTTCTAACAAAAATTATAGCCATTACGCATCATTAATCGATCAAAACCTTTACAATGATCTATGATTGTTAGGTAATCTTTTTTTAAATAGGCAAAATGTGGGTTGTTTGGTTCTGGTAAATATCCCACCATACGGTAACTTGAGAATCAAATTTTTTCTACTCGAATTTTTTGAATCATTAGGTCATTTGCATCTTGAACATGTTTTAGGCATGCATATCCATATTTAAATCTTCTAAGGATATTTTAGAAATCTTTTTCTTATAAAATTCCAAGCTATTAGGGGTTGTACTAGTGGAATTTCCCAAACATGGATAACAAAACTTTGGTGTTCATTTTTAGTGCGAGAAAAGTTTTTCTTCACTTACATTTATTATAGTTTTAAATTTTTTGCATACATAAATTGTAAAATTTAAATTTTTTTTGTAATCTATTTAACTTTTCTTTTTTGTTACGAGAAAAATGGGAGAGTGAAAACTCATCTTTGGATTTGAAAAAAAATTATACATCCAAAATCAAAATGCACAAATGCTAAGAGAGATAATTCCAAAAAGTATCTGTGATTTTTAGGGATTGTAAACTCTTTTAGTTTTTTATTTCTTAGGTTTTGCAATCATCGGAAAATGGGTTGACTCCCAAACCATAAGTCATTTCTAACAAAAATTATAGCCATTACGTCATTAATCGATCAAAACCTTGACGATGATCTATGATTGTAAGATCAACATTTTGTAAATAGGCAAAACGTGGGTTGTTTGGCTTTGGTAAATATCCCACCGCACTTTAACTTGAGAATTTAATTTTTTCTTGAAAATTTTGAATCATTACGTCATTTGCATCTTCAACATGTTTCAGGCATGCATATCCATATATAAATCTTGTTGGGATAAATTATAAATATCTTTCTTATAAAATTCCAAGCTATTAGGGGTTGTACTAGTGGAACTTTCCAAACATGGATAACAAAACTTTGTTGTTCATTTTTAGTGCATAAAAATTTATTCTTCACTTACATTTATTATAGTTTTGAATTTATTTCATACATAAACTCTAAAATTTTCATTTTGTTGTAATCTATTTGCCTTATCTATTTGGTTTACTAGAAAAATGGTGGAGTAAAAACGCAAGTTTGGAATAAAAAAAAAAAAGAACATCCAAAATCGAAATGCACAAATGCTGAGAGAGGTAATTCCAAAAAGAATCTGTGATTTATAGGGATTGTAAACTCTTTTAGTTTTTTATATATTAGGTTTTGCAATCATTGGAAATCAAGGCGAGGCATTTTGAACTGAGTGTTGATTCCCAAACCATAAGTCTTTTCTAACAAAAATTATAGCCATTACGTAACATTAATCGATCAAAACCCTTACGATGATCTATGATTGTTAGGTCAGCTTTTTCTAAATAAGCAAAAAGTCGGTTGTTTGGCTTGTGTAAATCATATAAACTTGAAAATTTAATTTTTTCTACTCCTTGAAATTTTTGAATCATTAGGTCATTTGCATTCTTCAACATGTTTCAGGCATGCATATCCATATGTAAATCTTGTTAGGATCATTAAGATAACACTTTCTTATAAAATTCCAAGTTATTAGGGGTTGTACTAGTGGAATTTCCGAAACATGAATAACAAAACTTTGGAGTTCATTTTTAGTGCGTGAAAAACTTTTCTTCACTTACATTTATAATAATTTTCAATTTTTTGCATGCATAAACACTTAAATTTTCAATTTGTTGTGATATATTTCCCTTATTTTTTTGTTGACGAGAAAAAAGATTGATTGTAAACTCAGGTTTGGATTTGAAAAACATTTGAACATATAAAATGGAAATGTGAAAATGCAGAGAGAGATAATTCCGAAAAGTATCTGTGATTTTTTGGGATTTTAACCACTTTTAGTTTTTTATATATATTAGGTTATGCAATCATCGAAAAAGGAGGGGTGAGGGAATTTTAATTGAGTGTTGACTCCAAAACTATAAGCCATTTCTAACAAAAATTATTGCCATTATGCATAATTGATTGATCAAAACCTTTACGATCTATGATTGTTAGGTCAGAATTCTTTTAATGGAAAAAAGTGGATTGTTTGGCTCGGGTGAATATGCCACCACACGTTAACTTGAGAATTTAATATTTTCTACTCCTTGAAATTTTTATGTCATTAGGTCATTTGCATCATCAACATGTTTTAGGCATGCATATCCATATTTGAAACATGTTAGGATCAATTAGAAATATCTTTCTTATAAAATTCCATGCTATTAGGGGTTGTACTAGTGGAATTTCCTAAACATGGATAACAAAAAAATTGGTGTTCATTTTTAGTGCATGAAATTTTTTTCTTCACTTAAATTTATTACAGTTTTCAATTTTTTTCATACATAAACTCTAAAATTTTCATATTTTTGTGATCTATTTGCCTTATATTTTTTGCTTACGAGAAAAATGGGAGAGTGAAAACTGAAGTTTGAATTTGAAAAAAAAATTGAACATCCAAAATCAAAATGCACAAATTGTGATGGAGATAATTCCAAACAGTATCTATGATTTTCAGGGATTGTAAACTCTTTTATTTTTTTTATATATTAAGTTTTGCAATAATTGGAAAACGGGGGGCTAGTCATTTTTAACTAAGTGTTGACTCCCAAACCGTAAATAACTTCTAACAAAAATTATAGCCATTACGCATCATTAATTGATCAAAACCTTTACAATGATCTATGATTGTAAGGTCAGCTTTATGTAAAAAGGCAAAAAAGTGGGTTGTTTGTCTCTGCTAAATATCCCACTGGCTGGTAACTTGAGAATTTAATTTTTTATACTCGAAAATTTTGAATCATTTGGTCATTTGCATTCTTCGACATGTTTCTAGAATGCATATCTATATTTAAATTTTGTTAGAATCAATTAGGGGTTGGACTAGTGGAATTTTCCAAACTTGGATAACAAAATTTTGGTGTTCATTTTTAGTCCGTGAAAAACTTTTCTTCACTTACATTTATTATAGTTTTTAATTTTTTGCATGCGTAATCTCTAAAATTTTCATTTTGTTGTGATTTATTTGCCTTATCTTTTTTGTTTAGAGGAAAAATGGGAAAATGAAAACTCAAGTTTGGATTTGAAAGAAAATTTAACATCCAAAATCGAAATGTAAAAATGCTGAGAGAGATAATTCCAAAAAGTATCTGTGATTTTTAGGGATTGTGAACTCTTTTAACTTTTTATATTTTAGGTTTCACAATCAACGGAAAATTGGGGGCAAGGCATTTTTAACCGAGTATTGACTCCCATTCCATAAGTCAGTTCTAACAAAAATTATAGCCATTACACACCATTAATCAATCAAAACATTTATGATGATCAATGATTGTTAGGTCACCTTTTTGTAAATAGGCAAAAAGTGGGCTTTTTGGCTCTGGTAAATATTCCACTCCATGTTAACTTGAGAATTTAATTTTTTCTACTGCTTGAAAATTTTGAATCATTAGGTCTTTTGCATCTTCAACATGTTTTAGGCATGCTTATCCATATTTAAATCATGATAGGATCACTTAGAAATCTCTTTCTTATAAAATTCCAAAACATTGGAATTTCCCAAAGACGGATAACAAAACTTTGGTGTTCATTTTTAGTGCGTGAAAAACTTTTCTTCACTTATGTTTATTATAGTTTTCAATTTTGTTCATGCATAAACTCTAAAATTTTATTTTTGTTGCGATCTATTTGCCTTATCATTTTGTTTACGAGAAAAAAAAAGGAGAGTGAAAATTCACGTTTGGATTTGAAAAAAAATTGAACATCCATAATGGAATTGCACAAATGCAGATAGTGATAATTTCAAAAAGTATCTATCATTTTTAGGGATTTTAAACTCTTTTTGATTTTTTATATATTAGGTTCTGCAATCAATGGAAACGGTGGGGGGGGGGGGGGGGGGGGGGGGGGGTTGTTGGGGGCTTGTGTAATGTAAGTGAGTGTTGACTCCAAAACCATAAGTTATTTCCGTTATGCAACATTAATCGATCACAACCTTTATGATGTTCTATGATTTATAGGTCAACTTTTTTGAAATTTGAAAAAGTGGGTTGTTTGGCTCGGGTTAATATTGGACCATATGTTAAATTACAAATTTATTTTTTTCTACTCGATGAAATTTTTGGATCACATGTTTTAGGCATGTAAATCCATATTTATATCTTGTTAGGCTCGATTAGAAATCTCTTTCTTATAAAATTCCAAGAAATTAGGGGTTGTACTCGTGGAATTTCCCAAACATGGATAACAAACTTTGGTATTCATTTTTAGTGCATGAAAAAATTTTCTTCACTTACATTTATTATATTTTTCCATTTTTTGCATACATAAACTCTAAAAATTTCAATTTTTTGTGATCTATTTGCCTTATCCTTTTGTTTACGAGAAAAAAGGGAGAGTGAAAACTCAAGTTTGGATTTGAAAAAAAATTGAACATCCCGAATGGAAATGTGAAAATGCAGAGAGAGATAATTCCAAAAAGTATATGTGAATTTTTGCGATTGTAAAATCTTTTAGTTTTTTTTATATTAGGTTATGCATTCATCAAAAAAGGGGTGCGAGGGAATTTTAATTGAGTGTTGACTCCCAAACCATAAGTTATTTCTAACAAAAATTATTTGTCATTACGCATCATTAATCGATCAAAACCTTTACGATGATCTAAAATTGTAATGTCAGCATTTTTTAAATGGGAAAAGATTGGGTTGATTGACTTGGGTGAATATACCACCGCACGTTAACTGGAGAATTTAATTTTTTCTACTCCTTGAAATGTTTTGGCCATTAGGTCATTTGCATCTTCAACATGTTTCAGGTATGCATATCCATATTTTAAACATGTTCGGATCAATTAGAAATATATTTGTTATAAAATTCTAAGCTATTGTGGGTTGTACTACTAGAATTACCCAAACATGGATAATAAAAAATTTGGTGTTCATTTTTAGTGCTTAATATTTTTTTCTTCACTTAAATTTATTGTAGTTTTCAATTTTTTGCATACATAAACTATAAAATTTTCATTCTGTTGTGATCTATTTGCCTTATCTTTTTTGTTTACGAGAAAAATGGGAGAGTGAAAACTGAAGTTTGGATTTGAAAAAAAATTGAACATCCAAAATCGAAATGCACAACTGCTGAGAGAGATAATTCAAAAAGGTGTATGTAATTTTTGGGGATTGTAAACTCTTCTTGTTAGGATCAATTAGAAATCTCTTTCTTATAAAATTCCAAGCTATTAGGGGTTGTACCAGTGTAATTTCCCAAACATGGATAACAAAACTTTGGTGTTCATTTCTAGTGGTGAAAATCTTTTCTTCACCTACATTTATTATAGTTTTCAATTTTTTGCATGCGTAAACTCTAAAATTTTCATTTTGTTGTGATCTATTTGCCTTTTTTTTTTTGTTTTTTTACGAAAAAAAAGGGAGAGTGAAAACTCAAGTTTGGATTTGAAAAAAAATTGAACATCCAAAATGGAAGTGCACAAATGCAGAGAAAGATAATCCCAAAAAGTATATGTGATTTTAGGGATTGTGAACCCTTTTAGATTTTTATATATTAGGTTTTGTAATCAATGGAAAAGGGGGCGTGAGGGAATTTTAACAGAGTGTTGACTCCCAAACCATAAGTCATTTCTAACTACAATTATTGCCGTTATGCATCATTAAACGATCAAAACCTTTACGATGATCTATGATTTATAGGTCCACTTTTTTTAAATGGGAAAAATGTTAGTTGTTTGAGTCGGGTGAATATCCTGCGTAGGTTAAATTGATAATTTAATTTTTTCAACTACTTGAATGTCTTTGATCATTATGTCATTTACTTCTTCAACATGTTTCAGGCACCCACTTCCATATTTAAATCATGTTACGATCAATTAGAAATCTCTTTCTTATAAAATTCCAGCCTCTTAGGGGTTGTACTAGTGGAATTTCACAAACATAGATAATAAAACTTTGGTGTTCATTTTTAGTGCGCGAAAAACTTTTCTGCACTTACTTTTTTTTATAGTTTTCAATTTTTTGCATGCGAAAACTCTAAAATTTTCCATTTTTGTGATCTATTTGCCTTTTCTTTTTGTTTACGAGAAAAAAGGGAGAGTGAAAACTCAAGTTTGGATTTGAAAAAACATTGAACATCCAAAATGGAAGTGCACAAATGCAGAGAGAGATAATTCCAAAAGTATATGTGATTTTTAGGGATTGTGAACTCTTTTAGATTTTTATATTGTAGGTTCTGCAATCAATGGAAAAGGGGGGAGGGGGCCTAAGAATTTTGACTGAGTGTTGACTCCCAAACCATAAGTCATTTCTAACAAAAATGATTGCCGTTATGCATCATTAAGCGATCAAAACCTTTATGATGATGTAAGATTTAAAAGTCAGCTATTTTTAAATGTCAAAAAAAAGTGGGTTGTTTGACTCATGCGAATATCCCACTGTATGTTAACTTGAGTATTTAATTTTTTCTACTCCTTGAAATGTTTGGATCATTATGTCATTTGAATCTTCAACATGTTTTAGGCATGCATATCAAATTTTAAATCATGGTAGGATCAATTAGAAATCTTTTTCTCATAAAATTTCATGCTATTAGAGGTTGTACTAGTGGAATTTCCCAAACATGGATAACAAAAACTTTGGAGTTCATTTTTAGTGCGTGAAATTTTTTTTTCACTTACATTTATTATAGTTTTCATTTTTTTGCAAACATTAAATCTAAAATTTTCATTTTTTTGTGATCGATTTGCCTTATCTATATTGTTTACGAGAAAAATGGAAGAGTGAAAACTCAAGTTTGGATTTAAAAAAAATTTGAACATCCAAAATTGAAATGTGCAAATGCATAGAGAGATAATTCCAAAAAGTATCTGTGATTTTTTGGGATATTAACCTCTTTTATTTTTTTATATATTAGGTTATGCAATCATCGGAAAAGGAGGGGGGGGGGGGGGGGGGGGGGGGGCGAGGGAATTTTAATTGAATGTGGACTCCCAAACCATAAGTCATTTCCAACAAAAATTATTGCCATTACGCATAATTGATCGTTCAAAACCTTTACGATGATCTATGATTGTTAGGTTAGAGTTTTTTTAATGGGAAAAAAGTGGGTTGTTAGTCTAGGGTGAATATCCCACCGCACGTTAACTTGACAATTTAATTTTTTCTACTCCTTGAAATTTTTATGTCATTAGGTCATTTGCATCTTCAACATGTTTCAGGCATGCTTATCCATATTTGAAACATGTTAGGATCTATTAAAAATATCTTTCTTATAAAATTCCATGCTATTTGGGGTTGTACTAGTGGAATTTCCCAAACATTGATAACAAAAATTTGGTGTTCATTTTTATTGCGTGAAATATTTTTCTTCACTTACATTTATTATAGTATTCAATTCTTTTCATACATAAACTCTAAAATTTTCATATTGTTGTGATCTATTTGCCTTATATTTTTTGTTTACGAGAAAAATGGGATTGTGAAAACTGAAGTTAGGATTACCAAAAAAAATTGAACATCCAAAATCGAAATGCACAACTGCTGGGAGAGATAATTCCAAAAAATATCTCTTATTTTTAGAGAATTAAACTCTTTTAGTTTTTTATATATTAGGTTTTGCAATCATTGGAAAAAGGGGGGGGGGTGTGAGTCATTTTTAACTGAATGTTGACTCCAAAACCATATGTCATTTCTAACAAAAATTATAGCCATTACGCATCATTAATCGATCAAAACCTTTACAATGATCTATGATTGTAAGGGCAGCTTTTTGTAAATTGGTAAAAAAGTGGTTTATTTGGCTTTGGTAAATATCCCATCGGTCGTTAACTTGAGAATTTAATTTTTTCTACTCCTTGAAAATTTTGAATCATTTGGTCATTTGCATTCTTCAACATGTTTCAGGAATGCATATCCATATTTAAATCTTGTTAGGATCGATTAGAAATCTCTTTCTTATAAAATTCGAAGCTATTAGGGGTTGTACTAGTGGAATTTTCCAAACTTGGATAACAAATTTTTGGTGTACATTTTTATTGGGTGAAAAAATTTTCTTCACTTACACTTATTATAGTTTTCAATTTTTTGCATGCGTAATCTCCAAAATTTTCATTTTTTTGTAATCTATTTGCCTTATCTTTTTTGTTTACTAGAATAATGGGAAAATGAAAACTCAAGTTTTGATTTAAAAAAAAATTTTACATCCAAAATCGAAATGAAAAAATGCTGAGAGAGATAATTCCAAAAAGTATCTATGATTTTTAGGGATTGTAAACTCTTTTAATTTTTTATATTTTTGGTTTCACAATCAACAGAAATTCGGAGGCGAGGCATTTTTAACTGAGTGTTCACTCCCATACCATAACTCAATTCTAACAAAAATTATAGCCATTACGCACCATTAATCGATCAAAACCTTTATGATGATCTATGATTGTTAGGCCAGCTGTTTGTAAATAGGCTAAAAGTGTGTTGTTTAGCTCTAGTAAATATCCCACCACACGTTAACTTGAGAATTTAATTTTTTCTACTGCTTGAAATTTTCGAATCATTAGGTCATTTGCATCTTCAACATGTTTCAGACATGCTTATCCATATTTAAATCTTCATAGGATCGCTTAGAAATCTCTTTCTTATAAAATTCCCAAACATGTGGAATTTCCAATAGACGGATAACAAAACTTTCGTGTTCATTTTTAGTGCGTGAAAAACTTTTCTTCACTTAAATTAATTATAGTTTTCATTTTTGTGCATGCGTAAACTCTAAAATTTTAATTTTGTTGTGATCTATTTGCTTATCGTTTTGTTTAAGAGAAAAAAGGGAGAGAGAAAACTCAAGTTTGGATTCGAAAAAAAATTGAACATCCATAATGGAAATGCACAAATGTAGATAGAGATAATTCCAAAACGTATTTGTAATTTTTAGGGATTGTAAACTTTTTTTTATTTTTATTTATTAGGTTCTACAATCAATGGAAAACCGGGGGGGTGTGGGTTTAGGGGTTTCGAATTGTAACTGAGTCTTGACTCAAAAACCATAAGTCATATCTAACAAAAATTACTACCGTTATGCAACATTAATCGATAATAACCATACGATCTATGATTAATAGGTCAGCATTTTTTAAATTTGAAAAAAGTGGGTTGTTTGGCTCGGGTTACTTTTGCATCGTACGTTAAATTGAGAATTTATTCTTTTCTACACCATGAAATTTTTGGATCATTAGGTCATTTGCATCTTCAACATGTTTCAGGCTTGCAAATCCATACTTAAATCATGTTAGGATCGATTAGAAATCTCTTTCTTATAAAATTCCAAGAAATTAGGGGTTGTACTAGTGGAATTTCCCAAACATGGATAACAAACTTTGGTGTTAATTTATAGTGCCTTAAAAAAATTTCACTTACATTTATTATTGTTTTCAATTTTTTTCATACATAAACTCTAAAATTTTTATTTTGTTGTGATCTATTTGCCTTATTTATTTGTTTAGAAGAAAAAATGGAGAGTGAAAACTCAAGTTTGGCTTTGAAAAAAAATTGAACATCCAAAATGGAAATGTGCAAATGCAGAGAGAGATAATTCCCAAAAGTATATGTGAATTTTTAGGATTGTAAACTCTTTTAACTTTTTATATATTAGGTTATGCAATCATCGAAAAAAGGGCGGGCAAGCGAATTTTAATTGAGTCTTGACTCCCAAATCATAAGTCATTTCTAACAAAAGTTATTGCCGTTACGCATCATTAATCTATCAAAACCTTTTCAATGATCTAAGATTGTAATGTCATCATTTTTTAAATAGGAAAAAATTCGGTTGTTTGGGTCGGTTAAATATCCCAACGCACATTAACTTGAAAAGTTAATTTTTTCTATACCTTGAAATTTTTTGGTCATTAGGTCATTCACATCTTCCACATGTTTCAGGGATGCATATCCATATTTTAAACATGTTAGGATCAATTAGAAATATCTTTCTTATAAAATTCCATGCTATTAGGGGTTGTACTACTGGAATTTCCCAAACATTGATAACAAAAAATTTGGTGTTCATTTTTAGTACTTAAAATATTTTCTTCACTTACATTTATTATAGTTTTATATTTTTTGCATACATAAACTCTAAAATTTTCATTTTGTTGTGATTTATTTGTCTTATCTTTTTTGTTTATGAGATAAATGGGAGAGTGAAAACTGAAGTTTGGATTTGAAAAGAAATTGAACATCCAAAATCGAAATGCACAACTGCTAAGAGAGATAATTCCAAAAAGTATCTGTGATTTTTAGGGATTGTAAACTCTTCGTGTAAGGATCAATTAGAGATCTCTTTCTTAAAAAATTCCAAGCTATTAGGGATTGTACTAGTGGAATTTTCCAAACATGGATAACAAAACTTTGGTGTTCATTTTTAGTACGTGAAAAACTTTTCTTCACTTATATTTATTATAGTTTTCAATTTTTTGCAGGCGTAAACTCTAAAATTTTTATTTTTTTGCAATCTATTTGCCTTTTCTTTTTGTTTTCGAGAAAAAGAGGGAGAGTGAAAACTCAAGTTTGGATTTGAAAAAAAACTGAACATCCAAAATAGAAGTGCACAAATGCAGAGAGAGATAATTCCAAAAAAGTATATGTGATTTTTAGGAATTGTGAACTCTTTTAGATTTTTATATATTAGGTTCGGTAATCAAAAAGGGGGGGGGGGGGGGGGGGGGGGGGGGGCAAGGGAATTTTAACAGAGTGTTGACTCCCAAACCATAAGTCATTTCTAACAAAAATTATTGTTGTTATGCATCATTAATTAATCAAAACCTTTACGATGATCTATGATTTATAGGTCAACTTTTTTTAAATGGGAAAAAGTGGGTTTTTTAACTCGGGTGAATAACCCGCCGTATGTTAACTTGAGAAATTAATTTTTTCAACTCCATGAAATTTTTGGATCATTATGTCGTTTGAATCTTCAACATGTTTTAGGCACGCATATCCATATTTAATCATGTTAGGATCAATTAAAAATCACTTTCTTATAAAATTCCAATCTATTAGGGGTTGTACTAGTGGAATTTCCCAAACATGGATAACAAAAACTTTGGATTTCATTTTTAGTGCGGGCAAATTTATTCTTCACTTACATTTATTATAGTTTTCATTTTTTTGAATACATAAACTCTGAAATTTTAGTTTTTTTGTTAAACATTTGACTTATCTTTTTTGTTTACGAGAAAAATTGTGGAGTGAAAACGCAAGTTTGGATCTGAAAAAAAATTAACATCCAAAATCGAAATGCACAAATACTGAGAGAGATAATTCCAAAAAGTATATGTGATTTTTTGGGATTGTAAACTCTTTTAGTTTTATATATATTAGGTTTTTCAATCATCAAAAAAAGGGGGGCGAGGCATTTTTAACTGAGTGTTGACTCCCAAACCATAAGTCATTTTTAACAAAAAATATTGCCATTACGCATTATTAATTTTTTAAAACCTTTACGATGATCTATGATTTTTAGTCATATTTTTGTATATAGGCAAAAAATGGGTTGTTTGTCTCTTTTAAGTATCCTATTGCACGTTAACTTGAGAATTTAATTTTTTCTACTCCAAATTTTTGAATCATCAGGTCATTTGCATTCTTCAACATATTTCTGGCATACATATCCATATTTAAATCTTGTTAGGATACGTTAAAAATCCCTTTCCTATAAAATTCAAAGCTATTAGGGGTTGTACTAGTGGAATTTCGTAAACATGGATAACAAAAATTTGGTGTTTATTTTTAGTGCATGAAAAACTTTTATTCACTTACATATAATATTGTTTTCAAATTTTTGCAAGTGTAAACTCTAAAATTTTCATTTTTTAGTGATCTTTTTTACAAGAAAAAAGGGAAAATGAAAACTCAAATTTTGATTCTAAAAAAAATTGAACATCCAAAATTGAAATGCTCAAATGCAGAGAGAGATAAATCCAAAAAGTATCTCTGATTTTTAGCGATTGTAAATCTATTAGTTTTTTATATATTAGGTTCTGCAATAAAAAAAGAGGAGGTGCGTGGAAATTTTAACTAAGTATTGACTCCCAAACCATAAGTCATTTCTAACAAAAAATATTGCCATTACGCATCATTAATCGATCAAAACCTTTACGACGATCTATGATTGTTAGGTCAGCACGTTTTAAATGGGGAAAAAGTGGGTTGTTTAGCTTGGGTGAATATCCCACTGCATGTTAACTTGAGAATTTAAAATTTTCAACTCCATGAAATTCTTTGGTCATTAGGTCATTTGCCTCTTCAACATATTTCAGGCATGCATATCCATATTTGAAACATGTTAGGCTGAATTATAAATTCTTTCTTATAAAATTCCATGCTATTAGGGGTTGTGCTAGTAGAATTTCCAAAACATAGATAACAAAAACATTGGTGTTCAATTTTAGTGCGTGAAAATTTTTTCTTCACTTACATTTATTATAGTTTTCCATTTTTTGCATACATATACTCTAAATTTTTTATTTTTTAGTGATGTATTTGCTTTTCCTTTTTTTCCTTACGAGAAAAATGGTAGAGTGAAAGCTCAAGTTTGGATTTGAAAAAACAATGAACATCCAAAATCGAAATGCACAAATGCTGAGAGAGATAATTCCAAAAAGTATCTGTGATTTTTAGGGATTGTAAACTCTTTTTGTTTTTTATATATTAGGTTATGCAATCATCAGAAAAGGAGGCGAGGGAATTTTAACTGAGTGTTGACTCCCTAACCATAAGTCGTTTGTAACAAAAATTATTTCCCCTATGCATCATTAATCGATCAAAACCTTTACGTTGATCTATGATTGTTAGGTTGGCAGTTTTTAAATGCGAAAAAAGTTGGTTGTTTGGCTCGGGTGAATATCCCACAACACGTTAACTTGAGAATTTAATTTTTTCTACTCCTTGAAATTTTTTGGTTACTAGATTATTTGTATTTTCACCATGATTCAGGCATGCATATCCATATTTGAAACATGTTAGTATCAATTAGAAATCTCTTTCTTATAAAATTTCATGCTATTAGGGGTTGTACTAGTGGAATATCCCAAACATGGATAACAAAAACTTTGGAGTTCAATTTTGGTGCGTGAAAATATTTTCATCACTTACATTTATTATAGTTTTTAATTTTTTGCGTACATAAACTCTAAAATTTTCATTTTGTTGTGATCAATTTGCCTTATCTTTTTTGTTTACAAGAAAAATGGTAGAGTGAAAACTCAAGTTTTAATTTGAAAAAAAACAACATCCAAAATAGAAATGCACAAATGCTGAGAGAGATAATTCCAAAAAGTATATGTGATTTTTAGGGATAGTAAACTCTTTTATATTTTTAAATCTTAGGTTCTGCAATCAATGGAAAAAGGGGGGGGGGGGGGGGGGGGGGGGGGGGGGGGGGGGGTGAGGGAATTTTAACTGAGTGTTGACACCCAAAACATAAGTCATTTCTAAAAAAAGTTATTGTCGTTGTGCATCATTAATCGATCAAAACCTTTACGATGATCTATGATTTATAGGTCAGATTGTTTTAAATGGGACAAAAGTGGGCTGTATGGCTCGGGTGAATATTCCACCATACATTAACTTGAGAATTAAAAATTTTCTACTCGAAATTTTTGGATCATTAGGTCATTTGCTTCATCAACATGTCTCAGTCATGCATTTCCATATTTAAATTATGTTAGGATCAATTAGAAATCTCTTTTTTATAAAATTCCAAGCTATTACGGGTTGCACTAGTGGAAATTCCCAAACATGGATAACAAAATTTTGGAGTTCATTTTTAATGCGTCAATTTTTTTTTCACTTACATTGATTATAGTTTTCAATTTTTTACATACATAAACTCTAAAATTTTCTTTTTGTTGTGATCTATTTGCCTTATATTTTCGTTTACAAGAAAAAAGGGAGAGTGAAAAATCAAGTTTTGATTTGAAAAAAAATTTAACATCCAAAATGGAAATGCACAAATTCAGAGAGAGATAACACCATAAAGTATTTGTGATTTTTTGAGATTGTAAACTCTTTTAGTTTTTTATTTATTAGGTTATGCAATCATCGAACAAGGGGGGAGAGGGAATTTTTACTGAGTGTTGACTCCCAAACCATTAGTCATTTCAAACAAAAATTATATCCCTTACGCATCATTAATCGATCAAAACCTTTACAATGATCTATGTTTGTTAGGTCAGCCTTTTATAAATGGGAAAAAAAGTGGGTTGTTTGGCTTGTGTGAATATCCCACCGCACTGTAACTTGAGAATTTAATTTTATGTACTTCTTGAAATGTTTTTGTCGATAGGTTATTTGCATCTTCAACATGTTTCAGGCATGCATATCCATATTTGAAACATGTCAGGTTCAATTAAAAATATCTTTCGTATAAAATTCCATACTATTAGGAATTGTACTATTGGAATTTCCCAAACAAGGAGAACGAAACTTTGGTGTTCATTTTTAATATGTGAAAAAAAAATTCTTCACTTACATTTACAATAGTTTTCAATTTTTTTGCAGACATATACTCTAAAATTTTCATTTTGTCGTAAGCCATATCTTTTTGGTTTAGGAGAAAAAAGGAAGAGTAAAAACTCAAGTTTGGATTTGAAAAAAAATTGAACATCCAAACTCGAAATGCACAAATGCTGAGAGAGGTAATTCAAAAAAGTATCGGTGATTTTTGGGGATTGTAAACTATTTAAGTTTTTTATATATTAGATTATGCAATAATCAGAAAAGGGGGGGGGGGGGGGGGGGGATGGAATGTTAACTGAGTGTTGGCTCCCAATCCATAAGTCATTTCTAACAAAAATTATTGCCATTACGCATCATTAATCAATCAAAACCTTTACGATGATCTATGATTGTTAGGTCAGCATTTTTTAAATGGGAAAAGTGCGTTGTTTGGCTCGGGTGAATATCCCACAACACGTTAACTTGAGAATTTAATTTTTTGTACTCCTTGAAATTTTTTTGTCATTAGGTCATTTGCATTTTCAACATGTTTCAGGCATGCATATCCATATTTGAAACATGTTAGGATCAATTAGAAATCTCTTTCTTATAAAATTCCATGCTATTAGGGTTGTACTAGAGGAATTTCCATAACAAGGATAACAAAAACTTTGGAGTTCAATTTTAGTGAGTGAAATTATTTTATTTACTTACATTTATTATAGTTTTCAATTTTTTGCGTACATAAACTCTAAAATTTTAATTTTGTAGTAATATTTTTGCCTTATCTTTTTTGTTTATGAAAAAAAATGGTAGAGTGAAAACTCAAGTTTGGATTTGAAAAAAAATTGAACATCCAAAATCGAAATGCACAAATGCTGAGAAAGATAATTCCAAAAAGTATTTGTAATTTTAGGGATTGTAAACTCTTTTAGATTTTTATATATTAGGTTATGCAATAAATGGAAAAGGGGGGGTGAGGGAATTTTTACTGAGTGTTGAGTCTCAAACCATAAGTCATTTCTACCAAAACTTATTGCCTTTATGCATAATTAATTGATAAAAACCTTTATGATGATCTATGATTTATAGGTCAGCTTTTTTCAAATGGGAAAATAGCGAGTTGTTTGGCTCGGGTGAATATTCCACCGTACGTTAACTTGACAATAAAAAATTTTCTACTCTTTAAACTTTTTGATCATTACGATTTTTGCATATTCAAAATGTTTAGAGCATGCATATCCATATTTAAATAATGTTAGGAACAATTAGAAATCTATTTCTTATAAAATTCCAAGCTTTTACTGGATGTACTAGTGGAATTACCCAAACATGGATAACAAAACTTTGGTGTTCATTTTTAGTGCTTGAAAATAATTTCCTCACTAACATTGATTATATTTTTGAATTTTTTGAATACATAAATTCTAAAGTTTTCATTTTTTTGCGATCTATTTGCCTTATATTTTCGTTTACGAGAAAAAAGGGAGAGTGAAAATTCAAGTTTTGATTTGAAAAAAAAATTGAACATCCAAAATGGAAAGGCACAAATGCTGAGAGAGATAATTCCAAAAAGTACTTGTAATTTTTTGGGATTGTAAACTCGTTTAGTTTTTTATATATTAAGTTATGCAATCATCGAAAAAGGGGGGGTGAGAGAATTTTAACAGAGTGTTGACTCCCAAACCTTAAGTCATTTCAAAAACCAATTATAGCCGTTACACATCAATAATCGATCAAAACCTTTATGACGATCTATGATTGTTAGGTCAACATTTTTTAAATGGGAAAAAAGTTGGTTGTTTGGCTCGAGTGAATATCCCACCGCACATTAACTTGAGAATTTAATTTTTTGTACTCCTTGAAATTTTTGGTACTCCTTGAAATTTTTTGGTCATTAGGTCATTTGCATCTGCAACATGTTTCAGGCATGCATATGGATCAATTAGAAATCTCATTCTTATAAAATTCAATGCTATTAGGGGTTGTACTAGTGGAATTTCCCAAACATGGATAACAAAAACTTTGGTGTTCATTTTTAGTGCGTGAAAATTTTTCTTCACTTACATTTATTATAGTTTTCAATTTTTTGCATACATAAAATTTAAAATTTTCATTTTTTTGTACTCTATGTGCCGTATCTTTTTTGTTAATGAGAAAAATTGAAGAGTGAAAACTCAAGTTTGGATTTGAAAAAAAATTGAACATCCAAAATTGAAATGTACAAAATGCTGAGAGACTTAATTCCAAAAACTATCTGTGATTTTTAGGGATTGTAAACTCTTTTAGTTTTTTATATATTAGGATTTGCAATCAATGGAAAACGGGTTGACTCCCAAACCATAAGTCGTTTCTAACAAAAATTATAGCCAATACCCATCATTAATCGATCAAAACCTTTACGAAGATCTATGATTATTAGGTCAGTTTTTTTTAATTAGGCAAAATGTGGGTTGTTTGGCTCAGGTAAATATCCCACCACACGTTAACTTGAGAATTTAATTTTTTTCTACTCCTTGAATTTTTTGAATCATTAGGTCATTTGCATCTTCAACATGTTTCAGGCATGCATATCCATATTTAAATCTTGTTAGGATCAATTTGAAATCTCTTTCCTATAAAATTCCAAGTTATTACTGCTTGTACTAGTGGAATTTCCCATACATGGATAACAAAACTTCAGTGTTCATTGTTAGTGCGTGAAAAAACTTTCTTCACTTACATTTATTATAGTTTTCAATTTTTTGCATACATAAACTCTAACATTTTCATTTTTTGTGATCTATTTGCCTTTTCTTTTTTGTTTACAAGAAAAATGGGTGAGAGAAAACTCAAGGTTGGATTTGAAAAAAAATTGAACATCCAAAATCGTAATGCACAAATGATGAGAGAGATAATTCCAAAAAGTATCTGTGGTATTTAGGGATTGTAAACTCTTTTAGTTTTTTCTTTCTTAGGTTTTGCGATCATCGAAAAACTGGTTGACTCTCAAACCATAAGTCATTTGGAACAAAAATTATAGCCATTACACATCAATAATCGAAAAAAACCTTTACGATGATCTATGATTGTTAGTTCAACTTTTTGTAAATAGGAAAAAATTGGGTTGTTTGGTTCTGGTAAAATATCCCACCGCACGTTAACTTGAGAATTTAATTTTTTCTACGGCTTGAAAATTTTGAATCATTAGGTCATTTGAATCTTCAACATGTATTAGGCATGCATATCCATATATAAATCTTGTTAGGATCAATTAGAAATGTCTTTCTTATAAAATTCCAAGCTATTAGGGGTCATACTAGTGGAATTTCCCAAACATGGATAACATAACTTTGGAGTTCATTTTTAGTGTGTGAAAATGTTTTCTTCACTTAAATTTATTATATTTTTCAATTTAATTCATACATAAGCTCTAAAATTTTCATTTTTTTGTGATCTATTTTCATTTTCTTTTTTGTTTACGAGAAAAATGGTAGAGATAAAACTCAAGTTTGGAATCGAAAAAAAATTGAACATCCAAAATCGAAATACACAAATACTGAGGGAGATAATTCCAAAAAGAATCTACGATTTATAAGGATTTTAAACACTTTAGTTTTTTATATATTAGGTTTTGCAATCATTGGAAAACAGGGGGCAAGACATTTTGAACTGAGTGTTGACTCCCAGACCAAAAGTCATTATCGCCATTACGTATCACTAATCGATCAAAACCTTTACCAGGATCTATGATTGTTAGGTTAGCTTTTTGTAAATAAGCAAAAAGTGGGTTTTTTGGCTCGTGTAAATATCCCACCGTACGTTAACTTGAAAATTTAATTTTTTCTAGTCCTTGAAATTTTTGAATCCTTAGGTCATTTGCATTCTTCAACTTGTTTCAGGCATGCATATCCATATTTAAATCTTGTGAGGATCAAATAGAAATCTCTTTCTTATAAATTCCAAGCTATTTGGGGTTGTACTATTGGAATTTCCGAAAAATGGATAACAAAACTTTGTTGTTCATTTTTAGTTCGTGAAAAACTTTTCTTCACTTACATTTATTATAGTTTTCAAATTTTCGCATACGTAAACACTAAAAGTTTCATTTTGTTGTGATCTATTTGCCTTATCTTTTTCTTTATGAGAAAAAAAGGATAGTGAAAACTCTAGTTTGGATTTGAAAAAAAATTGAACATCCAAAATGGAAATGCACATATGCTGAGAGAGATAATTCCAAAAAGTATCTGTGATTTTTAATGATTTTAAGCTCTTTTAGTTTTTATATATTAGGTTTTGCAATCATCGAAAAATGGGAGAAGATGCATTTTTAACTGAGTGTTGACTCCCATAAGTCATTTCTAACAAAAATTATTGCCATTACGCATCATTAATTGATCAAAACCTTTACGATGATCTATGATTGTTAGGTCAACTTTGTGTAAATAGACAAAAAGTGGGTTGTTTGGCTTTGGAAAATATCCCACCGCACGTTAACTTGAGAATTTAATTTTTTCTACTCCTTGAAATTATTGAATCATTAGGTCATTTTCATCTTCAACTTGTTTCAAGCTTGCATCACCATATTTAAATCTAGTTTGGATCAATTAGAAATCACTTTCTTTTAAAATTCTGTGCTATTAGGGGTTGTTCTAGTGGAATTTCCCAAACATGGATAACAAAACTTTGGTGTTCATTTTTAGTGCGAGCAAAAATTTTCTTCACTTACATGTATTATAGTTTTCAATTCTTTTGCATACGTAACCTATAAAATTTTCCTTTTGTTGTGATCTACTTGCCTTATCCTTTTGTATATGTGAAAAACTGAGAGTGAAACACAAGTTTGGATTTGAAAAAAATTTGAACATCCAAAATGGAAATGCACAAATGTAGAGAGAGATAATTCAAAGAAGTATCTGTGATTTTTATGGATTGTAAATCAGTGGAAAAGGAAGGGCGAGGGAATTTGAACTGAGTTTGACTCCCAAACCTTAGGTCGTTTCTAACTAAAATTATTGCCTTTATGCGTCATTAATTGATCAAAACCTTTACGATGATCTATGATTTATAGGTCAGCTTGTTTTAAATGGGAAAGAAGTGGGTTGTTTGGCTTGGGTGAATAGCCTACCGTACGGTAACTTAAGAATTTAATTTTTTATACTCCTTGTAATTTTTGGATCATTAGGTCATTCACATCTTCAACATGTTTCAGGCATGCATATCCATATTTAAATCGTGTTAGGATCAATTAGAAATGTCTTTCTTATAAAATTCCAAGCTATTAGGCGTTGCACTAGTGCAATTTCCTAAACATGGATAACAAAACTTTTGTGTACATTTTTAGTGCGTGAAAATTTTTTGTCACTTACATTTATTATTGTTTTCAATTTTATGCATACATAAACTCTAAAATTTTCATTTTTTTTTTATCTGTTTGCCTTATATTTTTGTTTACAAGAAATAAGGAAGAGAGTGAAAACTCTAAAATTGAAATGCACGAATGCTAAGTTAGATAATTCCAAAAAGTATCTTTGATTTTTAGGGATTGTAAACTCTTTTAGTTTGTTATAAATCATCATAAAAGTGGAGGACGGGGGGACAGGGGGGGCAGGGAGTTTTATGTAAGTGTTGACTCCCAAACCACGAGTCATTTCTAACAAAAATTATTGCAGTTACTCATCATTAATTGAACAAAACCTTTACGATGATCTATGATTGTTAGGTCAGCATTTTTTAAATGGGAAAAAAGTGGGTTGTTTAGCTCGGGTGAATATCCCTCCACACATTAACTTGAGAATTTAATTTTTGCTACTCCTTGAAATTTTATGGTCATTAGGTCATTTGCATCTTCAACATGTTTCAGGCATGCATATCCATATTTGAAACATGTTAGGATCAATTAGAAATCCCTTTCTTATAAAATTCCATGTTATTAGGGGTAGTACTAGTGGAATTTCCCAAACATGGATAACAAAAATTTTGGTGTTCATTTTTAGTTTTTGAAAATTGTTTCTTCACTTACATTTATTATAGTTTTCAATTTTTTTGCAAACATAAACTCTAAAATTTTCTTTTTGTTGTGATGTATTTGCCTTATCTTTTTGTTTACAAGAAAAAAGGGAGAGTTAAAACTCAAGTTTGGATATGAAAAAAAATTGAACATCCAAAATGGAAATGCACAATTGTAGAGAGAGATAATTCCAAAAAGTATCTGTGATTTTTTGGGATTGTGAACTCTTATAGTTTTTTACATATAAGGTTATACAATCATCGAAAGAGGGGGGCGAGGGAATTTCAACTGAGTGCTGAATCCCAAACCATAAGTCATTTCTAACAAAAATTATTGCCGTTACGCATCATTAATCGATCAAAACCTTTACGATGATCTATGATTGTTAGGTCAGCATTTTTTAAATTGGAAACAAGTGGGTTGTTTGGCTTTGGTGAATATCCCACCGCACGTTAACTTGAGAATTTGATTTTTTCTTCTCCTTGAAAATTTTGGGTCATTAGGTCATTTGCATCTTCAACATGTTTCAGGCATGCATATCCATATTTAAAACATGTTAGGATTAATTAGAAATCTCTTTCTTATAAAATTCCAAGCTATTAGGGGTTGTACTAGTGGAATTTCCCAAACATGGATAACAAAACTTTGGTGTTCATTTTTAGAGCGCGATAAATTTTTCTTCACTTAAATTTATTATAGTTTTCAATTTTTTTCATACATAAACTCTTAAATTTTCATTTTGTTGTAATCTATTTGCCTTATCTTTTTGTTTATGAGAAAAAAGTTTGAGTGAAAACTCAAGTTTGGATATGAAAAAAAAGTTGAACATCCAAAATGGGCATGTACAAATGCAGAGAGAGATAATTCCAAAAAGTATCTGTGATTTTTTTGATTTAAAACTCTTTTAGTTTTTTATATATTAGGTTATGCAATCATCGAAAAGGGGGAGGGGGGGGGGGGATTTTTACTGAGTGTTGACTCCCAAACCATAAGTAATTTCTAACAAAAATTATTGCCGTTACACATCATTAATCGATCAAAACCTTTACGATGATCTATGATTGTTAGGTCAGCATTTTTTAAAAGGGAAAAAAGTGGGTTGTTTGGCTCGGGTGAATATCCCACCGCATGTTAACTTGAGAATTTAATTAATTCTACACGAAATTATTTGGTCATTAGGTTATTTGAAACATGTTAGGATCAATAAGAAATCTCTTTCTTATAAATTTCCATGATATTAGAGGTTATAATAGTGGAATTTTCCAAACATGGATAACAAAAACTTGGGTTTTCATTTTTGGCGCTTGAAATTTTTTCTTCACTTAAATTTAAAATAGTTTTCAACTTTTGGCATACATAAACTCTAAAATTTAATTTTTTTTTTATCTATTACCCTTATCTTTTTTTATTTACGAGAAAAATGGAAGTGTGAAAACTCAAGTTTGGAATAGAAAAAAAATTGAACATCCAAAATCGAAATGCACAAATGCTGAAAGAGATAATTCAAAAACGTTTATGTGATTTTTAGGGATTGTAAACTATTTTAGTTTTTTATATATTAGGTTTTGCAATCATTGGAAAACGGGGGGCGAGGCATTTTTAACTGAGTGTTGACTCCCAAACCATAAGTCATTCTAACAAAACTGATAGCCATTACGCATCATTAATCGATAAAAACCTTCAAGATGATCTATGATTTTTAGGTTAGATTTTTGTAAATAGGCAAAAAGTGGGTTATTTGGCTCCTAAAAATATCCCACCACACGTTAACCAAAAAATTTAATTTTTTCTACTCAAAATTTTTGAATCATTAGGTCATTTACATTCTTTTAACATGTTTTAGGCATGCATATCCATATTTAAATCTTGTTAGGATCAATTAGAAATCTCTTTATTATAAAATTCCAAGCTATTAGGGCTAGTACTAGTGGAATTTCCCAAAAATGGATAACAAAACTTTGGTGTTCATTTTTAGTGCGTGAAAAACTTTTCTTCACATACATTTATTACAGTTTTCAATTTTTTGCATGCGTAAACACTAAATTTTTCATTTTATTGTGATCTATTTACCTTATCTTTTTTTATACAAGAAAAAAGGGAGATTGAAAACTCAAGTTTGGTTTTAAAAAAAATTGAACATCCATAATGGAAATGCACAAATGCAGAGAGAGATAATTCCAAAAATTATCTATGATTTTTAGGGATTTTATACTCTTTTAGATTTTCATATATTAGGTTATGCAATCAATGGAAAGTGGGGGGGCATGGGAATTTTAACTGAGTATTGACTCCCAAACCATACGTCATTTCTAACAGAAATTATTACCGTTATGCATCATTATTCGATCAAAACCTTTACGATGATCTATGATTTATAGGTCGGCTTTTTTAAATGGGAAAAAAAGTCGGTTGTTTGGCTTGTGTGAATCCCCACCTTACGTTAACTTGAGAATTTAATTTTTTTTACTCCATATAATTGTTGGATCATTAGGTCATTTGCATCTTCAACATGTTTTAGGCATGCATATCCATATTTAAATCACGTTAGGATCAATTAGAAATCTCTTTCTTATGAAATTCCAAGCTATAAGGGTTGTACAAGTGGAATTTCCCAAACATGGATAACAAAACTTTGGTGTTCATTTTTAGTACTTGAAATTTTTTTTTTCACTTACATTTATTATAGTCTTCTATTTTTTGCATAATTAAACTCTAAAATTTTCATTTTTGTGTGATCTATTTGCCTTATCTTTTTGTTTACGAAAAAAAAGGGAGAGTGAAAACTCAAGTTTGGATTTGAAAAAAAATTGAACATCCAAAATGAAAATGCACAAATGCAAAGAGTGATAATTCCAAAAAGTATCTGTGATCTTTTTGTATTTTGAACTCTTTTAATTTTTTATATATTAGGTTATACAATCATCGGAAAAGGGAGGCAAGGGAATTTCAACTGAGTGTTGACTCCAACACCATAAGTCATTTCTATAAAAAATTATTGCCGTTATGCATCATTAATCGATCAAAACCTTTACGATGATCTATGATTGTTAGGTCAGAATTTTTTAAAAGAGAAAAAAAGGGTTGTTTGGCTTTGGTGAATATCCCACTGCACGTTAACTTGAGAATTTAATTTTTTTCTACTCCATGAAATTTTTTGGTCATTAGGTCATTTGCATCTTCAACATATTTCAGGCATGCATATCCATATTTGGAACTTGTTAGGATCAATTAGTAATCTTTTTCTCATAAAATTCCAAGCTATTAGGGGTTGTACTAGTGGAATTTCCCAAACATGGATAAAAAAAACTTTGGTGTTCATTTTTAGTGCGTGAAAGTTTTTTCTTCACTTAAATTTATTATAGTTTTCAATTTTTTGCATATATAAACTCTAAAATTTTTATTTTGTTGAGATCTATTGGCCTTAATTTTTTTGTTTAAGAGAAAATTTGGAGAGAGAAAACTCAAGTTAGGATTTGAAAAAAAAATGAACACCCAAAAGGGAAATGCTCAAATGCAAAGAGAGATAATTCCAAAAAGTATATGTGATTTTTTGGGATTGTGAACTCTTTTAGTTTATTATATATTAGGTTAACAATCTTCAGAAAAGGGGAGCGAGAGAATTTGAACTAAGTATTGACTCCAAAACCAGAAGTCATTTCTAACAAAAATTATTTCCGTTACGCATCATTAATCGATCAAAACCTTTACGATCTATGATTGTTAGGTAAGCTATTTTTAAATAGGCTAAAAGTTGGTTGTTTGGCACTGGAAAATATCCCACCACATGTTAACTTGAGAATTTAGTTTTTTCTACTCCTTGAAATATTTGAATCATTAGGTTATTTACATTTTTAAACATGTTTTAGGCTTGCATATCCATATTTAAAAATTGTTAGGATCAATTAGAAATCTCTTTCTTATAAAATTTCATGCAATTAGGGGTTGTACTAGTGGAATTTCCCAAACATGGATAACAAAACTTTGGTGTTCATATTTAGTGCGTGAAATTTTTTTCTTCAATTACATTTATTATAGTTTTCATTTTATTTTATACATAAACTCAAAATTTTTATTTTGTTGTGATCTATTTGTCTTATCTATTTTGTTTACGAGAAAAAAGGTAGAGTGAAAACTCAACTTTGGAATAGAAAAAAAATTGAACATCCAAAATCGAAATACACAAATGCTGAGAGAGGTAATTCCAAAAATAATCTGTGATTGATAGGGGTTGTAAACTCTTTTAGTTTTTTATATATTAGGTTTTGTAGTCATTGGAAAACAGGGGGCGAGGCATTTTGAACTGATTGTTGACTCCCAAACCATAAGTCATTTCTAACAAAAATTATAGCTATTACGTATCATTAATTGATCAAAACCTTTACGATGATCTATGATTGTTAGGTCTATTTTTTTTAAATAGGCAAAAAGTTGGTTGTTTGGCTCATGTAAATATCCCACTGCACGTTAACTTGAAAATTTAATTTTTTCTACACCATGAAAATTTTGAATTATTAGGTCATTTGCATTCTTCAACATGTTTCAGGCATGCATATCCATATTTAAATCTTGTTAGGATATCAATTAGGAATCTCTTTCTTATAAAATTCCAACCTTTTAGGGGTTTTACTAGTGGAATTTCCGAAACATGGATAACAAAACTTAGGTGTTCATTTTTAGTGTGTGAAAAAATTTTCTTCACTTACATTTATTATAGTTTTCAATTTTTTGCATGCGTAAACACTGAAATTTAAATTTTTTTTGTGATCGATTTGCCTATCTTTTTGTTTACGAAAAAAAAGGTAGTCTGAAAACTCAAGTTTGGATTTGAAAAAAAATTAAATGTCCCAAATAGAAATGTGCAAATGCAGAGAGAGATAATTCCGAAAAGTATTTGTGATTTTTTGGGATTTTAAACTCTGTTAGTTTTTTATATATTAGGATATGCAATCATCATAAAGGAGGGTGGGGAGGGAATTTTAATTGTGTGTTGACTCCCAAACCATAAGCCATTTCTAATAAAAATTATTGCCGTTTTGCATCATTGATCAATCAAAACCTTTACGATGATCTATGATTGTTATGTCTGCATTTTTTAAATGGGAAAAAGATGGTTGTTTGGCTCGGTGAATGTCCCACTGCACGTTAACTTGGGAATTTAATTTTTTCTACTCCATGAAATTTTTATGTCATTAGGTAATTTGCATCTTCAACATGTTTCAGGCATGCATATCCTTATTTGAAACATGTTAGGATAGAAATATATTTCTTATAAAATTCGATTCTGTTAGGGGTTGTACTAGTGGAATTTTTCCACCGCACGTTAACTTGAGAATTTAATATTTTCTGAGTATTGACTCCCAAACCACAAGTCATTTCTAACAATACTTATTGCCGTTATGCATCATTAATCGATCAAAACCTTTACGATGATCTATGATTTCTTGGTTAGCTTTTTTTAAATGGGAAAAAAGTGGGTTGTTTGGCTCAGGTGAATATCCCAGCGTACGTTAACTTGAAAATTTAATTTTTTCTACTCCTATTTTTTGGATCATTAGGTCATTCACATCTTCCACATGTTTGAGGCATCCATATCCTTATTTAAATCAAGTTAACATCAATTAGAAATCTCTATCTTATAAAATTCCAAGCTATTAGGGGTTGTACTAGTGGAATTTCCCAAACTTGGATAATAAAAACTTTGGTGTTCATTTTTAGTGCATGAAACTTTTTTCTTCACTTACATTTATTATAGTTATCAATTTTTTGCATACATAAACTCTAAAATTTTCATTTTGTTCAGATCTATTTGCCTTATCTTTTTGTTTACGAGAAAAAAGGGAGAGTGAAAACTCAAGTTTGGATTTGAAAAAAAAATTGAACATCCAAAATGGAAATGCACAAATGCACAAAGAGATAATTTCAAAACATATTTGTCATTTTTTGGGATTTTAAACTCTTTTAGTTTTTTATATATTAGGTTATGGAATCATTGGAAAAGTGGGGGTGAGGGAATTTCAACATAGTATTAACTCCCATACCATAAGTCATTTCTAACAAAAATTATTGCCGTTACGCATCATTATGTTACAGTCCCAGATCTGACACAAGGATTCTTTGGGAGGATCTGGGATCTGCAATGGGTTACGGGTGTTCCAGGCATCACTGTAGGGATAGTAGGAAGACATGGGGAAGACGAAGATCAATGGAGGATGAGAGAATACGTGGGTTTTTGAGGAAAACTGTAACCTCGAGATCGAGAAGGTAATATCAAGCCTATTGACGCTAGATTTAACCTAATTATTAATACTTCAATGCTTGTCTTTCTCATTACTCTTACCCCTTACATAGGGTTCAACCTGTTAGGATTTAATATAAAATATTACAAAAATACCCCTATAAATAAAATATTCCCAAAAATACCCCTGTGGCCTAAACTGAAATAAATTAAAGTAAATTAAAGAAAAAAATAAAATAATAATTTTATTGTGTTCATTACACCCCCAGGAAGAACGAGCTTGTCCTCAAGCTCGAAAGTAGGATTTGTAGTAGCATCTTGTTCTACAGCCAGATGTCTATTCGTTTGAATGAAGGCAAAAATATCTTCCGCTGAGCTATTCCCCACATACTATGATATTTTGCCAATGGAGGACAAGAAGTACAAAGTAGGGTAGCCCTTCACACCAAAGGTACCAGTTAGGATATCATTTGTAGTGGCATCAATTTTGGCACTAACACATCCTTGTCATTTTTGAAGGAGACAACCACTTCATCCAGTATAGGTAGTACTTTCTGGCAATGCCCACACCATGGTACAGAAAACTCCAACAAAAAATTGTGCCCAGAGTTTAGAACCATCTCTTGGAGGCTAGCAGCAACAACAACCTGGACTGATGCACCATTAAATTCTGGAATAGGCGCTGATATGCTGAATGGCTCAAGTTTACCTTTCGTGTATGCTGTCAACCAAGAAGCAATGTGATCAGGCTCCAACTTTGATTTGAAGAATTTCTGGCCCTCTTCATGTTGTATGATAATGAGAGGCACCTGGGCCTCCTTAAGGCCAAAATAATGGAAGGCACCTTGGGCTGCTGCAACCTCACCTAAAAGAAAGTATATGCCATCAACTTCAGCTAAAACTGGGAAGTTTTCATAGTCCACACCGTAAAGTTTGGCAAAATCCCAACAATAGTTATCATTACCACATCGATGATGTCACCCGCATGTTCTGCAGTTTTAATTGCAGTTGCTGCAACGCCCACTTGTTTCTTGAGAGATGCTATAATCCCATCAGAATCCCTGGGACCTTTGGAATCATCAATAGTCTTCACTCCATTGCGTAGAATCTTCAGTGTGGGAAAACCCTTCACATCATATAGACGTGGAAGCTCTTTGTTTGTCTCATCATTGGCATCAACTTTAGCGAGAGCAACTGGAGGGTCATGGCTCCTCAATATAGATGCAACTTTCTCATACTCAAGAGCAATATTCTTACAATGTTCCCCATTGGGAAAGTTGCACGGCCTACCCATTTCACCTCCTGTAATGTGCTTGTAAACTCCAGTTTTGTAGTGCGCGAAGTCCCCATATACAGTAAAAGCGACCTCCATAGGACCATTGACATAACCCTCAGCCATGAGGTCTGCAGGAGCTGAACTGATTTTGTAGGCCTCAACACTGTAGTGCTTAGACTCTTGCCAGAGCATGTCCTTCACAGTACACCTCTTTGCACACTTAGGGGTGGAATACACGGGTTCACAACCCGGATGTCCACAACCAATGTCATCACAATAAGGGTCACTCTCTTCGGTAACAACACCATTCTGAACAAGTACTACCATGCATGATAAGGATAGCCCCCATCACAACCATATCCACACCTAAAACCGCAACATGCTAATGCATCGTTCACAGATAGGGAAATGCTCACAGTAAGATGGATGCAGCATCGATCTAATAGCGATTCCACGGCACCAAATGCCCAACAAGAGCCACAGTGTCCCTGAGCATCAATCAATATGCTCCTCAACTTTTGCGGCCAAATCTGAACAGAATCTCACTATCATGACATTAAACCGTCCCTCCAATTCCATCTCCCTTGCTGAATTCATCTTCTGATGGTTTCAAGGGAGTGAATGGTTATTCTGGAGCAAGACAATTCCTTCCCTAGCAGCCTTAGCAGCAAGCTCGATATGATCTATGGGGCAAACATCCTCTTTCCCAAGGGAATCATAACCATCAGGGCTGCCATCATAGAAACCAAGCCTAATTAGAACAACATACAGTTTTCTGAAGGCCTTGTCCACTTCTGTTTCCCGGACTCAGCCATGTTGGACAGAAAGGAAGGTGTAGTTGGTGTAATAAACGCCACAATCGAGATCCAAACCAGCTTCTAAGGTTTGTGCTACTGCATCTTCTGGTTCATCATTCAGCCAGTTGTGACCATGGTGCATGACTTCAAGTGAATCACAATCGGCAACAATGTATCCATGAAGAGCCCATTCTCCTCGAACGGTTGCAAATAAGAGCCTATTATCAGCACAAGAGGGAAACACCATTGATGTGATTATAAGAACAGATAACACCACTCATATCTCCATCCTTCACACATATTTCCAATGGATCCTTGAATATATCCTGCAAGGCCTGGACTGTTACCCTGGCATCACCCTTTATTCCCATCTCCCTTGCTGAGTTCTTCAGTGCCTTCCCAATATCCCCCTCCTTGTCATCAATGTTTTGTTCATGAAGGCCCTCAACGGCAAGAGCAGCAGACAATTCATCCACGAAATTAAACACAAGGTTTCTAATTGAATGATGGACAAGAACACTACTACTGGTCTCAGTAGGAGAAGAAGAAAATGACATCCAAAATTTTTTTGCCATCGTTCCAGATCCCAAGAAAATTTCCCTCTCGGAATTCATACACACCAGTTGTAAGTTTGCCAAGACGATGTCAGATGTGTTTCTCTGCTTCCTGGAATAGAAACTAACCAGGCAAAAAATTCAAAATTGAAGTTCGTGGCCAAACAGCATACAGGGGATCCAGAAAATTAAACGCCACAACTGCAATTCGAAGATCCACATCCGCACAGGTATTGTGCTCATCCACAGAAAACCAAAACCCCTCAAAAAAAATATTTCCGATAAACTTACCCCCCCAATTTGGAACAAGGGTTTGCTATGTTCTGCCCGAGAAGTGGATTGCTAGTGGGAGGTGGTGGCCAGAAGTCGAATCCCACCAGAGTTGTGTCCGACGGAGCCGATGGAGCCTCCTCCGTGTCTGGTGGCAAAGGGCAGCCCTTTGGGGCTTCGCCTCTTGGTTATTTTCCGAGACCGAGGACTCTTGGAAACCCCTCCTTGTCAGACGAATCGCTTTTGCTGGCTATGAGGAGGGTTTGTTGAGGATGAACCCAAATCAACCCTTACAGACGGGTTTGTGGTCGCATACCCCTCCGATTTCTGATTTCCAGGGTCCTTCTTGGCGTTTGCCTCTTCTGCAGGGACGTCGGCTGGTAAAGAAGACAAAATCTTTGAATTTTTTTGCAATTGGCCTCTCTGCCCATCCGAGATAGCTTCTGCTGCCTCTTGTGCGCATATTTCATGGTCGGATATTTGAGGTCGTGACCTTTTCTGCCGGAGCCAGTTGCTTCCTCGCAAGAAATTTTTTCACGTAGGCCGCATGCCATTCTCGTATTTTTTTCTCTTCAATGTCGATCCCTCGCATTTCTTTGATTTCTCTGTGCATCACCATCCATTCTTCTAGGGATATTTCTCTGTGCATCGCCATCCATTCTTTCTGGAATAACCTATTGTGTTCCCACTCTGATACCAGTTGTTATGGTCCCGGATCTAACACAAGGATTCTTTGGGAGGATCTGCCACGGGTTAGAGGTCTTCCAGGCATTACAGTAGGGATAGTAGGAAGACATGGGCAAGATGAAGATCAATCGAGGATGAGAGAATACGTGGGTTTTTGAGGAAAACCCTAACCTCGAGATCAAGAAGGTGATCTCAAGTCTCTTTACGCTAGATTTAACCTAACTGAAATAAAATAAAGTAAATTGAAGAACAATAATAAAATAATAATGTTATTGTGTTCATAACACATTAATCGATCAAAACCTTTATGATGATCTTTGTTTGTTAGGTCAACATTTTTTAAATGGGAAAAAAGTGGGTTGTTTGGCTCGGGTGAATATCCCACCGCACGTTCACTTGAGAATTTAACTTTTTCACCTCCTTGAAATTTTTTGGTCATTAGGTCATTTGCATCTTCAACATCTTTTAGTTATGCATATCCATATTTTAAACATTATAGGATCAATTAGAAATTTATTTCTTATAAAACTCCATGCTATTAGGGGTTGTACTAATGGAATTCCCCTAACATGGATAACAAAAACTTTGGCGTTCATTTTTAGTACGTGAAAATTTTTTGTTCACTTACATTTATTATAGTTTTCAATTTTTTTCACACATAAAATCTATAATTTTCATTTTTTGTGATCTATTTGCCTTATCGTTTTTGTTTACGAGAAAAAGGGGAGAGTAAAAACTCAAGTTTGGTTTTGAAAAAAAATTGAACATCCAAAATCAAAATGCACAAATGCTCAGAGGGATAATTCCAAAAAGGTTATGTGATTTTTAGGGATTGTAAACTCTTTTAGTTTTTTATATGCTAGGTTTTTTCAATCATTGGAAAATGGGGTGAGGCATTTTTAACTGAGTGTTAACTCCCAAACCATAAGTCATTCCTAACAAAAATTATAGCCATTACGCATCATTAATCGATTAAAACCTTTATGATGAACTTTGATTGTTAGGTAAGCTTTTTTTAAATTGGCAAAAAGAGGTTGTTTGGCTCTGGTAAATATCCCACCTCATGTTAACTTGATAATTTAATTTTTTCTATTCGTTCAAAATTTTGAATCATTAGGTCACTTGCATTCTTCAACATTTTTCAGGCATTCATATCCATATTTAAATCGTGTTACGATCAATTAAAAATCTCTTTCTTATAAAATTCCAAGCTATTAGGGGTTGTACTAGTGGAAAACTATGTGGTTCATTTTTAGTGCGTGAAAAACTTTTCTTCACTTACAATTATTATAGTTTTTAATTTTTTACATGCGTAAACTCTAAAATTTTCATTTTGTTGTGATCTATTTGCCTTATCTTTTTGTTTTCGAGATAAAAGGGCGAGTGAAAACTCAAATTTGGATTTGAAAAAAAATTGAACATCCAAAATAAAAGCGCACAAATGCAGAGAGAGATAATTCCAAAAAGTTTATGTGATTTTTAGGGATTGTAAACTCTTTTAGATTTTTATATATTAGGTTCTACAATCAATGGAAAAGGGGGGGGGGGGGGGGGGGGGGGGGGGGGAATTTAGTTGAGTGTTGACTTCCAAACCATAAGTCATTTCTAATAAAAATTATTGCCGTTATGCATCATTAATCAATCAAAACCTTTACGATGATCTATGATTCATAGGTCAGATTTTTTTAAATGGGAATAAATTTGGTTGTTTGACTCGGGTGAATATCCCACTGAATGTTAACTTGAGAATTTAATTTTTTCTACGCCTAGAAAGTTTTGGATCATTAGGTCATTTGCATCTTCAACATGTTCCAGGCATGCATATCCATATTTAAATCATGTTAGGATCAAGTAGAAATCTCTTTCTTATAAAATTCCAAGCTATTAGGGGTTGTACTAGTAGAATTTCCCAAACATGGATAACAAAACTTTGGTGTTCATTTTTAGTGCGTTAAATTTTTTTCTTCACTTAAATTTATTATAGTTTTCAATTTTTTGCATACATAAACTCTAAAATTTTCATTTTGTTGTGATCTATTTGCCTTATCTTTTTGTTTACGAGAAAAAAGGGAAAGTGAAAACTCAAGTTTGGATTTGAAAAAAAAGTTGAACGACCAAAACCATAAGTCATTTCTAACAAAGTGTTGACTCCCAAACCATAAGTCATTTCTAACAAAACAATATTGCCATTACGCATCATTAATCGATCAAAACCTTTACGATGATCTATGATTGTTAGGTCAGCATGTTTTAAAAGGGAAAAGAAGTGGGTTGTTTGGCTTGGGTGAATATCCCACCGCATGTTAACTTGAGAATTTAATTTTTTGTACTCCTGGAAATTTTTGGTCATTAGGTCATTTGCATCTTCAACATATTTAAGGAATCCATATCCATATTTGAAACATGTTAGGATGAATTAGAAATCTCTTTCTTATAAAATTTCATGCTCTTAGGGGTTGTACTATTGGAATTTCCCAAACATGGATAACAAAAACTTTGGTGTTCAATTTTGGTGCGTGAAATTTTTTTCTTCACTTACATTTATTATAGTTTTCAATTTTTTGTATACATATACTCTGGAATTTTCATTTTGTTGTGATGTATTTACCTTATCTTTTTTATTTACGATAAAAATGGTAGAATGAAAACTCAAGTTTAGATTTGAAAAAAAATTGAGCATCCAAAATCGAAATGCACAAATGCTAATAGAGATAATTCCAAAAAGTATCTGTGATTTTTAGGGAGTGTAAACTCTTTTAGTTTTTTATATATTAGATTATGCAAGCATCAGAAAAGGGGGGGGGGGGGGGGGGGGGGGGGGGGGGGGGGGGAGGATTTTGACTGAGTGTTGACTCCCAAACCATAAGTCATTTCTAACAAAAATTATTGCCTTTACGCATCATTAATCGATCAAAACCTTTACAATGATCTATGATTGTTTGGTCAACATTTTTAAAATTGGAAAAAATTGGGATGTTTGGCTTGGGTGAAAATCCCACACCACGTTAACTTGAGAATTTAATTTTTTCTACTCCTTGAATTTTTTTTGTCATTAGGTCATTTGCATTTTCAACATGTTCCAGGCATTCATATCCATATTTGAAACATGTTAGGATCAATTAGAAATCTCTTTCTTATAAAATTCCATGCTATTAGGGGTTCTACTAGTGGTATTTCCCAAACATGGATACCAAAAATTTGGAGTTCAATTTTAGTGCGTGAAATTATTTTCTTCACTTACATTTATTTTAGTTTTCATTTTTTTGCGTACATAAACTCTAAAATTTTCATTTTTTTGTGATCTATTTGCCTTATCTTTTTTGTTTATGAGAAAAATGGTAGTGTGAAAACTCAAGTTTGGATTTGAAAAAAAATTGAACATCCAAAATCGAAATGCACAAATGCTGAGAGATATAATTCCAAAAAGTATCTGTGATATTTAGGGATTGTAAACTCTTTTAGATTTTTATATATTAGGTTTTGCAATCAATGGAAAAGGGGGGGGGCGAGGGAATTTTAATTGGGTGTTGACTCCCAAACCAAAAGTCATTTCTACCAAAAATTATTACCATTATGCATAATTAATCGATCAAAACCTTTCCGATGATCTATGATTTATAGGACAGATTTTTTTAAATGGGAAAAAAGTGGGTTGTTTGGCTCGGCTGAATATTCCACTATACGTTAACATGAGAATAAAAATATTTCTACTCCTTGAAAATTTTGGATCACTTGGACTTTTGCATATTCAACATGTTTCAGGCATGCATATCAATATTTAAATAACGTTAGGATCAATTAGAAATCTCTTTCTTATAAAATTCCATGCTATTACGGGTTGGACTAGTGGAATTTCCCAAACATGGAAAACAAAGCTTTGGTGTTCATTTTTAGTGCGTGAAAAGAATTTCTTCACTTACATTGATTATAGTTTTCAATTTTTTGCATACATAAACTCTTAAATTTTCATTTTTTTTATCTATTTGCCTTATATTTTCGTTCACGAGAAAAAAGGGAGAGTGAAAATTCAAGTTTGATATGGAAAAAATTGAACATCCATAATGGAAATGCACAAATGCAGAGAGAGATAATTCCAAAATGTTTTTTGATTTTTGGGGATCGTAAACTCTTTTAGTTTTTTATATATTAGGCTATGCAATCATCGAAAAGGGGGGGGGTGAGGAAATTTTAACTAAGTGTTGACTCCCAAACCATAAGTCATTTCAAACAAACATTATAGCCGTTACGCATCAATAATCGATCAAAACCTTTACAATGATCTATGATTGTTTGGTCAGCATTTTTTAAATGGGAAAAAAGTTGGTTGTTTTGCTCGGGTGAATATCTCACCGCACGTCAACTTGAGAATTTAATTTTTTGTACTCCATGAAACTTTTTGGTCATTAGGTCATTTGCATCTTCAACAAATTTCAGGCATGCATATCCATATTTGAAACATGTCAGGATCAATTAGATATCTCTTTCTTATACAATTTCAGGCTATTAGGGGTTGTACTAGTGGAATTTCCCAAACAAGGACAACAAAAACTTTTGTGTTCTTTTTAGTGTGCGAAAATTTTTCTTCCCTTACATTTATTATAGTTTTCAATTTTTTGCATACATAAAATCTAAAATTTACATTTTGTTGTGATCTATTTGCCTATTCTTTTTTTATTACGAGAAAAATGGGAGAGTGAAAACTCTAGTTTGGATTTGAAAAAATATTGAACGTCCAAAATCGAAATGCACAAATGATGAGAGAGATTATTCCAAAAAGTATCTGTGATTTTTAGGGATTGTAAACTCTTTTAGTTTTTTATATATTAGGATTTGCAATCATCGAAAAATGGGTTGACTCCCAAACCATAAGTCATTTCTAACAAAAATTATAACCATTACACATCATTAATCGTTCAAAACCTTTACGTTGATCTATGATTGTTTGGTCAGCTTTTTGTAAATAGGCAAAATGTGGGTTATTTGGCTCTGGTGAATATCCTACGACACGTTAACTTGAGAATTTAATTTTATCTACTCCTTGAATTTTTTGAATTATTAGGTCATTTGCATGTTCTACATGTTTTAGGCATGCATATCCTTTTTTAAATCATGTTAGGATCAATAAGAAATCTTTTTCTTATAAAATTCCAAGCTATTAGGGGTTGTACTAGTGGAATTTCCCAAACATGGGTAACAAAACTTTAGTGTTCATTATTAGTGCGTGAAATTTTTTTTCTTCACTTACATTTATTGTAGTTTTCAATTTTTTGCATACATAAACTCTAAAATTTTCTTTTTTTTTTGTGATCTATTTGCCTTTTCTTTTTTTTTTTTACAAGAAAAATGGGTGAGTGAAAGCTCAAGTTTGGATTTGAAAAAAAATTGAACATCCAAAATCAAAATGCACAAATGCTGAGATAGATAATTCAAAAAAGTATCTGATTTTTAGGTATTGTAAACTCTGTTTGTTTTTTAGTTCTTAGGTTTTGCAATCATTGGAAAACGGGTTTACTCCCAAACCATAAGTCATTTCTAACAAAAGTTATAGCCATTACCCATCATTAATCGATCAAAACCTTTACGATGATCTATGATTGTTAGGTCAGCTTTTGTTAATAGGCAAAACGTTGGTTGTTTGGCTTTGGTAAATATCCCACTGCACGTTAACTTGAGAATTTATTTTTTTCTAGTCCTTGAAAATTTTGAATCATTAGGTCATTTGCATCTTCAACTTGTTTCAGGCATGCATAACTATATATAAATCTTGTTTGGATCAATTAGAAATCTCTTTCTTATAAAATTCCAAGCTATTTTGGGTTGTGCTAGTGGAATTTCCCAAACATGGATAACAAAACTTTGGAGTTCATTTTTAGTGTGTCAAATTTTTTTCTTCACTTAAATTTATTATATTTTTCAATTTATTTAATACATAAACTGTAAAATTTTCATTTTGTAGTGATCTATTTGCATTATCTTTTTTTTTTTTACGAGAAAAATGGTAGAGTGAAAACTCAAGTTTGGAATAGAAAAAAAATTGAACATCCAAAATGGAAATGCACAAATGCTGAGAGAGGTAACTCCAAAAAGAATCTGCAATTTAGAGGGACTGTAAACTCTTTTAATTTTTTTATATTTTAGGTTTTGCAATCATAGGAAAACTAGGGGCGAGGCAATTTGAACTGAGTGTTGACCCGAAAACCACAAGTCATTTCTAACTAAAATTATAGGCATTACGTTTCACTAATCGATCAAAACTTTTAAGATGATCTATGATTGTTAGGTCAACTTTTTGTAAATAGGAAAAAAGTGGGTTGTTTGGCTCTAGTAAATATCCCACCGCACGTTAACTTGAAAATTTTATTTTTTCTACTCCTTGAAATTTTTGAATCATTAGGTCATTTGCATTCTTCCACATGTTTCAGGCATGCATATCCATATTTAAATCTTGTTAGGATCAATTAGAAATCTCTTTCTTATAAAACTCCAAGCTATTAGGGGTTGTACAAGTGGAATTTTCAAAACATGGAGAAAAAAATTTTGGTGTTCATTTTTAGTGCGTGAAAATATTTTCTTCACTTACATTTATTATAGTTTTCAATTTTTTTCATGCCAAACACTAAAATTTTCATTTTTATTAGTGATCTATTTGCCTTATCTTTTTCTTTACGAAAAAAAAGGAAAAGTGAGAACTCAAGTTTGGATTTGAAAAAAAATTGAACATCCAAAATCGAAATGCACAAATTCTGAGAGAGAGAATTCCAAAAAATATCTATGATTTTTTGGGATTGTAAACTCTTTTAGTTTTTTATATAATAGTTTTTGCAATCAACGAAAAACGTGGGGTGAGGCATTTTTAACTGAGTGTTGACTCCCAAACCATATGTCATTTCTACCAAAAGTTATTGCCATTACGATACATTAATTGATCAAAACCTTGATGATGATCTATGATTATGAGGTCAGCTTTTTGTAAACATGCAAAAAGTGGGTTGTTTGGCTCTAGTAAATATCCCACCGCACGTTAACTTGAGAATATAATTTTTTTCTACTCCTTGAAATTATTGAATCATTAGGTCATTTGTATCTTCAACATGTTTCAAGCTTGCATATCCATTTTTAAATCTAGTTAGGATCAATTAGAAATCACTTTCTTATAAAATTCCATGCTATTAGGAGTTGTACTAGTGGAATTTCCCAAACATGGATAACTAAACTTTGGTGTTCATTTTTAGTGCGTGCAAAAATTTTCTTCACTTACATTTATTATAGTTTTCAATTTTTTGCATATGTAAATCATAAAATTTTCCTTTTTTTGTGATTTACCTGCCTTATCTTTTTTAATACGAAAAAAACGGAGAGTGAAAACTCAAGTTTGGATTTGAAAAAAAATTGAACATCCAAATTGGAAAGGCACAAATGTAGAGAGAGATAAGTCAAAGAAGTATCTGTGATTTTTAGGGATTGTAAACACTTTTAGATTTTCATATGTTAGGTTTTGCGATCAATGGAAAAGGGCGGGCAAGGGAATTTGAACTGAGTGTTGACTCCCAAACCATATGTCATTTCTAACAAAAAGTATTGTTGTTATGCATCAGTAGCCAATCAGAACCTTTATGATGATCTATGATTTATAGGTCAGCTTGTTTTAAATGGGAAAAAGTGGGTTGTTTGGCTCGGGTGAATATCCCACCATACGTTAACTTAAGAATTTAATTTTTTCTACTCTTTGTAATTTTTGGATCATTAGGTCATTTGAATCTTCAACAAGTTTCTGGCATGCATATCCATATTTAAATCATGTTAGGCTCAATTAGAAATCTTTTTCTTATAAAATTCCAAGCTATTAGGGGTTGCACTAGTGGAATTTCCCAAACATGGATAACAAAACTTCGGAGTTCATTTTTAGTGCGTGAAATTTTTTTCTTCGCTTACATTTATTATAATTTTTAATTTATTTAATACATAAACTCTAAAATTTTCATTTTTAGTGATCTATTTGCATTATCTTTTTTATTTACGAGAAAAATGGAAGAGTGAAAACTCAAGTGTGGAATAGAAAAAAAATTGAACATCCAAAATCGAAATGCACAAATGCTGAGAGAGATAATTCCAAAAAGAATTTGTGATTTATAGGGATTCTAAACTCTTTTAGTTTTTTATGTTTTAGGTTTTGCAATCTTTGGAAAACAGGGGGCGAGGCAATTTGAACTGAGTCTTGACTCCCAAACCTTAAGTCATTTCTAACAAAAATTATAGGCATTACGTATCACTAATCGATCAAAACCTTTACAATGATCTATGATTGTTAGGTCAACTTTTTGTAAATAGGAAAAAAGTGGGTTGTTTGGCTCTAGTAAATATCCCACCGCACGTTTACTTGAAGATTTAATTTTTTCTACTCAAAATTTTTGTATCATTAGGTCATTTAAATTCTTCAACATGTTTTAGACATGCATATCCATATTTAAATCTTGTTAGGATCAATTAGAAATCCCTATCTTATAAAATTCCAAGCTATTAGGGGTTATACAAGTGGAATTTCCGAAACATGGAGAACAAAACTTTGGTGTTCATTTTTAGTGCGTGAAAAACTTTTCTTCACTTACATTTATTATAGTTTTCAATTTTTTTCATGCGTAACATTAAAATTTTCATTTTGTTGTGATCTATTTGCCTTATCTTTTTCTTGATGTAAAAAAGGGAGAGTGAAAAAAAATTTGAACATCCAAAATCGAAATGCACAAATTCTGAGAGAGATAATTCCAAAAAGTATAAGTGATTTTTTGGGATTGTAAAATATTTTAGTTTTTTATATATTAGGTTTTGCAATCAACGAAAAACGGGGGGCGAGGCATTTTTAACTGAGTGTTGACTCCCAAACCATAAGTCATTTCTAACAAAAGTTATTGCCATTACGTGTCATTAATCGATCAAAACCTTTACGATGATCTATGATTGTTAGGTCAACTTTTTGTAAATAGGCAAAAAGTAAGTTGTTTGACTCTGGTAAATATCCCACCGCACATTAACTTGAGAATTTAATTTTTTCTACTCCCTGAAATTATTGAATCATTAGGTCATTTGCATCTTCAACGTGTTTCAAGCTTGCATATCCATATTTAAATCTAGTTAGGATCAATTAGAAATCACTTTCTTATAAAATTCCATGCTATTAGGGGTTGTACTATTGAAATTTCCCAAACATGGATAACAAAACTTTGGTGTTCATTTTTAGTGCGTGCAAAAATTTTCTTCATTTATATTTATTATAGTTTTCAATTTTTTGCATATGTAAACTATAAAATTTTCATTTTTTTGTGATCTACTTGCTTATCTTTTTTAATACAATAAAAAACGGAGAGTGAAAACTCAAGTTTGGATTTGAAAAAAAATTGAGCATCCAAAATGGAAAAGCACAAATCTAGAGAGAGATAAGTCAAAGAAGTATCTGTGATTTTTAGGGATTGTAAACACTTTTAGATTTTTATATGTTAGGTTATGCATTCAATGAAAAAGGGCCGGCAAGGGAATTTGAATTGAGTGTTGACTCCCAAACCATATGTCGTTTCTAACAAAAATTATTGTTGTAATGCATCATTAATCAATCAGAACCATTACGATGATCTATGATTTATAGGTCAGCTTGTTTTAAATGGGAAAAAATTAGGTTGTTTGGCTCGGGTGAATATCCCACCATAAGATAACTTAAGAATTTAATTTTTTCTACTCCTTGTAATTTTTGGATCATTAGGTCATTTGCATCTTCAACAAGTTTCAAGCATGCATATCCATATTTAAATCATGTTAGGATCAATTAGAAATCTCTTTCTTATAAAATTCCAAGCTATTAGGGGTTGCATTAGTAGAATTTCCTAAACATGGATAACAAAACTTTTGTGTTCATTTTTAGTGCATGAAATTTTTTTCATCATTTATTATTGTTTTCAATTTTTTGCATACATAAACTCTAAACTTTTCATTTTGTTGTGATCTATTTGCCTTATATTTTTGTTTACGAGTAAAAAAGGGAGAGTGAAAACTCAAGTTTGGATTTGAAAAAAAAATGAAAATTGAAACGCACGAATGCAGAGAGAGATAATTCCAAAAAGTTTGTGTGATTTTTAGGGATTGTAAACTCTTTATGTTTTTCATATATTAGGTTTTTACTCTCACTTATAATGCCGTAGGGCCAAATGGAAGGATGCAACAGCGTGAGGGGGAATGTTGGAAGATGAAGGCATATTGGGAGATGTGCCATTTTATAAAAAAATATTTTATACATCATTTGCAGCAAGCTGGGAGTTCTTGTTGTTCTCTCACCCCCAGCTTGAGGGGGACTATTGGAAGATAAGATCAAGCCCAAACAACCAAGGAATGCCCACATATGTAAGATTATTACAAGATGGGCCACATGACCAAGGAAGGCCCACAAGATGAGCCCAAACCCATAAGAAGTAGGACCCACAATGATTACCCTGAGCTGGCATCTTTATCACATCAATTGGAAGATCAAGAAGGACTCCTAGTTCTACTCAAGTTAGTCTTCTAGTTGTTTAGATAGACTTACTTAAATTGGACTTACTTAAATCGAAGAGTTAGAGTTGTAATGTAATTAGGATTGAATGATAAGTTGTATAAGGACTCTACATCTTCCTCTACTATAAATAGAGGTTCATGTATTTTGATTACAACAAGTTATTGATGTCAATGAAGTATCTCACTTTTCAGTAAATTCAACAAGCCCAAACGACCAAGGAAGGACCACATATGTAAGATTATTATAAGATGGGCCACATGACCAAGGAAAGCCCACAAGATGGGCCCAAGCCCATAAGAAGTAGGACCCACAATGATTACCAAGAGATGGCATCCTTATCACATCAGTTGGAAGATCAAGAAGGACTCACAAAAGTATCTTTATCTTAGGTTCACGACCAAGAAGAGTTTTAGTATAAGTTATATTTGTCTTTTATCAATATTGAGTTACCTAATTATGTTAGGACATACCTTAAGTGTTAGAGTTTGGGTGTAATTGGGACAAGGGTAGTTTTATCGTAATTGGACTCTATTACCTTCCTCTATTATAAATAGAGGTTCATGTACTCTGATTAAATCAAGTTATTGATGTCAATGAAGTAATTCACTTTTCAATAAATTCAATAATTACAAATCTCTTTCTTAAAAATTTCCAAGCTATTAGGGGTTGTACTAGTGGAATTTCCCAAACATGGATAACAAAACTTTGGTGTTCATTTTTAATGCATGAAAAACTTTTCTTCACTTACATTTATTATAATTTTCAATTTTTTGCATGCGTAAACACTAAAATTTTCATTTTTTTGTTATCTATTTGACTTATCTTTTTGTATACAAGAAAGAAGGGAGAGTGAAAAATCAAGTTTGGATTTAAAAAAAATTAACATCCAAAATAGAAATGCACAAATGCAGAGAGAGATAATTCCAAAAATTATCTATGATTTTTAAGGATTGTATACTCTTTTAGATTTTTATATATTAGGTTCTGCAATCAATGGAAAAGGGGAGGCATGGGAATTTTAACTGAGTATTGACTTCCAAATCATAAGTCATTTCTAACAAAAATTATTACCGTTATGCATCATTAATCAATCAAAACCTTTACGATGATCAATAATTTATAGGTCAACTTTTTTTAAATGGGAAAAAAGTGGGTTGTTTGGCTCGGGAATACCCCACCGTACGTTAACTTGAAAATTTAATTTTTTCTACTCCATGTAATTTTTGGATCATTAGGTCATTTGCATCTTCATCATGTTTCAGGCATGCATATCCATATTTAAATCGTGTTAGGATCAATCAGACATCTCTTTCTTATGAAATTTCAAGCTATTAGGGGTTGTACAAGTGGAATTTTCCAAACATGGATAACAAAACTTTGGTGTTCATTTTTAGTGGTTGAAATTTTTTTCTTCACTTACATTTATTAAAGTTTTCAATTTTTTGTATACATAAATTCTAAAATTTTCATTTTTTTTGATATATTTGCCTTATCTTTTTGTTTACGAGAAAAAACGGAGAGTGAAAACTCAAGTTTGGATTTGAAAAAAAATTGAACATCTAAAATGGAAATGCATAAATGAAGAGAAAGATAATTCCAAAATGTATCCGTGTTTTTCTTGGATTGTGAACTCTTTTAGTTTTTTATATATTAGGTTATACAATCATCGCAAAAGGGGGGCGAGGGAATTTCAACTGAGTGTTGACTCCCAAACCATAAGTCATTTCTAACAAAAATTATTGTCGTTACACATCATTAATCGATCAAAACCTTTACGATGATCTATGATTGTTAGGTCAGCATTTTTTAAATAGGAAAAAAGTGGGTTGTTTGGCTTTGGTGGATATCCTAACGCACGTTAACCTGAGAATTTAATTATTTCTACTCGAAATTTTTTTGTCATCAGGACATTTGCATCTTCAAAATATTTCAGGCATGCATATCCATATTTGAAACATGTTAGGATCAATAAGAAATCGCTTTCTTATAAAATTCCATGTTATTAGGGGTTGTACTAGTGGAATTTCCCAAACATGGATATCATAAACTTTGGTGTTCATTTTTAGTGCGTGAAAGTTTTTTCATCACTTAAATTTATTATAGTTTTCAATTTTTTGCATGTAAACTCTAAAATTTTCATTTTCTTGTGATCTATTTGCCTTAACATTTTTGTTTACGAGAAAAATGGGTGAGTGAAAACTCAAGTTTGGATTTGAAAAAAAATTGAACATCCAAAATGGAAATACACAAATGCAGAGAGAGATAATTCCAAAAAGTATCTGTGATTTTTTGGGATGGTGAACTCTTTTAGTTTATTATATATTAGGTTATACAATCATAGGAAAAGGCGGGCGAGAGAATTCCAACTTAGCGTTGACTCCCAAACCATATGTCATTCTAACAAAAATTATTGCCGTTACGCATCATTAATCGATCAAAACCTTTACGATGATCTATGATTGTTAGGTCAGCATTTTTTAAATAGGAAAAACGTGGGTTGTTTGGCTTTGGTGGATATCCCACCGCACGTTAACTTGAGAATTTAATTTTTTCTACTCCTTGAAATATTTTTGTCATTAGGTCATTTGCATCTTCAATATGTTTTAGGCATGCATATCCATATTTGAAACATTTTAGGATCAATTAGAAATCTCTTTCTTATAAAATTTCATGCTATTAGGGGTTGTACTAGTGGAATTTCCTAAACATGGATAACAAAAATTTTGGTGTTCATTTTTAGTGCGTGAAAGTTTTTTCTTCACTTAAATTTATTATAGTTTTCAATTTTTTGCATATATAAACTCTAGAATTTTCATTTTGTTGTGATCTATTTGCCTTAACTTTTTTGTTTTTGAGAAAAATGGGAGAGTTAAAACACAAGTTTGGATTTGAAATTAAATTGAACTTTCAAAATGGAAATGCACAAATGCAGAGAGAGCTAATTCCAAAAAGTATCAGTGATTTTTTGGAATTGTGAACTCTTTTCGTTTATTATATATTAGGTTATACAATCATCGAAAAGGGGGGCAAGGGAATTTGAACTGAGTGTTGACTCCCAAACCATAAGTCATTTCTAACAAAAATTATTTTTACTACGCATCATTAATCGGTCAAAACCTCTACGATGATCTATGATTGTTAGGTCAGCTATTTGTAAATAAGAAAAAAGTAGGTTTTTTGGCACTGGTAAATATCCCACAACATGTCTACTTGAGAATTTTTTTTTTCTACTCCTTGAAATTTTTGAATCATTAGGTCATTTACATTCTTCAACATGTTTTAGGCATGCGTATCCATATTTAAATCTTGTTAGGATCAAGTTGAAATCTCTTTCTTATAAAATTCCTTGCTAGTAGGGGTTGAACTAGTGAAATTTCCCAAACATGGATAACCAAACTTTAGTGTTCATATTTAGTGTGTGAAAAAAGTTTTCTTCACTTACATTTATTATAGTTTTCAATTTTTTGCAAGCATAAACTCTCAAATTTTCATTTTGTTGTGATCTATTTGCCTTATCTTTTAGTTTATGAGAAAAAAGGGAGAGTGAAAACTTAAATTTGGATTTGAAAAAAAATTGACATCCAAAATGGAAGTGCACAAATGTAGAAAGAGATAATTCCAAAAACTATATGTGATTTTGAGGGATTGTAAACTGTTTTTGATTTTTATATATTAGGTTCTGCAATTAATGGAAAAGGGCGGGCGAGGGAATTTTAACTAATTGCTCACTCCCAATCCTTAAGTCATTTCTAACAAAAAAAAATTCCATTATGAATCATTAATCAATCAAAAAATTATGATGGTCTGTGATTTATAGGTCAGCTGTTTTTAAATGGGGAAAAAGTGGGTTATTTGACTAGGGTAAATGTCCCATCGTATGTTGACTTGAGAATTTTATTTTTTCTACTCCTTGAAATTTTTGGTTCAATAGGTCATTTGCATCTTCAACATGTTTCAGGCATGCGTAACCATATTTAAATCATTTTAGGATCAATTAGAAATCTCTTTCTTATAAAATTCCAATATATTAGGGGTTATACTAGTGGAATTTCCCAAAAATGGATAACAAAATTTTGGTGTTCATTTTTAGTGCATGAAAAACTTTTCTTCACTTACATTTATAATATTTTTCAATTTTTTCCTTGCGTAAAGTCTAAATTTTTTTTTGTTGTCATCTGTTTGCCTTATCTTTTTGTTTACGAGAAAAAAGGGAGAGTGAAAACTCAAGTTTGGATTTGAAAAAAAATTGAACATCCAAAATGGAAGTGCACAAATGCAGAGAGAGATAATTCCAAAAAGTATATGTGATTTTTTGGGATTGTAAAATATTTTATATTTTTATATATTAGGTTTTGCAATCGATGGAATAGGGGTGTCGAGGGAATTTTAACTGAGTGTTGACTCCTAAACCATAAGTCATTTCTAAAAAAAATTATTGACAATATGCATCTTTAATCGATCAAAACCTTTACGATGATCAATGATTTATACATTTGCTTTTTTGAAATGGGAAAAAAGTGGGTTGTTTTACTCGGGTGAATATCCACCGTATGTTAACTTGAGAATTTAATTTTTTCTACTACTTTAAATTTTTGAATCATTTGGTCATTTGCATCTTCAACATGTTTCAGGCATGCATATCCATATTTAAATCTTGTTAGGATCAATTAGAAATATCTTTCTTTTAAAATTTCAAGCTATTAGGGGTGGTACTAGTGGAATTTCCCAAACATGCATAACAAAACTTTGGTGTTCATTTTCAGTGCGTGAAAAACTTTTCTTCACTTACATTTATTATAGTTATCAACTTTTTGCATGTGTACACTCTAAAATTTTCATTTTTTTGTGATTTATTTGCCTTATCTTTATGTTAACAAGAAAAAAGGGAGTATGAAAGTTCAATTTTGGATTTGAAAAAAATTGAACATCCAAAATGGAAATGCACAAATGCAGAGAGAGATAATTTAAAAAAGTATCTGTGATTTTTAGGTATTGTAAACTCTTTTAGTTTTTTATATATTAGGTTCTGCAATCAATAGAAAAAGGGCAGCATGGGAATTTTAACTGAGTAATGACTCCCAAACCATAAGTCATTTCTAACAAAAATTATTGGCGTTATGCATCATTAATCGATCAAAACCTTTAAGATGATCTATGATTTATAGGTCAGCTTTTTTTAAATGGCAAAAAGGTGGATTGTTTGTCTCAGGTCAATATCCCACCGTATGTTAACTTAAGAATTTTATTTTTTCTACTTGAAATTTTTGGATCATTAGGTCATTTGCCTCTTCAACTTGTTTCAGGCATGCATATCCATACTTAAATCATGTTAAGATCAATTATAAATCTCTTACTTATAAAATTCCAAGCTATTAGGGGTTGTTCTAGTGGAATTTCCCAAACATGGATAACAAAATTTGGTGTTCATCTTTAGTGCGTGAAAAGTTTTTCTTGACATACATTTTTTTATAGTTTTCAATTTTTTGCATACATAAACTCTTAAATTTACATTTTTTTGTGATCTATTTGCCTTATCTTTTTGTTTACGAGAAAAAAATGGAGTGTGAAAACTCAAGTTTGGATTTGAAAAAAAATATAACATAAAAAATGGAAATGCACAAATGCAGCGAGAGATAACTCCAAATAGTATCTGTGATTTTTTAGGATTGTAACACTTTTAGTTTTTTATATATTAGGTTAAGCTATCATCGGTAAAGGGGGAGGGGGGGGGGGGGGGGGGGGGGGGGGGGGGGGGTGAGGGAATTTGAACTGAGTGTTGACTCCCAAACCATAAGTAATTTCTAACAAAAATTATTGTCTTTACACATCATTAATAGATCAAAACCTTTATGATGATCTATGATTGTTAGGTCAGCACTTTTTAAATTATAAAAAAGTGGGTTGTTTGGATCGGGTGAATATCCCACCGCACGTTAACTTGAGAAATTAATTTTTTCTACTCCTTGAAATTTTTTGGTCATTAGGTCATTTGTATCTTCAACATGTTTCAGGCATGCATATCCATATTTAAAACATGTTAGGATCATTTAGAAATCTATTTCTTATAAAATTCCATGCTATTAGGGGATGTACTAGTGGAATTTCTCAAGTTAAAGAGTAACAAAAACTTTGGTGTTCATTTTTAGTGAGTGAAAATTTTTTCTTCACTTACATTTATTATAGCTTTCTATTTTTTGCACACATAAACTCTAAAATTTTAATTTTGTTGTCATCTATTTGCCTTATCTCTTTTGTTTACGAGAAAAATGGGAGAGTGAAAACCCAAGTTTGGATTGGCAAAAAAGTTGAACTTCCAAAATCGAAATGCACAAATTCTGAGAGAGATAATTCCAAAAATCTGTGATTTTTAGGAATTGTAAACTCTTCTAGTATTTTATATATTAGGTTTTTCATTCATCAGAAAACGGAGAGCGAGGGATTTTTAACTGAGTGTTGACTCCCAAACCATAAGTCATTTCTAACCAAAATTATTGCCATTACACATCATTAATCGATCAAAACCTTTACGAAGATCTATGATTGTTAGGTCAGTTTTTTGTAAATATGCAAAAAGTGGGTTGTTTGGCCGTGGTAAATATCCCACTGCACGTCAACTTGAGAATTTAATTTTTTCTACTCCAAGAAATTTTTGAATCATTAGGTCATTTTCATCTGCAACATGTTTCAGGCATACATATCCATATTTAAATTTTTTTAGGATCAATTAGAAATCACTTCCCTATAGAATTCCATGCTATTAGGGATTGTACAAGTGGAATTTCCCAACATGGATAACAAATCTTTGGAGTTCGTTTTTAGTGCCTTAAAAAATTTCCTTCACATACATTTATTATTGTCCTCAAATTTTTACATGCGTAAACTCTAAAATTTTCATTTTGTTGTGATCTATGTGGCTTATCTTTTTTTTTTTTTTACGAGAAATACAGAGAGTGAAAACTCATGTTTGGATTTGAATAAAAATTGAACTTCCAAAATGAAAATGCTCAAATGCAGAGAGAGATAATTCCAAAAAGTATCTGTGATTTTTTGGGATTGTAAAATCTTTTAGATTTTTATATATTAGGTTCTGCAATCAATGGAAAAGCAGAGGAAGGGAATTTTAACTGAGTGTTGACTCCCAAACTATAAATCATTTCTGACAAAAATTATTGCCATTATGCATCATTAATCGATCAAAACCATTACGTTGATCTATGATTTATAGGTCAACTTTTTTTAAATGGGAAAAAGTGGGTTGTTTGGCTCGAGTGAATATCCCACTATATGTGAACTTGTGAATTTAATTTTTTTTCCACTCGATGAAATTTTTGGCTCATTAGGTCATTTGCATCTTCAACATGTTTCAGGAATGCATGTCGATATTTAAATCTTGTTAGGATCAACTAGAAATCTCTTTCTTATAAAATTCCAAGCTATTAGGGGTTGTACTTGAGAAATTTCCCAAACATGGATAACAAAACTTTGGTTTTCATTTTTAGTGCAAAATTTTTCTTCACTTAAATTTATTATAGTTATCAATTTTTTGCATACATAAACTCTAAATTTTCATTTTGTTGTGATCTATTTGCCTTATCTTTTTGTTTACAAGAAAAAATGGAGAGAGAAAACTCAAGTTTGGATTTTAAAAAAAAATTAACATCCAAAATGGAAATTCACAAATGCAAAGAGAGATAATTCCAAAAAGTATCTGTGATTTTTTGGGATTGTAAACTCTTTTAGTTTTTTATATTAGGTTATGCAATCATGCAAAAAGAGGAGGCGAGGGAATTTTAACTGAGTGTTGACTCCCAAACCAGAAGTCATTTTTAACAAAAATTATTGCCATTATGCATCATTAATCGCTCAAAACCTTTACAATGATCTATGATTGTTAGGTCAACTTTTTGTAAAGGGGAAAGAAGTGGGTTGTTTGGCTTGGGTCAATATCCCACCACATGTTAACTTGAGAATTTAATTTTTTCTACTCCTTGAAATGTTTTGGTCATTAGGTCATTTGCATCTTTAACATGTTTAAGACATGCATATCAGTATTTGAAACATGTTAGGATCAATTAGAAATGTCTTTCTTATAAAATTTCCTGCTATTAAGGGTTGTACTAGTGGAATTTCCGAAAAATGGATAACAAAACTTATGTGTTCATTTTGAGTGCGTGAAAATTTATTATTGACTTATATTTATTATGCTTTCAATTTTTTGTATACATAAAGTCCAAAATTTTCATTTTGTTGTGATCTATTTGCCTTATCTATTTGTCTACGAGAAAAATGGGAGACTAAAAACTCAAGTTTGGGTTTGAAAAAAAATTGAACATCCAAAATCGAAATGTACAAATGCTGAGAGAGATAATTTCAAAAAGTATCTGTGGTTTTTAGTGATTGTAAACTCTTTTACTTTTTTATATATTAGGTTTTGAAATCATCGGAAAATGGGGGACGAGGGAAATTTAACTGGGTGTTGACCCCTAAACCATAAGTCATTTCTAACAAAAATTATTGCCGTTACGCATCATTAATCGATCAAAACGTTTACGATGATCTATGATTGTTAGGTCAGCATTTTTTAAATGGGAAAAAAGTGGGTTGTTTGTCTGGGGTGAATATTCCACCGTACGTTAACTGGAGAATTTAATGTTCTCTACTCCTTGAAATTTTTGGATCATTAGGTTATTTGCATCTTCAACATATTTCAGGCATGCATATCCATATTTAAATCATGTTAGGATCAATTATAAATCTCTTTCTTATAAATTTCCAAGATATTAGGGGTTGTACTAGTGGAATTTCTCAAACATGGATAAAAAAAAATTTGTGTTCATTTTTTTGTGCATGAAAAAAATTTCTGCATTTAAATTTATTATAGTTTTCAATTTTTTGCATACATAAACTCTAAAATATTCATTTTTTTGTGATTTATTTGCCCTTTCTTGTTTTTTTACGAGAAAAAAAGGGAGAGTGAAAACTCAAATTTGGATTTGGAAAAAAAAGTTGAACATCCAAAATGGAAAAGCACAAATGCAGAGAGTGATAATTCCAAAAAGTATTTGTGATTTTTTTTGGTTTGTAAACTCTTTTAGTTTTTTATATTAGGTTATGCAAGGGGGTGGGGGAGAGAAGGTTGGGGAATTTTAACTGAGTGTTGACTCCTAAACCATAAGTCATTTTTAACAAAACATTTGTCGTTATGCATTATTAATCGATTAAAACCTGTACGATGATCTATGATGGTTAGGAGATCATTTTTTAAATGGTAAAAAAGGGGTTGTTTAAATCGGGTGAATATCCCACCGCATGTTAACTTGAGAATTTAATTTTTTCTTGTCCTTGAAATTTTTAGGTCATTAGTTCATTTGCATCTTCAACATGTTTCAGGCTTGAATATCCATATTTGAAACATGTTAGGATCAATTATAAATCTCTTTCTTATAAAATTCCATGGTATTGGGGGTTGTACTAGTAGAATTTCCCAAACATGGTTAACAAAAACTTTGGTGTTCATTTTTAGTGCGTGAATTTTTTTTCTTTACATACATTTAATTATGTTTTCAATTTTTTGCATTCATAAACTCTGAAATTTTCATTTTGTTCTGATCTATTTGCCTTATCTTTTTTGTTTACGAGAAAAATGGTTGTGTTAAAACTCAAGTTTGGATTAGAGAAAAAATTGAACATCCAAAATTGAAATGCACAAATGCTGAGAGAGATAATTACAAAAAGTATCTGTTATTTTTATGGATTGTAAACTCTTTTAGTTTTTTATATATTAGGGTTTGCTATCTTTGGAAAAAGGGGGCGAGGAATTTTTAACTGAGTGTTGACACCCAAACCATAAGTCATTTCTAACAAAAATTATAGCCATTACGCATCTTTAATTGATCAAAACCTTTACAATGATCTATGATTCTTAGGTCAGCTTTTTCTAAATAGGCAAAAAGTGGGTTGTTTGGCTCAAGTAAATATCCCACCGCACGTTAACTTGAAAATTTAATTTTTTCTACTCCTTGAAATTTTTGAATCATTAGGTCATTTGCATTCTTCAACATGTTACAGGCATGCATATCCATATTTAAATCTTTTAGGATCAATTATAAATCTCTTTCTTATAAAATTCCTTGCCATTATGGGTTGTACTAGTGAAATTTCACAAACATGGATAACAAAACTTTGGTGTTCATTTTTAGTGTGAGAAAATTTGTTCTTCATTTACATTTATTATAGTTTTCAATTTCTTGCATACAGAAACTCTAAAATTTTCATTTTCTTGTGATCTATTTGCTTTATCTTTTTTGTTTACGAGAAAAATGGTAGAGTGAAAACTCAAGTTTGGAATGAAAAAAAATTGAACATCCAAAACCGAAATGCACAAATGCTGAGAGAGATAATTCTAAAAAGTATCTGTGATTTTTAGGGATTGTAAACTCTTTTATTTTTTTTATATATTAGGTTTTGAAAACAATGGAAAACGGGTGTGAGGCATTTTTAACTGAGTGTTGACTCCCAAAACCATAAGCCATTTCTAACAAAAATTATAGCCATTACGCATCATTAATCGATCAAAACATTTACGATGATCTATGATTGTTAGGTCACCTTTTTTTAAATAGGCAAAAAGTGGGTAATTTGGCTCCTATAAATATCCCATTGCACGTTAACTTGAAAATTTAATTTTTTCTACTCAAAATTTTGGAATCATTAGGCCATTTGAATTTCTTCAACTTGTTTCAGGCATGCATAGCCATATTTAAGTCTTGTGAGGATCAATTAGAAATCTCTTTCTTAAAAAATTCCAAGCTATTAGGGTTTGTACTAGTGGAATTTCGCAAACATGGATAACAAAACTTTGGAGTTCATTTTTAGTTCGTGAAATAAGTTTCTTCACTTACATTTATTATATTTTTCAATTTTTTGCATACATAAACACAAAAAATTTCATTTTTTTGTGGTCTATTGCCTTATCTTTTTGTTTATGAGAAAAAAGCGAGAGAGAAAACTCAAGTTTGGATTTTAAAAAAAATGTAACATCCAAAATAGAAATTCACAAATGCAGAGGGAGATAATTCCAAAAATTATCTGTAATTTTTAGGGATTGTAAATTCTTTCAGAGTTTTATATATTAGGTTCTGCAATCAATGGAAAAGATAATTTCATTTTTTTGTTTATTGAGTATTGACTCCCAAACCTTAAGTCATTTCTAAAAAATATTATTTCCGCTATGCATCATTAATCGATCAAAACCTTTACGATGATCTATGTTTTATAGGTCAGCTTTTTTTAAATGGGAAAAAAATGGGTTGTATGGCTCGGGTGATAAACCACTGTATGTTTACTTGAGAATTTAATTTTTTCTACTCCTTATAAGTTTTGGATTATTTGGTCATTTGCATCTTCAACATATTTCAGGCATGCATATCCATATTTAAATCATGTTAGGATCAATTAGAAATCTCTTTCTTATGAAATTCAGAGCTATTAGGGGTTGTACTAGTGGAATTTCCTAAACATGGATAAAAAAAACTTTGGTGTTCATTTTTTCTTCACTTACATTTATTATAGTTTTCAATTTTTTGCATACATAAACTCTAAAATTTTCTGTTTTTGTGATCTATTTGGCTTATCTTTTGGTTTACGAGAAAAAAGGGAGAGTGAAAACCCAAATTTGGATTTGAAAATAAATTGAACATCCAAAATGGAAATACACAAATGCAGAGAGAGATAATTCCAAAAAAGTATCAGTAATTTTTTGGGATTGTTAACTCTTTTAGTTTTTTTATATATTAGGTTATACAATCATCGGAAAAGGGTGGCGAGGGAATTTCAACTTAGTGTTGACTCCTAGACCATAAGTCATTTCTAACAAAAATTATTTCCGTTACGCATCATTGATCGATCAAAACCTTTACGATGATCTATGATTGTTAGGTCAACATTTTTTAAATGGGAAAAAAATGGGTTGTTTGGCTTTGGTTAATATCCCATCGCACGTTAACTTGAGAGTTTAATTTTTTCTACTCCTTGAAATTTTTTGGTCATTAGGTCATTTGCGTCTTCTACTTGTTTCAGGCACGCATATCCAAATTTGAAACATGTTAGGATCAATTAGAAATCTTTCGTATAAAATTCCATCCTATTAGGGGTTGTTCTAGTGGAATTTTCCAAACATGGATAATAAAACCTTTGGTGTTCATTTTTAGGGCGTGAAAGTTTTTTCTTCACTTAAATTTATTATAGTTTTAAATTTTTTGCATATACTCTAAAATTTTTATTTTGTTGTGATCTAGTTGCCTTAAATTTTTTGTTTATGAGAAAAATGGGAGAGTGAAAACTCAAGTTTGGATTTGAAAAAAAATTGAACATCCAAAATGAAAATGAAAAAATACAGAGAGAGATAATTTCAAAAAGTATATGTGATTTATTGGGATTCTGAAATCTTTTAGTTTTTTATATATTAGGTTATACAATCATCTGGAAAGGGGGGTGATGGAATTTCAACTAAGCGTTGACTCCCAAAACATAAGTTATTTCTAACAAAAATTATTGCCGTTACACATCATTAATCGAACAAAATCTTTACGATGATCTATAATTGTTATGTCAGCTTTTTGTAAATAGGCAAAAAGTGGGTTGTTTGGCACTGGTAAATATCCCACCGCACGTTAACATGAGAATTTAGTTTTTTCTACTCAAAAATTTTGAATCATTAGGACTTTTGCATTCTTCAACATGTATCAGGCATACATTTCCATATTTAAATCCTATTAGGATCAATTAGAAATCTCTTTCTTATAAAATTTAATGCTATTAGTGGTTGTAGTAGTGGAATTTCCCAAACATAGATAAATAAACTTTGGTGTTCTTTTTTTAGAGTGTGAAAAAGTTTTCTTCACTTACATTTATTATAGGTTTCAATTTTTTGCATGCTTAAACTATAAAATTTTCATTTTCTTGTGATCTATTTCCCTTATCTTTTTGTTTACGAGAAAAAAGGGTGAGTCAAAACTCAAGTTTGGATATGAAAAAAAATTGAACATACAAATGGAAGTGAAAAAATGTTGAGAGAGATAATTCTTTTAGATTTTTATATATTCGGTTCCGCAATCAATGAAAAAGAGGGGGCGAGGGAATTTTAACTAAGTGTTGACTCCCAAACCATAAGTCATTTCTTACAAAATTTATTGCGGTTATGCATCATTAATCGATAAAAAACTTTACGATGATCTATGATATATAGCTCAACTTTTTTTAAATGGGAAAAAAGTGGGTTGTTTGACTCAGGTGAATTTCCCATCGTATGTTAACTTGAGAATTTTATTTTTTCTACTCAAAAATTTTGTATCATTAGGTCGTATGCATCTTTAACTTATTACAGGCAGGCGTATTCATATTTAATTAATTTTAGGATGAATTAGAAATCTCATTCTAATAAAATTCCAAGCTATTTGGGGTTGTACTAGTTAAATTTCCCAAACATGGATCACAAAACTTTGGTGTTTATTTTTAGTGCGTGAAAAAATTTTCTTCACTTACATTTATTATAGTTTTCAATTTTTTGCTTGCGTAAATTCTAAAATTTTCAAATTTTTGTGATCTATTTGCCTTATCTTTTGTTTACATGAAAAAAGGGAGAGTGAAAACTCAAGTTTGGATTTGAAAAAAAATTGAACATCCAAAATGGAAGTGCACAAATGGACAGAGATAATTCCAAAGAGTTTATGTGATTTTTGGGGATTCTAAACTCGTTTAAATTTTTATATATTACGTTATGCAATCAAAAGAAAAGTTGGGGCAATGGAATTTTAACTGAGTGTTGACTCCCAAACCAAAAGTCATTTCGAAAAAATATTATTGCCGTTATGCATCATTAATCGATCAAAACCTTTACGATGATCTATGATTTATAGGTCAGCTTTTTTTAAAGTGGAAAAAAGTGGGTTGTTTGACTCGGGTGAATACCCCACCGTATGTTAACTTGAGAATTTTATTTTTTCTACTCCTTGAAAATTTTGGATCATTAGGTCATTTGCATCTTCAACATGTTTTAGGCATGCATATCCATATTTAAATCTTTTTAGGATCAATTAGAAATCTATTTCTTATAAAATTCCAAGATATTTGGGGTTGTACTAGTGGAATTTCCCAAACATGCATAACAAAACTTTGGTGTTCATTTTTAGTGTGTGAAAAAATTTTCTTGAATTACATTTATTATAGTTTTCAAATTTTTGCATGTGTAAATTATGAAATTATCATTTTGTTGTGATCTATTTGCCTTATCTTTTTTATTATGAGAAAAAAGGGAGAGTGAAAGCTCAAGTTTGGATTTGAAAAAAAATTGAACTTCCAAAATGGAAATGCACAAATGTAGAGAGAGATAATTCCAAAAATTATCTGTGATTTTTAGGGATGGTAAACTCTTTAAGACTTTATATATTAGGTTATGCAATCAATTGAAAAAGGGGGTGTGGGGATTTTAACTGAGTATTGACTCCCAAACCATAAGTCATTTCCAACAGAAATAATTGCCATTATACAACATTAATTGATCAAAACCTTTACGATGATCTATGATTTATAGGTCATCTTTTTTTAAACACAAAAAAGTGGGTTGATTGGCTCGGGTGAATATCCCGCCGTACGTTAACTTGAGAATTTAATTTTTTCTACTCCTTGAAATTTTTGGATCATTAGATCATTGTCCTTTTCAACATGTTTCAGGCATGCATATCCATATTTAAATCATGTTAGGGTAAATTAGAAATCTCTTTCTTATAAAATTCCAAGCTATTTGGGGTTGTTCTAGTGGAATTTCCCAAACAAGGATAACAAAAACTTTGGTGTTCATATTTAGTGCATGAAATTTTTTTCTTCGCTTACATTTATTATAGTTTTCTATTTTTTACATACATAAACTCTAAAATTTTTATTTTTTTGTGATCTATTTGCCTGATCTTTTTTGTTTATGAGCTAAATGGGAGAATGGAAACCCAAGTTTGGATTTGGAAAAAAATTGAACATCCAAAATCAAAATGCACAAATGCCGAGAGAGATAATTCCAAAAAGTATCTTTGATTTTTAGGAATTGTAAACTCTTTTAGTTTTGTTAATATTAGGTTTTGTAATCATCGATAAACGTGGAGTGAAGCATTTTTAACTGAGTGTTGACTCCCAAACCTTAAGTCATTTCTAACCAAATTATTGCCATTACGCATAATCGATAGAAACCTTTCCAATGATCTATGATTGTTTGGTGAGCTTTCTTTAAATATGAAAAAGTGGGTTTTTTGGCTCTAGTAAATATCCGACCGCACATTAACTTGAGAATTTAATTTTTTCTACTTCAACATGTTTCAGGCATGCATATCCATATTTAAATCTTGTTAGAATCAATTAGAAATCTCTTTATTATAAAATTCCATGCTATTAGGGATTGTACTAGTGGAATTTCCCAAACATGGATAGCAAAACTTTGGTGTTCATTTTTAGTTCGTGCACAAATTTTCTTCGCTTACATTTATTATAATTTTCAATTTTTTGCATGCGTAAACTCTAAAATTTTCTTTTTGTTGTGAGCGGAAGAGATAGGAACTTAAGCCAAGACCAAAACATCACATTCCACCTTCGCAAGCCGATGACCACAGCGGCCCACTCTAGCGACGGCCTACTCTAGCGACAGCCCACTCTAGCAACGACCCACTTTAGCGACTCTAGCCGGACCCGGGTTAAGTTCCTATGGTCTACCAGTAATTTTAATCTGGCCTCTAGGTCGCCCCCTCCACTTAGGTCACCCCATCTGCTAGGTCAAGTACTCCGGGATTCGAACTCGCGACGTGGGAGCCCGCGCTGATACCAAATATTAAGCACCTAGCCAATACTACCCAAAAGACCGACCTGTTAGGAGCAAAAGACATAGGTACTTAACCCAAGACCATAACAGATCTATTTGCCTTGTCTTTTTGTTTACGAGAAAAATGTGAGAGCGAAACCTCAAGTTTAGATTTGAAAAAAAATTGAACATCCAAAATGGAAATGCAGAGATGCAGAGAGAGATAATTCCAAAAAGTATCAGTGATTTTTTGGGATTGTAAACTCTTTTAAATTTTTATATATTAGGTTCTGCAATCAATGGAAAAGGGGGGCGAGGAAATTTTTACTGAGTGTTGACCCCTAAACTACAAGTTATTTCTAACAAAAAAATATTTCCATTATACATCATTAATCGATCAAAATCTTTACGATGATCTATGATTTATAGGTCAAGTTTTTTTAAAAGGGAAAAAAGTGGGTTGTTTGGCTCGGGTGAATATCCCACCATACGTTAACTTGAAAATTTAATTTTTTTCCATTCCATGAAATTTTTGGATCATTAGGTCATTTGCATCTTCAACATGTTTCAGGCATGCATATCCATATTTAAATCATGTTAGGATCAACTAGAAATCTCTTTCTTATAAAATTCCAAGCTATTAGGGGTTGTAATAGCGGAATTTCCCAAACATGGATAACAAAACTTTGGTGTTCATTTTTAGTGCGTGCAAAAAAAAATTTTTCTTCCATTTATTATAGTTTTAATTTTTATCATACATAAACTCTAAAATTTTCTTTTTTTTTGTGATCTATTTGCCTTATCTTTTGTTTACGAGAAAAAGGAAGAGTGAAAACTCAAGTTTGGATTTGAAAAAAAATTGAACATCCAAAATGGAAATGCACAATTGCAGAGAGAGATAATTCCAAAAAGTATTTGTGACTTTTTTGGATTGTAAACTCCATTAGTTTTTTATATATTAGGTTATGCAATCATCAGAAAAGGGGAGGCGCGGAAATTTTAACTGAGTGTTGACTCCCAAACCATGAGTCATTTCTAACAAAAATTATTGCCGTTATGCATCATTAATAGATCAAAAACTTTACGATGATCTATGATTTATAGGTCAGCTTTTTTTAAATGGGAAAAATTGGGTTGTTTGACTCGGGTGAATATCCCACCGTATGTTAACTTGAGAATTTTAATATTTTTACTACTTGAAATTTTTGGATCATTAGGTCATTTGCATCTTCAACATGTTTCGAGCATGCATATCCATATTTAAATCATGTTAGGATCAAATAAAAATCTCTTTCTTATAAAATTCCAAGCTATTTGGGGTTGTACTAGTGGAATTTCCCAAACATGGATAACAAAACTTTGGTGTTCATTTTTAGTGCGTCAAAAACTTTTTTTTAACATGAATAACAAAACTTTGGTGTTCATTTTTAGTGTGAGAAATAATTTTCTTCACTTAAATTTATTATATTTTTCAATTTTTTGCATACATTAACTCAAAAATTTTCATTTTGTTGTGATCTATTTGCCGTATCTTTTTGTTTAAGAGAAAAAAGGGAGAGTGAAAACTCAAGTTTGGATTTGAAAAAGGATTCAACATCCAAAATAGAATTGCACAATTGTTGAGAGAGATAATTCCAAAAAGTATCTGTGATTTTTATTGATTCTAAACTCTTTCAGTTTTTTATATATTAGGTTTTGCAATCATCAGAAAAGGGGGAGGGGCGTGGCATTTTTAACTGAGTGATGACTCCCAAACCATAAGTCATTTCTAAAAAAAATTATAGCCGTTACACATCATTAATCGATAAAAATATTTAAGATGATCTATGATTGTTAGGTTTGTTTTTTGTCAAATAGGCAAAAAATCGGTTGTTTTGCTCTAGTAAATATCCCACCGCACGTTAACTTAAGAATTTTATTTTTTCTACTCCTTGAAAATTTTGGATCATTAGATCATTTTCATCTTCATCATGTTTCAGGCATGCATATCCACCGCATTTAAAACATGTTTGGATCAATTAAAAATCTCTTTCTTATAAAATTCCACCAAGCTATTAGGGGTTGTACCAACAGAATTTCCCAAATAAGGATAACAAAACTTTGGTGTTCATTTTTAGTGCGTTAAATAATTTCTTTCACTTACATTTATTATTGTTTTCAATTGTTTGCATACATAAACTCTAAAATTTTCATTTTGTTGTAATCTTTTTGCCTTATCTTTTTGTTTACGAGATAAATGGGAGAATGAAAACTCAAGTTTGGATTTGAAAAAAAACTTGAACATCCAAAATAGAAATGCACAAATGATGAAGAGATAAGTCCAAAAAGCATCTATGATTTTTAAGGATGGTAAACTCTTTTAGTTTTTCAATTATCAGAAAAGGCGGTGGGGAGGGGGGGGGGGGGGGGGGGGGGGGGGGGGTGCGAGGAATTTTTAACTGTGTGTTGAATACTAAAGCATAAGTCATTTCTAACAAAAGTTATATTCGTTACACATCCTTAATCTATCAAAACATTTACAAAAATATATGATTGTTAGCTCCGCTTTTTGTAAAATAGGCAAAAAGTGGGTTGTTTAGCTCTGGTAAATATCCCACCACACGTTAACTTGTGAATTTAATTTTGTCTACTCGAAATTTTAGGATCATTATGTCATTTGCATCTTCAACATGTTTCAGGCATGAATATCTACCAGATTTAAAACATGTTAGGATTAATTAGAAATCACTTTCTTATAAAATTCCACCAAGCTATTACAGGTTGTAGTAGCGGAATTTCCCAAACATGGATAACAAAACATTGTTGATCATTTTTAGTGCGTGAAATAGTTTTCTTCATTTACATTTATTATAGTTTTCAAGTTTTTTCATTTATAAACTCTAAAATATTCATTTTGTTGTGATCTATTTGCCTTATCTTTTTGTTTAGGAGAAAAATGGGACAGTGAAAACACAAGTTTGGATTTGAAAAAAAATTGAACAACCAAAATGGAAATGTACAAATTCGGAGAGAGATAATTCCAAAAATTAGCTGTGATTTTTAAGGATTTTAAACTCTTTTATTTTTTTATATATTAGGTTTTTCAATCATCGGAAAAGGGAGGGGGGGGGGGGGGGGGCGAGGAATTTTTAGCTGAGTGTTGACTCGCAAACCATATGTCATTTCTAACAAAAATTATAGCCATTACACTTCATTAATCGATCAAAACATTTACGATAATCTAAGATTGTTAGGTTCACTTTTTGTAAGATAGACAAAAAGTGGGTTGTTTGGCTCTAGTAAATATCCCACCGCACGTTAACTTTAGAATTTAAGTTTTTCTACTTCTTGAAATTTTTGGATCATTAGGTCATTTGAATTTTCAACATATTTTGGGTATGCTTATCCACCACATTTAAAAAATGTTAGGATCAATTAGAAATCTCTTTCTTATAAAATTCCACCAAGCTATTAGGGGTTGCAATAAAGGAATTTCCCAATCATGGAAAACAAAACATTGTTGTTAATTTTTAGTGCATGAAATAATTTCCTTCACTTACATTTATTATAGTTTTCAATTTTTAGCATACATAAACTCTAAAATTATTATTTTTGTTGTGATCTATTCGCCTTATCTTTTTGTTTACCAGAAAAATGGAAGAGTGAAAACTCATGTTTGGATTTGAAAAAAAATTGAACATCCAAAATGGAAATGCAAAAATGATGAGAGATATAATTCCAAAAAGTGTTTGTGATTTTTAAGGAATGTAAACTCTTTTAGTTTTTTATATATAAGGTTTTGCAATCATCCGAAAAGGGGGGCGAGGAATTTTTAACTGAGTGTTGACTCCAAAACCATAAATCATTTCTAAAAAAAATTATAGCCGTTACACATCATTAATCATGCAAAAAATTTATGATGATGTATGATTGTTAGGTCCCTTTTTTGTAAAATATGCAAAAAGTAGGTTTTTGGCTTTGGTAAATATCCCACCGCACGTTAACTTGAAATGTTTTTTTTCTACTCGAATTTTTTGGATCATTAGGTCATTTGCATCTTCAACATGTTTTGGGCATGCATATCCACCACATTTAAAACATGTTAGGATCAATTTGAAATCTCTTTCTTATAAAATTCCACCAAGCTATAAGGGGTTGTACTAGTGGCATTTCCCAAACATGGAAAACAAAACTTTGGTGTTCATTTTTATTGCGTGAAATAATTTTATTTACTTACATTTAATATAGTCTTCAATTTTTTGCATACATAAACTCTAAAATTTTCATTTTGCAGTGATATGTTTGCCTTATATTTTTGTTTACGAGAAAAAAGGAGAGTGAAAAATCATGTTTGGATTTTAAAAAAAGTTGAATATCCAAAATGAAATGCACAAATGCAGAGAGATAATTCGAAAAAGGATTGTAAACTTTTTTAGTTTTTTATATATTAGGTTTTCCAATCTTAAGAAAATGGGGGGCGAGGAATTTTTAACTGAGTGTTGACTCCCAAACAATTATGTCATTTCTACCAAAAATTATAGCTTTTTCACATCATTGATCAATCAAAACATTTACCATGATCTATGATTGTTAGGTTTGATTTTTGTAAAATAGGTAAAAAGTGGGTTGTTTGGCTCTGGTAAATATCCCACCGCAAGTTAACCTGAGAATTTAATTTTTTTCTACTCCTTGAAATTTTTGGATCATTAGGTCATTTGCATCATCAAAATGTTTTGGGCATGCATATCCACCATATTTAAAACAAGTTAGGTTGAATTTGAAATCTCTTTCTCATAAAATTCCACCAAGCTATTAGGGGTTGTACTAGTGGAATTTGCCAAACATGGATAACAAAACTTTGGTGTTCATTTTTAGTGCGTGAAATAATTTCTTCACTTACATTTATTGTAGTTTTCAATTTATTGCATATATAAACTCTGAAATTTTTTTGTTGTTGTGATCTATTTGCCTTATCTTTTTGTTTTTGAGAAAAAAGGGAGAGTGAAAACTCTAGTTTGGATTTGAAAAAAAATTGAACTTCCAAAATGGAATTCCACAAATTCTGAGAGAGATAATTCCGAAAAGTATCTGTGATTTTTAAGGATTGTAAACATTTTTAGTTTTTTATATATTAGGTTTTGCAATCATCGGAAATGGGGGGGGGGGGGGGGGGGGGGGCAAGAAATTTTTTACTGTGTGTTGACTCCCAAACCATAAGTCATTTCTAACAATAGTTATAGCCGTTACACATCCTTAATCGATCAAAACATTTACAACATCAAGCTATTAGGGGTTGTAATAGTGGAATTTCCCAAACATGGATAACAAAACTTTGTTGTTCCTTTTTAGTGAGTGAAATAATTTTCTTTACTTAAATTTATTATAGTGTTCAATTTTTTTCATTCACTCTAAAATTTTTATTTTCTTGCGATCTATTTACCTTAACTTTTTGTTTACAAGAAAAATGTGAGACTGAAAACTCAAGTTTGGTTTGGAAAACAAATTGAACATCCAAAATGGAAAAGCACAAATTCTGGGAGAGATAATTCCAAAAATTATGTGAGATTTTTTAGGATTGTAAAATCTTTTAGTTTTTTATATATTTGGTTTTGCAATCTTCAGAAAAGTAGGGGGGCGAGGCATTTTTAACTATTTGTTGACTCTGAAACCATAAGTCATTTCAAGCAAAAATTATAGCCGTTACACATCATTAATCGATCATAGCATTTACGATGATCTATGATTCTTAGGTTCGCTTTTTGTAAAAAGTGGGTTGTTTGGCCTTGGTATATATCCCACCGCACGTTAACTTGAGAATTTAATTTTTTCTACTCCTTGAAATTTTTGGATCATTAGGTCATTTCCATCTTCAACATATTTTGGGCTCGCATATCCACCACATTTAAAACATGTTAGGATCAATTAGAAATCTCTTTCTTAAAGAATTCCACCAAGCTATTAGAGGTTATACTAGTGGAATTTATCAAACATGGATAACAAAACTTTGGTGTTCTTTTTTAGTACGTGAAATAATTTTATTCACTTACATTTAATATAGTTTTCAATGTTTTGCATACATAAACTCTAAAATTTTCATTTTGTGGTGATCTATTTGCCTTATCTTTTTGTTGAAGAGAAAAATGGGAGAGTGAAAACTCAAGTTTAGATTTGAAAAAAATTGAAGATCCAAAATTGAAATGCACAATTGGTGAGAGAGATAATTTCAAAAAGTATATGAGATTTTTAGGGATTGTAAACTCTTTTAGTTTTTTATATATGAGGTCTTGCAATCATCGGAAAAGGGGGGGTGAGGAATTTTTAACTGAGTGTTGACTCCCAAACCATAAGACATTTCTAACTAAAGTTATAGCCATTACACATCATTAATTGATAAAAAAATTTAAGATGATCTATAATTGTTAGGTCCAATTTTTGTAAAATATGCAAAAAGTGGGTTGTTTTGATCTGGTAAATATCCCACTGCACGTTAACTTGAGAATTTAATTTTTTCTACTCCTTGAAATTTTTGGATCATTAGGTCATTTGCATCTTCAACAATTTTCGGGCATGCATATCCACCATATTTAAAACATGTTAGGGTTAATTAGAAATATCTTTCTTATAAAATGTCACCAAGCTATTAGGGGTTGTACTAGCAGAATTTCACAAACATGGATAACAAAACATTGTTGTTCATTTGTAGTGCGTGAAATAATTTTCTTCACTTAAATTTATTATATTTTTCAATTTTTTGTATATTTAAACTCTAAAATTTTCATTTTGTTGTGTAATCTATTTGCCTTATCTTTTGGTTTAGGAGAAAAATGGGAGAGTGAAAACACAAGTTTGGATTTGAAAAAAAATTGAACATCCAAAATGGAAATGCAGAAATGCTGAGAGAGATAATTTCAGTAAGTATCTGTGATTTTTATGGATTGTTAACTCTTTTAGTTTCTTGTATATTAGGTTTTGTAATCATCAAAAAAGGGTGGGGGTGAGGATTTTTTAACTGAGTGTTGACTCCCAAACCATAAGTCATTTCTAACAAAAATTATACCCTTTCACATGATTAATCAATCAAAACATTTACGATGATCTATGATTGTTAGGTCTGCTTTTTGTCAAAAAGACAAAAAGTGGGTTGTTTGGCTCTGGTAATTATCCCACCGCACGTTATCTTGAGAATTTAATTTTTTCTACTCATTGAAATTTTTGGATCATTAGGTCATTTGTATCTTCAACATGTTTTGGGCATGAATATCCATGACATTTAAAACATGTTAGGATCAATTAGAAATCACTTTCTTATAAAATTCCACCAAGCTATTAGGGGTTGTGCAAGTGGAATTTCCCAAACATGGATAACAAAACTTTGGAGTTCATTTTTAGCGTGTGAAAAATGGGAGAGTGAAAAGTCAAGTTTGGATTTGAAAAAAACTTGAATATCCAAAATGGAAATGCAAAAATACTGAGAGGGATATTTCCAAAAATTAGCTGTGATTTTTAAGGATTCTGAACACTTTTAGTTTTTTATATATAAGGTCTTGCAATCATCGAAAAAGGGGGCGCGAGGAATTTTTAACTGAGTGTTGACTCCCAAACAATAAGTCATTTCAAATAAAAATTATAGTCGTTACACATTATTAATCGATCAAAACATTTACGATGTTCTATGGTTTTTAGCTCCATTTTTGTAAAATAGGCTAAAAGTGGTTGTTTGGCTCTGGTAAATATCCTACTGCACGTTAACTTGAGAATTTAATTTTTTCTTCTCCATGAAATTTTTGGATCATTAGGTCATTTGTATCTTCAACATGTTTCAGGCATGCATATCCACCAAATTTAAAATATGATAAGATTAATTAGAAATCTCTTTCTTATAAAATTCCACCAGGCTATTAGGAATTGTACTAGCGGAATTTCCCAAACGTGGATAACAAAACATTGTTGTTCATTTTTAGTGCGTGAAATAATTTTCTTCACATACATATATTATTTTTTTTCAATTTTTTTGCATACATAAACTCCAAAATTTTCATTTTGTTGTAATCTATTTGCCTTATCTTTTTGTTTAGTTTTTATATATTAGGTTTTGCAATCATCGAAAAAGGGAAGGGGGGGGGGGGGGGGGGGGGCGTGAGGCGAGGAATTTTTAACTGAGTGTTGACTACCAAACCAAAAGTCATTTCCAACTAAAATTATAGCCGTTACACATCATTAATCGATCAAAATATTTACAATGATCTATGATTGTTAGGTCCGCATTTTGTAAAATAGGCAAAAACTGGGTTGTTTGGCTTTGGTAACTATCCCACCGCACGTTATCTTGAGAATTTAATTTTTCTACTCCTTGAAAATTTTTAATCTTTAGATCATTTACATCTTCAACATGTTTTGGGCATGCCTATCCACCACTTTAACACATGTTAGGATCAATTACAAATTTGTTTCTTATGAAATTCCACCAAGCTATTAGAGGTTGTACTAGTGGAATTTCCCAAACATGGATAACAAAACTTTTGTGTTCATTTTTAATGCACGAAATAATTTTCTCCACTTACATTTATTATATTTTTCAATTTTTTACATACATAAACTCTAAAATTTTCACTTTGTTGTGATCAATTTGCCTTATCTTTTTGTTTACGAGAAAAATGGGAGAGTGAAATCACTAGTTTGGATTTGAAAAAAAAATTGAACATCCAAAATGGAAATGCACAAATGCTGAGAGAGATAATTCCAAAATGTATCTGTGATTTTTAAGGACTTTAATTTTTTTTGTTTTTTATATATTAGGTTTTGCAATCATCGAAAAATGGGGGGGGGGGGGGGGGGGGGGGGGGGGGGGGTGAGGCATTTTTAACTGACTGTTGAATTCCAACCCTAAGTCATTTCTAAAAAACATTATAGCCGTTACACATCATTAATCGACCAACAAAATTATGGTGATCTATGATTGTTAGGTCCGCTTTGTAAAATAGGCAAAAAGAGGGTTGTTTTGCTCTGGTAAATATCCCACCGAACATTAACTTGAGAATTTAATTTTTTCTTCTCCTTGAAATTTTTGGATCATTAGGTCTATTGCATCTTCAACAAATTTCAGGCATGCATATCCACCACATTTAAAACATGTTTGAATCAATTAGAAATCTCTTTCTTATAAAATTCCACCTTGCTATTAGGGTTGTACTCGCGGAATTTCCCAAACATGGATAACCAAACTTTGGTGTTCATTTTTAGTGCGTGAAATAATTTCCTTCACTTACATTAATTATAGTTTTCATTTATTTGCTTTCGTAAACTCTAAAATTTTCATTTTTTTGTGATCTATTATCCTTATCTTTTTTTTTTACGAGAAAAATGGGAGTGAGAAAACTCAAGTTTGGCTTTGAAAAAAAAATTGAACATCCAAAATGGAAATGTACAAATTTTTTGAGAGATAATTCCAAAAAGTATCTGTGATTTCTAAGTATTGTAAATTCTTTTAGTTTTTTATATATTAGGTTTTCAATCATCGGAAAAGGCGGGGCGAGGCATTTTTAAGTCAGTGTTGACTCCCAAACCATAAGACCTTTCTAAAAAAAATTATAGCTGTTACACATCATTAATCGATCAAAAAATTTACAATAATCTATGATTGTTAGGTCCATTTTTTGTAAAATTGGAAAAAAGTGGGTTGCTTGGATCTGGTAAATTTCCCACCACTTGTTTACTTGAGAATTTAATTTTTTCTACTCGAAATTTTCTGATCATTAGGTCATTTGCATCTTCAACATGTTATAGGCATGCATATCCACCACATTGAAAACATGTTAGGATCAATTAGAAATCTCTTTCTTATAAAATTCCACCAAGCTATTAGGCGTTGTACTAGTGGAATTTCCCAAACAAGGATTACAAAACTTTGGTTTCATTTTTAGTGCATGAAATAATTTTCTTCACTTAAATATATTATAGTTTTTAATTTTTGCATACATAAAATCTAAAATTTTCATTTTGTTGTGATCTATTTGCCTGATCTTTTTGTTTACGAGAAAAATGGGAGAGTGATAACTCAATTTTGGATTTGAAAAAAAATTGAACATAAAAAATGGAAAAGTACAAATTCTAAGAGAGATAATTCCAAAAAGTATCTATGATTTTTTAGGATTGTAAACTCTAATATTTTTTTATCTACAGGGGGGTGGATGGGGCGTTTTTAACTGATTGTTGACACCCAAATCATAAATCTTTTCTAACAAAAATTATAGCCGTTACACATCATTAATCGATCAAAAAATTTACAATGATCAATGATTGTTAGGTCTGCTTTTTGTAAAATAGGAAAAATGTGGGTTGCTTGGCTTTGGTAAATATCCCACCGCTTGTTAACTTGAGAATTAAATTTTTTCTACTCCTTGAAATTTTTGGATCATTATGTCATTTGCATCTTCAACATGTTATATGCATGCATATCCACCACATTTAAAACATTTTAGGATCAATTAGAAATCTCTTTCTTCTAAAATTCTACCAAGCTATTAGGCGTTGTACTAGTGGAATTTCCCAAACAAGGATAACAAAAGTTTGGTGTTCATTTTTAGTGCATGAAATAATTTTCTTCACTAACATTTTTTAAAGTTTTTAATTTTTTGCATACATAAAATCTAAAATTTTCATTTTGTTGTGATATATTTGCCTTATCTTTTTGTTTATGAGAAAAATAGGAGAGTGAAAACTCAAGTTTGGATTTGAAAAAAAATTGAACATCCAAAATAGAAAAGCACAAATTCTGAGAGAGATAATTCCAAAAAGTATATGTTATTTTTATGGATTGTAAACACTTATAGTTTTTTATATATGAGGTTTTGTAATCATCAGAAAAGTGGGAGGGCGATGCGTTTTTAACAAAGTGTTGACTCCCAAACCATAAATCATTTCTAACAAAAATTGTGACCGTTACACATCATTAATCGATCAAAGCATTTATGAATAGGCAAAAAGTGGGTTGTTTGGCTCTGGTAAATATCCCACTACATGTTAACTTGAGAATTTAATTTTTCTTCTCCTTGAAATTTTTTGATCATTAGGTCATTTGCATCTTCTACATGTTTCAGGGAAGCATATCCACATTTAAAACATGTTAGGATCAATTAGAAATCTCTTTCTTATAAAATTTCACCAAGCTATTAGGGGTTGTACTAGTAGAATTTCCCAAACATGGATAACAAAACTTTGGTGTTCATTTTTAGTGCATGAAATAATTTTCTTCACTTACATTAATTATAGTTTTCAATTTTTGGCATACAAACTCTAAAATTTTCATTTTGTTGTGATATATTTGCCTTAGCTTTTTGTTTACGAGAAAAATGGGTGAGTGAAAACTCAAATTTAGATTTAAAAAAAATTGAACATCCAAAATAGAAATACAGAAATGCGAAGAGAGATAATTCAAAAAAGTATCTGTGATTTTTAAGAATTGTAAACTCTTTTAGTTTTTTATATATTAGGTTTTGTAATCATCGGAAAAGCGCGGGGGCCAGCCATTTTTTACTAAATGTTGACTCCCAAACCATAAATCATTTCTAACAAAAATTATTGCCGTTACACGTCATTAATCGATCAAAACATTTACGATGATCTATGATTTTTAGGTCCGCTTTTTGTAAAATAGGCAAAAAGTGGGTTGTTTGGCTCTGGTAAATATCCCACTGCTCGTTAACTTTAAAATTTAATTTTTTCTACTCCTTGAAATTTTTGGATCATTAAGTCATTTGCATCTTCAACATGTTTTAGGCATGCTTATCCACTTTTAAAACATGTTAGGATCAATTAGAAATCTTTTTGTTATAAAATTTCACCAAGCTATTAGGGGTTGTACTAGTGGAATTTACCAAACATAGATAACAAAACTTTGGAGTTCATTTTTAGTGTGTGAAATAATTTTCTTCATTTACATTTATTATAGTTTTCAATTTTTTAAAAACATAAACTCTAAAATTTTCACTTTGTTATGATCAATTTGCCTCATCTTTTTGTTTACACGAATATGGGAAAGTAAAAACTCAAGTTTGGATTTGAAAAAAAAATTAACATCCAAATGGAAATGCCAAAATGCTGAGAGTCATAATTCCAAAAAGTATCTGTGATTTTTAAGGTTTTTAAACTATTTTAGTTTTTTATATATTAGGTTTTGCAATCATTGGGAAAGGGGGGGGGGGGGGGGGTGGCGAGACATTTTAACTGAGTGTTGACTCCCAAACCATAAGTCATTTCTAAAATAAATTATAGCCATTATACGTCATTAATCGATCAAAAAATTTACGATGATCTATGATTGTAAGGTCCGCTTTTTGTAAAAAAGTCAAAAAGTGGGTTGTTTGGCTCTGGTAAATATCCCACCGCACGTTAACTTGAGAATTTAATTTTTTCTACTCCTTAAAATTTTTGGATCATTAGGTCATTTGCATCTTCAACATGTTTCAGGCATGCATATCCTCCACATTTAAAACATGTTAGGATCAATTAGAAATCTCTTTCTTATAAAATTCCACCAAGCTATTAGGGGTTGTACTAATGGAATTTCCCAAACATGGATAACAAATCTTTGGTGTTCATTTTTAGTGCGAGAAATAATTTTCTTAACTTACATTTATTATAGATTTCAATTTTTAGCATACATAAACTCTAAAATTTCCATTTTGTTTTGATCTGTTTGGCATATCTTTTTGTTTATGAGTGTTGACTCCAAAACCAGAAGTTATTTCTAACAAAAATTATAGCCGTTACACATCATTAATTGATAAAAATATTTACGCTGATCTATGATTGTTAGGTCCGTTTTTTGTAAAATAGGCAAAAAGTGGGTTATTTGGCACTGGCAAATATCCCACGTTAACTTTAGATTTTAATTTTTTCTACTCCTAGAATTTTTTTTATCATTAGGTTATTTGCATCTTCAACATAGCTCGGGCATGCATATCCACCACATTTAAAACATGTTAGAAATCTCTTTCTTATAAAATTCCACCAAGCTATTAGGGGTTGTACTAGTAGAATTTCCCAAACATCGACAAAAAAACTTCGGTGTTCATTTTTAGTGAGTGAAATAAATTTCTTTACTTACATTTATTATAGTTTTAAATTTTTTGCATAAATAAACTTTAAAATTTTCATTTTGTTGCGATATATTTGCCTTATCTTTTTGTTTACGAGAAAAATGGGAGAGTGAAAACAGAACTTTGGATTTGAAAAAAAATTGAACATCCAAAATGGAAATGCAAAAATTCTGAGAGAGATAATTCCAAAAAGTATCTGTGATTTTTGAGGATTGTAAACATAAAGTTTTTTCTATATTAGGTTTTGCAATCATCGGAAAAGCAGGGGGGCGAGGCATTTTTAACTGAGTGTTGACTCCCAAACCATAAATCATTTCTAACAAAAATTATAGCCGTTTAACATCCTTAATCGATCAAAACATTTAAGATGATCTATGATTGTTAGGTCCGCTTTTGGTAAAATAGGAAAAAAGTGGGTAGTTTGACACTGGTAAATATCCCACTGCACGTTAACTTGAGAATTTAATTTTATCTATTCCATGAAATATTTTGATCATTAGGTCATTTGCATCTTGTACAAGTTTCCGGCTTGCATATCCACATGTAAAACATGTTAGGATCATTTAGAAATTTCTTTCTAATAAAATTCTACCAAGCTATAAGGGGTTGTACTAGTGGAATTTCCCAAACAAGGATAACAAAGGTTTGGTGTTCATTTTTAGTGCCTAACATAATTTTCTTCACTTACATTTATTAACGTTTTGAATTTTTTGCACACTAAACTCTAAAATTTTATTTATTTTTGAGATCTTTTTGCCTTATATTTTTGTTTTCAAGAAAATGGGAGAGTGAAAACTCAAGTTTGGATTTGAAAAAAAAATTGAACATCCAAAATGGAAATGCACAAATTCTGAGAGAGATAATTCCAAAAAGTATCTATGATTTTTAAGGATTGTAAATTCTTCTAGTTTTTTATATATTAGGTTTTGCAATCATCGAAAAAGGGGGGGCGAGGCATTTTTAATTGAGTGTGACTCCCAAACCATAAGTCATTTCTAACAAAAATTATATTAGTTACAAATCATTAATCGATCAAAATATTTATGATGATGTATGATTGTTAGGTCCGCTTTTTGTAAAATATGCAAAAAGTGGGTTGTTTGGCCCAGGTAAATATCCCACCGCACGTTAACTTGGGAATTTAATTTTTTCTACTCCTTAAAATTTTTGGATAATTTGGTCATTTGCATCTTCAACATGATTCAGGCATGCATATCCACATTTAAAACATGTTAGGATCAATTAGAAATCTCTTTCTTATAAAATTCCACTTAGCTATTAGGGGTTGTACTAGTGGAATTTTCCAAACATGGATAACAAAACTTTGGTGTTCATTTTTAGTGCATGAAATAATTTTCATCACTTACATTTATTATAGATTTCAATTTTTGGCATACATAAACTCTAAAATTTTCATTTTGTTGTGATATATTTGCCCTATCTTTTTGTTTACAAGAAAAATGGGAGAGTGAAAACTCAAGTTTGGATTTGAAAAAAAATTGAACATCAGAAAAGGAAATGCACAAATGCTGAGAAAGATAATTCCAAAAAGTATCTGTGATTTTCAAGGTTTGTCAACACTTTTAGGTTTTTATATATTAGGTATTTCAATCATCGAAAAGTGGTGGCGAGCCTTTTTTAACTGAGAGTTGACTCCCAAACCATAAGTCATTTCTAAAAAAAATTATAGCCGTTACACATCATTAATCGATAAAAACATTTACGATGATCTATGATTGTTAAGTCCGCTTTTTCTAAAATAGGCTAAAAGTGGGTAGTTGGGCTCATGTAAATATCCCACCACACGTTAACTTAAAAATTTAATTTTTTCTACTCCTTGAAATATTTGGATCAATATGTCATTTTCATCTTCAACATGTTTCAGGCATGCATATCCACCACATTTAAAACATGTTAGGATCAATTAGAAATCTCTTTCTTATAAAATTACACCAAGCAATTAGGGGTTGTACTAGTGGAATTTCCCAAACATGGTTAACAAAACTTTGGTGTTCATTTTTAGTGTGTGAAATAATTTTATTCACTTACATTTATTATAGTTTTCAATTTTTTGTATACATTAACTCTAAAATTTTCATTTTGTTGTGATCTATTTGCTTTATCTGTTTGTTTACAAGAAAAATGGAAGAGTGAAAACTCAGGTTTGGATTTGAAAAAAAATTTAACATCCAAAATTGAATTGCACAAATTCTGAGAGAGATAATTCCACAAATTATCTATGATTTTTATGGAATGTAAACTCTTTTATTTTTTTATATATTAGGTTTCTCAATCATCGGAAAAGGCGGACGTGGCATTTTTAACTGAGTGTTGATTCCCAAACTATAAATTATTTCTAATAAACATTGTAGCCGTTAGACATCATTAATCGATCAAAAAATTTATGATGATCAATGATTGTTAGGTCCGGTTTTTGTAAAATAGGCAAAAAGTGGGTTGTTTGGCATTGGTAAATATCCCACTGCATGTTAACTTGAGAATTTAATTTTTTCTACTCAAATTTTTTGGATCAATAGGTCATTGACATCTTCAACATTTTTCAGGCATGCATATCTACATCTGAAACAGGTTAGGATCAACTAGAAATCTCTTTCTAAAAAAATTCCACCAAGCTATTAGGGGTTGTACTAGGGAAATTTCCCAAAGATGGATAACAAAACTTTGGTGTTCATTTTTAGTGTATGAAATAATTTTCTTCACTTATATTTATTATATTTTTCTATTTTTTGCTTACATAAACTCTTAAATTTTCATTTTGTTTTGATCTATTTGCCATATCTTTTAGTTTACGAGAAAAATGGGAGAGTGAAAATTCAACTTTGGATTTGAAAAAAAATTGAACATCCTAAAAAGAAAGGCACTAGTTCTGAGAGAGATAATTCCAAAAATTATGTATAATTTTTAAGGATTGTAAGCTCTTTTAGTTTTTTATATATTAGGTTTTGCAATCATCAGAAAAGGGGGGCCTGGCATTTTTAACTGAGTGTTGACTCCCAAACCATAAGTTATTTCTAACAGAAATTATAGCTGTTACACATCATTAATTGATCAAAACATTTATGTTGATCTATTATTTTTAGGTCCACTTTTTGTAAAATACGCTAAAAGTGGGTTGTTTGGATCTGGTAAATATTCCACCGCATGTTAACTTAAAATTTTTATTTTTTTATACTCGAAATTTTTGGATGATTACGTCATTTGCATCTTCAACATGTTTCTTGCATGCATATCCACAACATTTAAAACATGTTAAAATAAATAAGAAATCTCTTTCTTATTAAATTCCACCAAGCAATTAGGGGTTGTACTAGTGGAATTTCCCAAACATGGTTAACAAAACTTTGGTGTTCTTTTTTAGTGCATGAAATAATTTTCTTCACTTACATTTATTATAGTTATCAATTTTTTACATACATAAACTCTAATATTTTCATTTTGTTGTGCTCTATTAGCCTAATCTTTTTGTTTACGAGAAAATTTGGAGTGTGAAAACTCAAGTTTGGATTTGAAGCAAAATTGGACATCAAAAATATAAATTCACAAATGCTGAGAATGATAATTCAAAAAAGTATCTATGATTTTTAAGGATTGTAAACTATTTTATTTTTTTATATATTAGGTTTTGAAATCATCGCGAGGCATTTTTAACTGAGTGTTGATTCCCAAACCATAAGTCATTTCTAACAAAAATTCTAACCGTTACACATCATTAATCGATCAAAAAATTTACGATGATCTAAGATAGTTAGGTCTTCTTTTTTAAAAATAGGCAAAAAGTGGGTTGTTTGGCTCTGGTAAATATCCCACCGCACGTTAACTTGAGAATTTGATTTTTTCTACTCGATGAAAATTTTGGATCATTAGGTCATTTGCATCTTCAACATGTTTCAGGCATGCATATCCACATTTAAAACATGTTAGGATCAATTAGAAATCTCTTTCTTATAAAATTCCACCAAGCTATTAGGGGTTGTACTAGTGGAATTTCCCAAACAAGGATAACAAAACTTTAGTGTTCATTTTTAGTGTCTGACATAATTTTCTTCACTTACATTTATTATAGTTTTCAATTTTTTGCATACATAAACTCTAAAATTTTCATTATGATGTGATCCTTCTGCCTTTTTCTTTTTATTTACGAGAAAATGGGAGAGTGAAAACTCAAGTTTGGATTTTAAAAAAAATTGAACATCCAAAATGGAAATGCTCAAATGCTGAGAGTGATAATTCAAAAAAGTATGTATGATTTTTAAGGATTGTAAACTCCTTTAGTTTTTTATATATTAGGTTTTGCAATCATTGGAAAAGGGGGGCGAGGCATTTTTAACTAAGTGTTGACTCCCAAACTATAAGTAATTTCTAACAAAATTGTAGCCATTACACATCATTAATCAATCAAAACATTTACGATGATCTATGATCGTTAGGTCCGCTTTTTGTAAAATAGGCAAAAAGTGGGTTGTTTGGCTCTGGTAAATATCCCCCCCCTCGTTAACTTGAGAATTTAATTTTTTCTACTCGAATTTTTTTGGATCATTAGGTCATTTGCATCTTCAACATGTTTGAGGCATGCATATCCACATTTCAAACATGATAGGATCAATTAGAAATCTCTTTCTTATAATATTCCACCAAGCTATTAGAGGTTGTACAAGTGGAATTTCCCAAACATGGTTAACACAACTTTGGTGTTCATTCTTAGTACGTGAAATAATTTTCTTCACTTACATTTATTATAGATTTCTATTTTTTGCTTACATAAACTCTAAAATTTTCATTTTGTTGTGATCTATTTGCCTTATCTTTTTGTTTACAAGAAAAATGGGAGAGTGAAAACTCAGGTTTGGATTTGAAAAAAAAATTATCATCCAAAATGGAATTGCACAAATTCTAAGAGAGATAATTCAAAAAATTATCTATGCTTTTATGGAATGTAAACTCTTTTAGTTTTTTATATATAAGGTTTTGCAATCATCGGAAAAGGGGGGCGAGGCATTTTTAACTGAGTGTTGATTCTAAAAACCATAAGTCATTTCTAAAAAATATTCTAGCCATTACCCATCATTAATCGATCAAAACATTTACGATGATCTATGATTGTTAGGTCTGCTTTTCGTAAAATAAGCAAAAAGTGGGTTGTTTGGCCCTGGTAATTATCCAATGCACGTTAACTTGAGAATTTAATTTTTTCTACAACTTGAAATTTTTGGATCATTAGGTCATTTTCATCTTAAACATCTTTCAGGAATGCATATCCACATTTAAAACATGTTAAGATCAATTAGAAATCACTTTCTTATAAAATTCCACCAAGCTATTAGGGGTTGTACAAGTGGAATTTCCCAAACATGGATAACAAAACTTTGGTGTTTATTTTTAGTGGATGAATTAATTTTCTTCACTCACATTTATGATAGTTTTCAATTTTTTGCATACATAAACTCTTAAATTTTCATTTTGTTGTAATCTATTTGCCTTACCTTTTAGTTTACGGGAAAAATGGGAGAGTGAAAACTCAAGTTTGGATTTGAAAGAACATTGAACATCCAAAATGGAAATGCACAAATTTTGAGAGAGATAATTCAAAAGAGTATCCATGATTTTTAAGGATTTTAAACTCTTTTAGTTTATTATATATTAGGTTTTGCAATCATCAGAAAAGAGGGGCGAGGCATTTTAAACTGTGTTGACTCCCAAACCAAAAGTCATTTCTAACAAAAATTATAGCCGTTACACGTGATTAATATATCAAAATATTTATGATTATCTATGATTGTCAGGTCCGCTTTTTGTAAAATAGGCAAAAAGTAGGTTGTTTGGGTCTGGTAAATATCCCACCGCAGGTTAGCTTGAGAGTTTAATTTTTTCTACTATGTGAAATTTTCAGATCATTAGGTCAATTGCATCTACAATATGCTTCAGGCATGCATATCCACATTTAAAACATGTTAGGATCAATTAGAAATCTCTTTCTTATAAAATTCCTCCAAGCTATTAGGGGTGGTACTAGTAGAATTTCCAAAACATGGATAACAAACATTTGGTGTTCATTTTTAGTGCGTGAAATGATTTTCTTCACTTAAATTTATTAAAATTTTCAATATTTTGCATACATAAACTTTAAAATTTTCATTTTGTTGTGATCTATTTGCTTTATCTTTTTATTTACAAGAAAAATGGGAGAGTGAAAACTCAGGTTTGGATTTGAAAAAAAATTGAGCATCCAAAATGGAAATGCACAAATACTGAGAGAGATAATTCCACAAATTATCTATGATAAGGATTGTAAACTCTTCTAGTTTTTTATATATTAGGTTTTGAAATCATTGGAAAAGTGGGGGCGAGGCATTTTTAACTGAGTGTTGACTCCCAAACCATAAGTCATATCTAACAAAAATTGTTGACGTTACACATCTTTAATCGATCATGATTGTTAGGTCCGCTTTTTCTAAAATAGGCAAAAAATGGGTTGTTTGGCCCTGGTAAATATTCCACCGCATGTTAACTTGAGAATTTGATTTTTTCTACACCTTGAAATTTTTTGATTATCAGGTCATTTGCATCTTCAACATGTTTCAGGCATGCATATCTGCATCTAAAACAAGTTAGGATCAATTAGAAATCTCTTTCTTATAAAATTCCACCAAGCTATTAGGGGTTGTACTAGTTGAATTTCCCAAACATGGATAACAAAACTTTGGTGTTCATTTTTAGTGACTGAAATAATTTTCTTCACTTAAATTTATTATAGTTTTATATTTTTTGCATACATAAACTCTTAAATTTTCATTTTGTTTTGATCTATTCGCCTTATCTTTTAGTTTATGAGAAAAATGGGAGAGAGAAAACTCAAGTTTGGATTTGAAAAAAAGTTGAACATCCAAAAAATAAATGCACAAATTCTAAGAAAGATAATTCCAAAAAGGTATCTATGATTTTTAAGGATTGTAAGCTCTTTTAGTTTTTTCTATATTAGGTTTTGCTATCCTCGGAAAAGGGGGGCAAGGCATTTTTAACTGAGTGTTGACTCCCAAACCATAAGTTATTTCTAACAAAAATTACAGCTGTTACACATCATTAGTTGATGAAAACATTTATGCCGATGTATGATTTTTAGGTCCGCTTTGTGTAAAGTAGGCAAAATGTGGGTTGTTTGGCCCTGGTAAATATCCCACAACACGTTAACTTCAAAATTTAATCTTTTCTACTCCTTGAAAATTTTGGATTATTACATCATTTTCATCTTCAAAATGTTTCGGGCATGCATATCCATAATATTTAAAACATGTTAGGTTCAATTAAAAATCTCTTTCTTATTAAATTCCACCAAGCAATTAGGGGTTGTACTAATGGAATTTCCCAAACTTGGACAGCAAAACTTTGGTGTTCATTTTTAGTGCATGAAATAATTTTCTTCACTTACATTTATTATAGTTTTCAATATTTTGCGTACATAAACTCTAAAAGTTTCAATTTGTTGTGATCTATTAGCCTTATCTTTTTGTTTATGAGAAAAATGGGTGAGAGAAAACTCAAGTTTGGATTTGAAAAAAAATTGAACATCCAAAATCGAAAAGCACAAATTCTGAGAGAGATAATTCCAAAAAGTATCTGTGATTTTTAAGGATTTTAAACGTTTTTATTTTTTTATATATTAGATTTTGCAATCATCGAAAAAGCAGGGGGGGTGGCGAGACGTTTTTAGCAGAGTGTTGACTCCCAAACATAAAACATTTACGAACATCTATGAATGTTAGGTCCACTTTTTGTAAAATAAGCAAAAAACTGGTTGTATGTCTCTGGTAATTATCCCACTGCACGTTAACATGAGAATTTTATTTTTTGTACTCCTTGAAATTTTCGGATAGTTAGGTCATTTGCATCTTCAACATGTTTCAGGCATGCATTTCCACATTTAAAACATGTTAGGATCAATTAGAAATCTCTTTCTTATAAAACTCCACCTAGCTATTAAGGGTTGTACTAGTGGAATTTCCCAAACAAAGACTTTGGTGTTCATTTTTAGTGCCTGACATAATTTTCTTCACTTACATTTATTATAGTTTTCAATTTTTTGCATATATAAACGCCAAAATTTTCATTTTTTTGTGATCTTTTTGCCTTATCTTTTTATTTACAAGATAATGGGAGAGTGAAAACTCAAGTTTTCATTTAAAAAAAAAATTGAACATCCAAAATGGAAATGCACAAATGCTAAGAGAGATAATTTCAAAAAGTATATGTGATTTTTAAGGATTGTAAACTCTTTTAGTTTTTTATATATTAGGTTTTACAATCATTGGAAAAGAGGGGGGGGGGGGGGGGGGGGGGGGGGGGGGGAAGGCTTTTTTAACCGAGTGTTGACTCCCAAACCATAAATCATTTCTAACAAAAATTGTAGCCGTTACACATCATTAATCGATCAAACAATTTACGATGATCTATGATTGTTAGGGTCCGCTTTTTGTAAAGTAGGCAAAATGTGGGGTTTTTGGCCCTGGTAAATATCCCACCGCATGTTAACTTGAGAATTTAATTTTTTCTACTCCTTGAATTATTTGGATCATTAGGTCATTTGCATCTTCAACTTTTTTCAGGCATGCATATCCACATTTAAAACATGTTAGGATCAATTAGAAATCTCTTTCTTATAAAAGTCCACCAAGCTATTAGGGGTTGTACTTGTGGAATTTCCCAAAGATGGATAACAAAACTTTGGTGTTCATTCTTAGTGCGTGAAATAATTTTCTTCACTTACATTTATTATAGATTTCAATTTTTAGCATACATAAACTCTAAAATTTTGCTTTTGTTGTTACCTATTTGCCTTATCTTTTTGTTTACAAGAAAAATGGGTGAGTGAAAACTCAAGTTTGGATTTGAAAGAAAATTGAAAATCCAAAATGGAAATGCACAAATGCTGATAGATATAATTCCAAAAAGTATCTACAATTTTTAAGGATTGTAAACTCTTTTAGTTTATAATATTAGGTTTTGCAATCATCGAAAAAGGGAGGGCGAGGCATTTTTAACTGAGTGTTTACTCCTAATCCATAAGTCATTTCTAACAAAAATTCTAGCCATTACACATCATTAATCGATCAAAACATTTACGATGATCTATGATTGTTAGGTCCACTTTTTGTAAAATAGGCAAAAAGTGGGTTGTTTGGCTCGAGTAAATATCCCACCGGGCGTTAACTTGAGAATTTAATTTTTTCTTCTCCTTGAAATTTTTGGATCATTAGGTCATTTGCATCTTCAACATGTTTCGGGCATGCATATCCACATTTAAAACATGTTAGGATCCATTAGAAATCTCTTTCTTATAAAATTCCACCAAGCAATTAGGGGTTGTACTAGTGGAATTTCCCAAAGAAGGATAACATAGGTTTGGTGTTCATTTTTAGTTCCTGACATAATTTCTATGAATGTTTCAGGCATGCATATCCTTAAAATTCCCCCAATTTTATCTATTCCATGAAATATATCATTAGGTCATTTGCATCTTGTACATGTTTCAGGCATGCATATCCACATTTAAAACATGTTAGGATCATTTAGAAATTTCATTCTAATAAAATTCTACCAAGCTATTAGGGGTTGTACTAGTGGAATTTCCCAAACAAGGATAACAAAGGTTTGGTGTTCATTTTTAGTACCTGACATAATTTTCTTCACTTACATTTATTTCATTTTTCAATTTTTGGCATATATAAACTCTAAAATTTTCATTTTGTTGTGATCTATTTGCCTTATCTTTTAGTTTACGAGAAAAATGGGAGAGTGAAAATTCAAATTTGGATTTGAAAAAGCATTGATCATCCAAAATGGAAATGCAAAAATGTTGAGAGAGGTAATTCCAAATTGTGTACGTGATTTTTAAGGATTGTAAACTCTTTTAATTTTTTATATATTAGGTTTTGCAATCATTGGAAAATTGGGGGCAAGGAATTTTTAACTGAGTGTTGAATCCCAAACCATATGTCATTTCTAACAAAAATTATAGCCGTAACACATCATTAATTGATCAAAACATTTATGATGATCTAAGATTGTTAGGTTCGCTTTTTGTAAAATAGGCAAAAAGTGGGTGTTTGGCTCTGGTAAAATCCCACTGCACGATAACTTGAAAATTTAATTTTTTCTACTCCTTGAAATATTTGGATCATAAGGTCATTTGCATCTTCAACACATGTTTCAGGCATGCATATCGAAATTTAAAACACGATAGGATCAATTAGAAATCTCTTTCTTATAAAATTTCACCAAGCTATTAGGTGTTGTACAAGTGGAATTTCCCAAACATGGATAACAAAACTTTGGTGTTCATTTTTAGTGGGTGAAATAATTTTCTTCACTCACATTTATTATATTTTTTATTTTTTTTCATACATAAACTCTTAAAATTTTCACTTTGTTGTGGTCTATTTGCCTTTTTTGTCTACGAGAAAAATGGGAGAGTGAAAACTCAAGTTTGCATTTGAAAAAAAAATGAAAATCCAAAATGGAAATGGAGAAATGCTGAGAGAGAAGTATCTATGATTTTTATGGATTTTAAAATCTTTTAGATTTTTAAATATTAGGTTTTGCAATCATCAGAAAAGTGAGTTGTTTGGCATAGATAAAATATCCCACTACACGTTAACTTGAGAATTTTTTTTCTACTCCTTCAAATTTTTAGATCATTAGGTCATTTGCATCTTTAAAATGTTTCAAGCATGCATATACACATTTAAATCATGTTAGGATCAATTAGAAATCTCTTTCTTATAAAATTCCACCAAGCTATTAGGGGTTGTACTAGTGGAATTTCCCAAACATGGATAACAAAAATTTGGTGTTCATTTTAGTGCATGAAATAATTTTCTTCACTTACATTTACTATAGTTTTTAAATTTTTTTCGTACATAAACTCTAAAATATACATTTGTTGTGATCTATTCGCCTTATCTTTTTTGTTACGAGAAAAATGGGAGAGTGAAAACTCAAGTTTGGATTTGAAAAAAAATTGAACATCCAAAATGGAAATGCACAAATGCTGAGAGAGATAATTCCAAAAAGTATATGTGATTTTTAAGGATTTTAAAATCTTTTAGATTTTTAAAAATTAGGTTTTGCAATCATCGGAAAAGGGGGCGAAGCATTTTTGACTGAGTGTTGAATCCCAAACCGTAAGTCATTACTAACAAATATTGTAGTTGTTACACATCATTAATCAATATAAACATTTATGATGATCTATGATTGTTAGCTCCGCTTTTTTTAAAATAGGCAAAAAGTGGGTTGTTTGGCACTAGTAAATATCCCACTGCACGATAACTTGAGAATTTGTTTTTTCTACTCCTTCAAATTTTCAGATCATTAGGTCATTTTCATCTTCAACATGTTTCAGGCATGCATATCCACATTTAAAACATGTTAGGATCAATTAGAAATCTCTTTCGTATAAAATTGCACCAAGCTATTAGGGGTTGTACTAGTGGAATTTCCCAAAATTGGATAACAAAACTTTGGTGTTCATTTTTAGTGCATGACATAATTTTCTTCACTTATTTTATATTTTTGCATCCAAAAACTCTAAAAGTTTAAGTTTGATGTGATCTTTCTGCCTTGTCTTTTTTTTTACGAGAAAATGGGAGAGTGAAAACTCAAGTTTGGATTTGAAAAAAAAATTAACATCCAAAATGGAAATGCACAAATGCAGAGAGATATAATTCTAAAAAGTATCTATGATTTTGAAGGATTGTAAACTCTTTTAGTTTTTTATATATTAGGTTTTGCAATCATTGGAAAAGGGGGGGCAAGGCATTTTTAACTGAGTGTTGACTCCCAAACCATAAGTCATTTCTAACAAAAATTGTAGCCATTACACATCATTAATCGATCAAAACATTGAAGATGATCTATGATTGGTAGGCTGCTTTTTGTAAAATAGGCAAAAAGTGGGTTGTTTGGCTCTGGTAAATATCCCACTACACAATAACTTGAGAATTTAATTTTTTCTAGTCCTTGAAATTTTTTTATCATTAGGTCATTTGCATCTTCAACGTGTTTCAGCAATGCATATCCACATTTAAAAAATGTTAGGATCAATTAGAAATCTCTTTCTTATAAAATTCCACCAAGCTATTAGCGGTTGTACGAGTGGAAATTCCCAAACAAGGATAACAAAACTTTGGTGTTCATTTTAAGAGAGTGAAATAATTTTCTTCACTTAGAATTATTAAAGATTTCAATTTTTTGCATACATAAACTCTAAAATTTTCATTTTGTTGTGACCTATTTGCCTTATCTTTTTGTTTACAAGAAAAATGGGAGAGTGAAAACTCTAGTTTGGATTTGAAAAAAAATTGAACAACCAAAACGAAAAAATGCACAAATACTGAGAGATATAATGCCAAAAAGTATCTATGATATTTAAGGATTTTGAACTCTTTTAGTTTTTTATATATTAGGTTTTGCAATCATCACAAAAGGGGCGGTGAGGCTTTTTTAACTGAGTGTTGATTCCCAAACCATAAGTCATTTCTGACAAAAATTGTAGCCATTACACATCATTAATCGATCAAAACATTTAGGATGATCTATGAGTGTTAGGTCCGCTTTTTGTAAAATAGGCAAAAAGTGGGTTGTTTGGTTCTGGTAAATATCCCACCGCACGTTAACTTGAGAAATTAATTTTTTTCTACTCCTTGAAATTTTTGGATCATTAGGTCATTTGCATCTTAAACATGTTTTAGGCATGCATATCCACATTTAAAACATGTTAGGATCTATTAGAAATCTCTTTCTTATAAAATTCCACAAGGCTATTAGGGGTTGTACAAGTGGAATTTCCAAAATATGGATCAAAAAAATATGGAGTTCATTTTTAATACGTGAAATAATTTCTTCTCTCAAATTTATTATAGTTTTATATTATTTGCATACATAAACTCTTAGATTTTCATTTTGTTGTGATCTATTTTCCTTATCTTTTAGTTTACGAGAAAAATGGGAGCGTGAAAACTCAAGTTAGGATTTGAAAAAAAATTGAACATCCAAAATGGAAATGCCCAAAAGCTGAGAGAGGTAATTCCAAAAAGTATCCGTGATTTTTAAGGATTGTAAACTCTTTTAGTTTTTTATATATTAGGTTTTGCAATCATCGGAAAAGAGTGGGCGAGGCATTTTTAACTGAGTGTTGACTCCCAAACTATAAGTCATTTCCAACAAAAACTATAGTCGTTACACATCATTAATCGATCAAAATATTTACGATGATCTATGATTGTTAGCTCTGCTTTTTACAAAATAGGCAAAAAGTTGGTTTTATGGGTCAGGTAAATATCCCACCACTGGTTAGCTTGAGAGTTTAATTTTTTCTACTCTTGGAAATTTTTAGATCATTAGGTCATTTGCATCTTCAACTTGTTTCAGGCATGCATATCCACATTTAAAACATGTTAGGATCAATTAGAAATCACTTTCTTATAAAATTCCACCAACCTATTAGGGGTTGTACTAGTGGAATTTCCCAAACATAGATAACAAAACTTTGGTGTTCATTTTTCGTGTGTGAAATAATTTTTTTCACTTACATTTATTATATTTTTTAATTTTTTTCTACATAAACTCTAAAATTTTTACTTTGTTGTGATCTATTTGACTTATCTTTTTGTCAACGAGAAAAATGGGAGAGTTAAAACTCAAGTTTGGATTTGAAAAAAATTGAACATCCAAAATGGAAATGCACAAATTCTGAGAGAGATAATTCCAAAAAGTATCTGTGATTTTTAAGGATATTAAAATCTTTTAGTTTTTTAAATATTAGGTTTTACAATCGCGAAAAAGGGGGCGACACATTTTGAACTAAGTGTTGACTCCTAAACCATAAGTCATTTCTAACAAATATTGTAGCCGTTACACATTATTAATCAACCAAAACATTTATGATGATCTGTGATGGTTAGGTCTACTTTTTTTTTTAAATAGGCAAAAAGTGGGTTGTTTGGCTCTAGTAAATATCCCACCCCACGTTAACTTGGAAATTTAATTTTTTTTACTACTTGAAATTTTCTGATCATTAGGTCATTTGCATCTTCAACATGTTTCAGACATGCATATCCACATTTAAAATATGTTAGGATCAATTAGAAATCTTTTTCTTATTAAATTCCACCAAGCAATTAGGGGTTGTACTAGTAGAATTTCCCAAACATGGATAACAAAACTTTGGTGTTCATTTTTAGTGCGTGAAATAATTTTCTTCACTTACATTCATTATAGTTTTCAATTTTTTGCATACATAAACTCTAAAATTTTCATTTTGTTGTGATCTATTTGCCTTATCTATTTGTTTACGAGAAAAATGGAAGAGTGAAAATTCAGGTTTGGATTTGAAAAAAAATTGAACATCCAAAATGGAAATGCAAAAATGCTAAGATAGATGATTCCAAAAATTATCTGTGATTTTTAAGGATTGTAAACTCTTTTCATTTTTTATATGTTAGGTTTTGGAATAATCAAAAAAATGGGGGGGGGGGGGGGGGGGGGGGGGGGGGCGGGGGAACTTTTTTAATTGAGTGTTGACTCCCAAACCATAAGTCATTTCAAACAATACTTATATTTGTTACACTTCATTAATCGATCAAAACATTTACGATGATCTATGAAAGTCAGGTCCGATTTTTGTAAAATAGACAAAAAGTGGGTTGTTTGGCTCTGGTAAATTTCCCACCGCACGTTTACTAGAGAATTTAATTTTTGCTACTCCATGAAAATTTTGGATCTTTAGGTCAATTGCATCTTCAACATATTTCAGGCAATCTTATCCACTTTTAAAACATTTTAGGATCAATTAGAAATCTATTTCTTATAAAATTCCACGAAGCTATTTGGGTTTGTACTAGTGGAATTTCGCAAACATGGATAACAAAACTTTGGTGTTCATTTTTAGAGCGTGAAATAATTTTCTTTACTTACATTTATTATAGTTTTCAATTTTTTGCATACATAAACTCTAAAATTTTCATTTTGTTGTGATCTATTTGCCTTATCTTTTTGTTTATGAGAAAACTGGGAGAGTGAAAACTCTAGTTTGGATTTGAAAAAAAATTGACCATCAAAAAAGAAAATGCACAAATGCTGAGAGAGATAATTCCAAAAAGAATTTGTGATTTTTAAGGATTGTAAAGTCTTTTAGTTTTTTTTATATATTAGGTTTTGCAGTCATCGAAAAAGGGGGGGCGGGGATTTTTTAACTGAGTGTTGACTTCCAAACCAAAAGTCATTTCTAACAAAAATTATAGCTGTTACACATCATTAAACAATCAAAACATTTAAGAATATCTATGATTGTTAGGTCCTTTTTTTGTAAAATTGGCAAAAAGTGGGTTGTTTGGCTCTGGTAAATATCCCACCCCACGTTTAAGTTGAGGGTTTAATTTTTTCTACACCTTGAAATTTTTAGATCATTAAGTCATTTGCATCTTCAACATGTTCAGGAATGCATATCCACATTTAAAACATGTTAGGATCAATTATAAATCTCTTTCTTATAAAATTCCAACAAGCTATTAGGGGTTGTACAAGTGGAATTTCCCAAACATGGATAACAAAACTTTTGTTGTTGATTTGTAGTGCGTGAACTAATTTTCTTCACTTAAATTTATTATAGTTTTCAATTTTATGCATACATAAACTCTAAAATTTTCATTTTCTTGTGATCTATGTGCCATATCTTTTTGTTTACGAGAAAAATGGGAGAGTGAAAACTCAAGTTTGAATTTGAAAAAAAATTGAACATCCAAAATGGAATTGTAAAAATACTGGGAGAGATAATTCCAAAAAGTATCTGTGATTTTTAAGGATTGTAAACTCTTTTAGTTTTTTATATATTAGGTTTTGCCAACATCAGAAAAGGGAGTGATAGGCATTTTTAACTGAGTGTGGACTCCCAAACCATAAATCATTTCTAACAAAAATTATAGGTGTTACACATAATTAATAGATCAAAACATTTACGATGATCTACGATTGTTAGGTCCGCTTATTGTAAAATAGGCAAAAAGTGGGTGTTTTGGCTCTAGTAAATATCCCACCACAAGTTAACTTGAGAATTTAATTTTTTCTACTCCTTGAAATTTTTTGATCATTTGGTCATTTGTATCTTCAACATGTTTCAGGCATGCAAATCCACATTTAAAACATGATACGATCAATTACAAATCTCTTTCTTATAAAATTCCACCAAGCTATTAGGGGTTGTATTAGTGAAATTTCCCAAACATGGATAACAAAACTTTATTGTTCATTTTTAGTGCATGAAATAATTTTCTTCACTTACATTTATTATAGTTTTTATTTTTTTGCATATATAAACTCTAAAATTTCCATTTTGTTGTGATCTATTTGCCTTATCTTTTTGTTTACGAGAAAAATGGGAGAATGAAAATTCAAGTTTGGATTTGAAAAAAAATAAAACATCCAAAATGGAAACCCACAAATACTGAGAGAGGTAATTCCAAAAACTATCTGTGATTTTAAAGCATTGTAAACTCTTTTAGTTTTTTATATATTAGGTTTTGCAATCATCAAAAAAGGGGGCGTGAGGCATTTTTAGCTAATTGTTGACTCCCAAACCATAAGTCATTTCTAACAAAAAATATAGCCATTACACATCATTAATCAATCAAAACACTTAGGATGATCTATGATTGTTAGGTCCATTTTTGTTAAATAGGCAAAAAGTGGGTTGTTTTGCTCTGGTAAACATCCCACCGCACGTTAACTTGTGAATTTAATTTTTTCTGCACCTTGAAATTTTTGGATCATTAGGTGAGTTGCATCTTCAACATATTTCAGCCATGCATACATCATTTAAAACATGTTAGGATCAATTAGAAATCTCTTTCTTAAAAAGTTCCACCAAGCCATGTACATGTGGAATTTCCAAAACATGGACAACAAAACTTTGGTGTTGATTTTTAGTGCGTGAAATAATTTTCTTTACTTATTTTTAAATTTTTTTGCATACATAAAATCTAAAATTTTCATTTTGTTGTGATGTATTTTTGCCTTATCTTTTTGTTTACGAGAAAAATGAGAGAATAAAAACTCCTGTTTGGATTTGAAAAAAAATTGAACATCCAAAATAGAAATGCACAAATGCAGAGAGAGATAATTCCAAAAACTATCTGTGATTTTTAAGGATTGTAAACTCTTTTATTTATTAATATATTAGGTTTTGCAATCATCAGAAAAGAGGGGGCAAGGCATTTCTAACTGAATGTTGACTCCCAAACCATAAGTCATTTCTACAATAATTATAGCTGTTACACATCATTAATTGATCAAAACATTTACGATTATCTATGATTGTTAGGCCCTCTTTTTGTAAAATAGGCAAAAAGTGATTTTTTGGCTGTGGTAAATATCGCACCGCACGTTAACTTGAGAATTTAACTTTTTCTACTCCTTGAAATTATTGGATCATTTGGTCATTTTCATCTTCAACATCTTTCAGGCATGCATATCCACATTTAAAACATGTTAGGATCAATTAGAAATCTCTTTCTCAAAAAATTCCACCAAGCTATTAGGGGTTGTACTAGTGGGATTTCCCAAACATCGATAAAAAAACTTTGGTATTCATTTTTAGTGCATGAAATAATTTTCTTCACTTACATTTATTAATGTTTTCAATTTTTTGCATACATAAACTCTAAATTTTTTAATTTGTTGTGATCTATTTGCCTTATCTTTTTGTTTACGAGAAAAATGGGAGAGTAAATACTCAAGTTTGGATTTGAAAAAAAATTGAACATCGAAAATGGAATTGTACAAATACTGAGAGAGATAATTCCAAAAAGTGTCAGTGATTCTTAAGGATTTTAAACTCTTTTAGTTTTTTATATATTAGGTTTTGCATTTTTTGCAAAAGGGGGGCGAAGCTTTTTTAACTGAGTATTGACTCCTAAACCATAAGTCATTTCTAACAAAAATTATAGCTGTTACATATCATGAATCAATAAAAATATTTACAATGATCTATAATTGTTTTGTCTGCTTTTAGTAAAATAGGCAAAAAGTGGGTTGTTTGGCTTTGGTAAATATCCCACCACACGTTAACTTGAGAATTTAAGTTTTTCTACTCATTGAAAATTTTGGATCATTAAGTCATTTGCATCTTCAACATGTTTCAAGCATCCATATCTACATTTAAGACATGTTTGGATCAATTAGAAATCTCTTCCTTATAAAACTCCACCAGCTATTAGAGGTTGTACTAGTGGAATTTCGCAAACAAGGATAACAAAACTTCGGTGTTCATTTTTAGTGCGTGAAATAATTTTTCTTCACTTAGTTTTCAATTTTTTTCATACATAAAATCTAAAATTTTTATTTTGTTGTGATCTTTTTGCCTTATCTTTTTATTTACGAGAAAAAAGGCAGAGCGAAAACTCTAGTTTGGATTTGAAACAAAATTGAATATCCAAAATGGAATTGTACAAATACTCAGAGAGATAATTCCAAAAAGTAACTGTGATTTTGAAGGATTGTAAACTCTTTTAGTTTTTTATATATTGGGTTTTACAATCATCGGAAAAGGGGGGGCCAGACATTTTTAACTGAGTGTTGACTCCCAAACCATAAATCATTTCTACCAACAACTTTAGCTGTTACACATCATTAATAGATCAAAACATTTACTATGATCAATGATTGTTAGGTCCGCTTTTTGTAAACTAGGCAAAAAATGGGTTGTTTGGCTCTGGTAAATATCCCTCCACACGTTAACTTGAGAATTTAATTTTTTCTACATGAAATTTTTGGATCATTAGGTCATTTGAATCTTCAACATGTTTCAGGCATGCATATCCACATTTAAAACATGTTAGGATCAATTAGAAATCTCATTCTTATAAAATTCCACAAAGCTATTAGCGGTTGTACTAGAGGAATTTCCCAAACATGGATAACAAAACTTTGGTGTGCCTTTTCACTGCGTGAAATAATTTTATTCACTTAGTTTTCAATTTTTTGTATACATAAACTCTAAAATTTTAATTGTGTTGTGATCTATTTGCCTTATCTTTCTGTTTACGAGAAAAATAGGAGAGTGGAAACTAGAGTTTGGATTTGAAAAAAAATTGATCCAAAATGGAAACCCACAAATGCTGAGAGTGACAATTCCAAAAAGTATCTGTGATTTTTAAGGATTGTAAAGTCTTTTAGTTTTTTATACATTAGGTTTTGCAAGCATCAGAAAAGGGGGGCGAGGCATTTTTAACTGAGTGTTGACTACCAACGCATAAGTGATTTCTACCAAAAAACTATAGCCGTTACACCACATTAATAGATCATAACATTTATGATGATCTATGATTGTCAGGTCCATTTTTGTAAAATAAGCAAAAAGTGGGTTGTTTGGCTCTAGTAAATATCCCACCGCACGATAACTTGAGAATTTAACTTTTTCTACACCTTGAAATTTTTGGATCATTAGGTCATTTGCATCTTCAACGTGTTTCAGGCATGCATGTCATCATTTAAAACATGTTCGGATCAATTAGAAATCTCTTTCTTATAAAATTCCACCAAGCAATTAGGGGATGTACTAGTGGAATTTGGCAAACATGGATAACAACATTTTGATGTTCATTTTTAGTGCATGGAATAATTTTCTTCCCTTAAATTTATTATAGTTTTCAATTTTTTGCATACATAAACTCTAAAATTTTCATTTTGTTGTGATATAATGCCTTGTGTTTTTGTTTACGAGAAAATTGGGAGAGTGAAAACTAGAATTTGGATTTGAAAAAAAATTGAACATCCAAAATGGAATTGAACAAATACTGTGAGAGATAATTCCAAAAAGTGTCAGTCATTCTTAAGGATTGTAAACTCTTTTAGTTTTTTATATATTCGTTTTGCAATCAATAGAAAAGGTAGGGCGAGGCATTTTTAACTGAGTGTTGACTCCCAAACCATAAGTCATTTCTAACAAAAATTATAGCCATTACACATCATTAATAGATCAAAACATTTACGATGATCTATGATTGTTAGGTCCACTTTTTGTAAAATAGGTAAAACGTGGGTTACTTGGCTCTCGTAAATATCCCACTGCACGTTAACTTGAGAATTTATTTTTTTCTAATCGCTTTAATTTTTGGATCATTAGGTCATTTGCATCTTCAACATGTTCCAGGCATGAATATCCACATTTAAAACATGTTAGGATCAATTAGAAATCTCTTTCTTATAAAATTCCACCAAGCTATTAGGAGTTGTTCTAGTGGAATTTCCCAAACTTGGATAACAAAACTTTGGTGTTCATTTTTAGTGCGTGAAATAATTTTTTTCAATTACATTTATTAAAATTTTCAATTGTTTCCACTCATAAACTATAAAATTTTCATTTTGTTGTGATATATTTGCCTTGTCTTTTTGTTTACGAGAAAAATGGGAGAGTGAAAACTCAAGTTTGGTTTTAAAAAAATATTGAACATCCAAAATGGAATTGTACAAATACTAAGAGAGATAATTCCAAAAAGTAACTGTGATTTTTAAGGATTGTAAACTCTTTTAGGTTTTTATATATTGGGTTTTGCAATCATCGGAAAAGGGGGGGGGGGGGGGGGGGGGGGGGGCAGGCATTTTTAACTAAGTGTTGACTCCCAAACCATAAGTCATTTCTACCAAAAATTATAGTAGTTACACATCATTAATAGAGAAAAAAATTTACAATGATCAATGATTGTTAGGTCCACTTTTTTCAAAATAGGCAAAAAGTGGGTTGTTTGGCTCTAATAAATATCTCACCACACGTTAACTTTAGAATTTAATTTTTTCTACTCGATGTAATTTTTGGATCATTAGGTCATTTGTATCTTCAACATGTTTCATGCATGCATATCCACATTTAAAACATGTTAGGATCAATTAGAAATATCTTTCTTATAAAATTCCACCAAACTATTAGGGTTCGTACTAGTGGAATTTCCGAAACACGGATAACAAAACTTTGGTGTTCCTTTTTAGTGCGTGAAATAATTTTCTTCACTTAGTTTTCAATTTTTTACTTACATAAACTCTAAAATTTTCATTTTTTTGTAATCTTTTTGCCTTATCTTTTTATTTACGAGAAAAAAGGGAGAGTAAATACTCAAGTTTGGATTTGAAACAAAATTAAATATCCAAAATGGAAATGCACAAATTCTGTGAGAGATAATTCCAAAAAGTATCTGTGATTTTTAAGGATTGTAAACTCTTTTAGTTTTTTACATATTAGCTTTTGCAATCATCGAAAAAGGCGAGACCTATTTAACTGAGTGTTGACTCCCAAACCTTAAGTAATTTGTAACCAAAATTAGTCGTTACACATCATTAATTGATCAAAATATTTACGATGATCTATGATTGTTAAGTCCGCTTTTCGTAAAATAGGCAAAAAGTGGGTTGTTTATCTCTGGTAAATATCCCACTGCACGTTTACTTGATAATTTAATTTTTTCTACTCCTTGAAATGTTTGGATTATTAGGTCATTTGCATCTTCAACATGTTTCAGGCTTGCATATCCACATTTAAAAGATGTTAGGATCAATTAGAAGTCGCTTTCTTATAAAATTCCACAAAGCTATTAGGGGTTGTACTAGTGGAATTTCCCAAATGTGGATAACAAAACTTTGGTGTTCATTTTTAGTGCCTCAAATAATTTTCGTCACTTACATTTATTATAGTTTTGAATTTTTTGCCTATATAAACTCAAAAAATTTCATTTTGTTGTGATCTATTTGCCTTATCTTTTTGTTTACGAGAAAAATGGGAGAGTGAAAAGTCAAGTTTGGATTTTGAAAAAAATATTGAACATCCAAAATGGAAATGCACAATGCTGAGAGAGATAATTCCAAAAAGTATCTTTGATTTTTAAGGATTATAGACTTTTTAGTTGTTTATATATTAGGTTTTGCAATCATGGATAACACAAACATGGATAAAAAAACTTTGGTGTACATTTTTAGTGCATGAAATAATTGTATTCGCTAATTTTTCAATTTTTTACATTCATAAACTCTTAAATTTTCAGTTTGTTGTGATCTATTTGCCTAATCTTTTTGTTTACGAGAAAAATGGGAGAATGAAAACTCAAGTTTGGATTTGAAAAAAAATTGAACATCCAAAATGGAAACACACAAATGTTGAGAGAAAGAATTCTAAAAAGTATATGTGATTTTTAAGGATTGTAAACACTTTCAGTTTTTTATATATTAGGTTTTGTAGTCATCAGAAAAGGGGGGCGAGGCATTTTTAACTGAGTGTTGACTTCCAAACCATAAGTCATTTCTAACAAAAATTATAGTCGTTACACATCATTAATCGATCAAAACATTTACGATGATCTATGATTATTTGGTCCCTTTTGTTTGTAATATAGGCAAAAAGTGGGTTGTTTGGCTTTTGTAAATATCACACAACATGTTAACTTGAAAATTAAATTTTTTCTTCACCTTGAAATTTTTGGATCATTAGGTCATTTGCATCTTCAACATGTTTCAGGCATGCATATCATCATTTAAAATATGTTCAGAAATCTCTTTCCTATAAAATTCCACCAGGCAAAAAGTGGGTTGTTGACTCTGGTAAATATCCAACCGCACGTTAACTTGAGAATTTAATTTTTTTCTACTCCAAGAAATTTTTGGATGATTAGGTCATTTGCATCTTCAACATGTTTCAGGCATGCATATCCACATTTAAAACATGTTAGGATCAATTAGAAATCTCTTTCTTATAAAATTCCACAAAGCTAATAGGTGTTGTACTAGTGGAATTTCCTAAACATGAATAACAAAACTTTGGAGTTGAAATGGTTTTCTTCACTTAGTTTTCAATTTTTTTGCATACATAAACTCTAACAATTTTTATTTTGTGTGATCTATTTGCCTTATCTTTTTGTTTACCAGAAAAATGGGAGCGAGAAAACTCATGTTTGGATTTGAAAAAATATTGAACATGCAAAATGGAAATGCACAAATGCTGAGAGAGATAATTCCAAAAAGTATTTGTTATTTTTAAGGATTGTAAACTCTTTTAGTTTTTTATATATTAGGTTTGGCAATCATCAGAAAAGCGGGGGGGTTGTGGCATTATTATAGCTGTTACACATCATTAATCTATCTAAACATATATGATAATCTATGTTTGTTAGGTCCGGTTTTTGTAAAATAGGCAAAACGTGTGTTGTTTGGCTCAAGTAAACATCCCACCACACGTTAACTTGAGAATTTGATTTTTTCTACTCCTTGAAATTTTTGGACCATTAGGTCATTAGCATCTTCAACATGTTTCAGGCATGCATATCCACATTTAAAACATGTTAGGATCAATTAGAAATCTCTTTCTTAAAAAATTCCACCAAGCTATTAGTGGTTGTACTAGTGGAATTTCCCAAACATGGATAACAAAACTTTAGGGTTCATTTTTAGTGCGTTAAATAATTTTCTTCACTGATATTTATTATAGTTTTCAATTTTTTGCATGCATAAACTCTAAAATTTTAATTTTATTGTGATCTATTTACCTTTTCTTTTTGTTTACGAGAAAAAAGGGAGAGTGAAAACTGAAGTTTGGATTTGAAAAAAAAATTGAACATCCAAAATGGAAACCCCAAAATGCGGAGAGAGATAATTCCAAAAAGTATCTGTGATTTTTAAGGATTTTAAAATATTTTAGTTATTTATATATTAGGTTTCGCAATCATCAGAAAGGGGGGGGGGGGGGGGGGGGGGGGGGGGGGGGGCAAGTCGTTTTTGACTCCCAAACCTTAAGTCATTTCTAACAAAAAATATAGCCATTACACATCATTAATTGATCAAATCATTTACGATGATCTATGATTGTTACGTCCTCTTTTTGTAATATAGGCAAAAAGTGAGTTGTTTGGCTCTAGAAAATATCGCACCGCACGTTAACTTGAGAATTTAATTTTTTTAACTCCTTGAAATTTTTGTATCATTAAGTCATTTGCACCTTCAACATGTTTCAGGCATGCATATCCACATTTAAAACATGTTAGGATCAATTAGAAATCTCTATCTGATAAAATTCTACCAAGCTATTAGGGGTTGTACTAGTGGAATTTCCCAAACATGGATAACAAAACTTTGGTGTTCATTTATAGTGCGTGAAATAATTTTCTTCAATTAAATTTATTATATTTTTCAATTTTTAGTATACATAAACTCTAAAATTTTAATTTTGTTGTGATCTTTTTGCCTTACCTTTTTTTTTACGAGAAAAATGGAAGAGTGAAAACTCAATTTTGGATTTGAAAAAAAATTGAACATCCAAAATGGAAATGCACAAATGCTGAGAGAGATAATTCCAAAAAGTATCTGTGATTTTTAAGGATTGTAAACTCTTTTATTTTTTTATATATTAGCTTTTGCAATCATCGAAAAAGGGGGGACGAGGAATTTTTAACTGAGTGTTGATTTCCAAACCAGAAGTCATTTCTAACAAGAATTATAGTTGTCACACATCATTAATCAATTAAAACATTTACGATAATCTATGTTTGTTAGGTCCGCTTTTTGTAAAATAGGCAAAAATTAGGTTGTTTCGCTCTGGTAAATATCCCACCTCACATTAACTTGAGAATTTAATTATTTGTAGTCCTTGAAATTTTTGGATCATTAGGCATTTGCATCTTCAAAATTTTTCAGGCATGCATATTTTAAAAATGTTAGGATCAATTAGTAATCACTTTTCTTACAAAATTCCACCAAGCTATTAGGGGTTGTACTAGTGGAATTTTGATAACAAGGATAACAAAACTTTGGTGTTCATTTTTAGTGCGTGAAATAATTTTCTTCACTTAGTTTTCAATTTTTTGCATACATAAACTCTAAAATTTTCATTTTGTTGTGAACTATTTGCCTGATCTTTTTGTTTACGTGAAAAATGGGAGAGAGAAAACTCGAGTTTGCATTTGAAAACAAATTGAACATCCAAAATAAAATGAAGAAATACTTAGAGAGAGATAATTCCAAATAGTATCTGAGATTTTTTAGGATTGTAAACTCTTTTTCAGTTTATTATATATTAGGTTTGGTAATCATTGGAAAAAGGACGGTGGGGACGCCTTTTTAACTCAGTGTTGAATCGCAAACCATAAGTCCTTTCTAAAAAAAATTATAGCGATTACACATCATTAATCGATCAAAACATTTACGATGATCTATGATTGTTAGGTCCGCTTTTTGTAAAATAGCCAAAAAGTGGGTTGTTTGGCTCTGGTAAATATCCAACTGCATGTTAACTTGAGAATTTAATTTTTTCTACTCCTTGAAATTTTTGTGTCATTGGTCATTTGCATCTTCAACAAGTTTCAGGCATGCATATCCACATTTAAAAAATGTTAGGATCAATTAGAAATCTCTTTCTTATCAAATTCCACCAAGCTATTAGAGGTTGTACTAGTGGAATTTCGCAAACAAGGATAAGAATATTTTGGTGTTCATTTTTAGTGCGTGAAATAATTTTCTTCACTTAGTTTTCAATTTTTTGCATACATAAACTCTAAAATTTTCATTTTGTTGTGATCTATTTGCCTTATCTTTTTGTTTACGAGAAAAATGCAAAGTGAAAACTCACGTTTTAGGTTTGTAAACTCTTTTAGTTTTTTATATATTAGGTTTTGTCATCATTGAAAAAGGGGGTGGGAGGGGGGGTTGACTCGCAAACCATAAGTCATTTCTAACAAAAATTATAGTTGTTACACAATCATTAATCGACCAAAACATTTACGATGATCTATGATAGCTAGGTCTGCTTTCTGTAAAATATTTTTGTAAAATCGGCAAAAAGTTGGTTGTGTGGCTCTGGTAAATATCCAACCGCACGTTAACTTCAGAATTTAATTTTTTGTTCCCTTGAAAGTTTTGTGTCATTAGGTCATTTGCATCTTCAACTTATTTCAGGCATGCATATCATCATTTAAAACATGTTAGGATCAATTAGAAATCCGTTTCTTATAAAATTCCACCAAGCTATTAGGGGTTGTACTAGTGGAATTTGCCTAACATGGATAACAAAACTTTTAAGTGCGTGATATAATTTTCTTCACTTAGTTTTCAAATTTTAGCATACATAAACTCTAAAATTTTATTGTTGTTGTTATCTATTTGCCTTATCTTTTTGTTTATGAGAAAAATGGCAGAGTGAAAACTCAAGTTTTGATTTGAAAAAAAATTGACCATCCAAAATGGAAATGCACAAATCTTGAGAGAGATAATTACAAAAAGTATCTGTGATTTTTAAGGACTGTAAACTCTTTTAGTTTTTTATATATTAGGTTTTGCAATCATCAGGAAAGGGGGGATGAGGCATTTTTAACTGAGTGTTGACTCCCAAACCATAAGTCATTCCTAAAAAAAATTTTAGTCGTTACACATCATTAATTGATCAAAACATTTACGATGATCTATGATAGTGAGGTCCACTTTTTGTAGAATAGGCTAAAAGGGGGTTGTTTGGCTCTCGTAAATATCCCACCGCACGTTAACTTGAGAATATAATCTTTTCTACTTCTTGCAAATTTTGGATCACTAGGTCATTTACATCTTCAACATGTTTCAGGCATACATATCCACATTTAAAACTTGTTAGGATCAATTAGAAATCTCTTTCTTATAAAATTCTACCAAGCTATTAGGGGTTGTACTGGTGGAATTTCCCCAAACATGGATAACAAAACTTTGGTGTTCATTTTTAGTGCTTAAAATAATTTTCTTTACTTAGTTTTGATTTTTTTGCATACATAAAATAAAAAATTTTCATTTTGTTGTGATCTATTTCCCTTATCTTTTTTTTAAGGAGAAAAATGGGAGAGTGAAAACTCAAGTTTGGATAGGAAAAAAAATTGAACATCCAAAATTGAAATGCACAAATGCTGAGAGCGATATTTCCAAAAAGTATCTGTGATTTTTAAGGACTGTAAACTCTTTTAGTTTTTTATTTTTTAGGTTTTGCAATCATCGGAATAGGGGGAGCGAGGCATTTTTAACTGACTGTTGACTCCCAAACAATATGTCATTTCTAACAAAAATTATAGCCGTTACATCATTAATCGATCAAAACATTTACGATGATCTATGATTGTTAGGTCTGCTTTTTGTAAAATAGGCAAAAAGTTGGTTGCTTGGCTGTGGTAAATATCCCACTGCATATTAACTTGAGAATTTAAATTTTTCGACTCCTTCAAATTTTTGGATCATTAGGTCATTTGCATCTTCAACATGTTTCAGGCATGCATATCCACATTTAAAACATGTTACGACTGATAAGAAATCTTTCTTTTATTAAATTCCACCAAACTATTAGGGGTTGTACTAGTGGAATTTCCCCAAATATGGATAACAAAACTAATGTGTTCATTTTTAGTGCGTGAAATAATTCTCTTCACTTCCATTTATTATAGTTTTCAATTTTTTGCATACATAAACTCTAAATTTATCTTTTTGTTGTGATGTATTTGCCTTATCATTTCGTTTACGAGAAAAATGGGAGAGTGAAAACTCAAGTTTGGATTTGAAAAAAAATTGAACATCCAAAATGGAAATGATCAAATGCTGAGAAAGATAATTCCAAAAAGTATATGTGATTTTTAAGGATTTTAAACTCTTTTAGTTTTTTATATAGTAGGTTTTGCAATCATCAGAAAAGGGGGGGCGAGGCATTGTTAAATGAGTGTTGACTCCCAAACCATTAGCCAATTCTAACAAAAATTATAGGTGTTACACTTCATTAATCGATAAAAACATTTACGATGATCTACGATTTTTCAGTCCACTTTTTGTAAAATTGGCAAAAAGTGGGTTTTTTGGATCATTCGGTCATTTGCATCTTCAACATGTTTCAAGCATGCATATCCACAATTAAAACATGTTAGGATGAATTAGAAATCTCTTTCTTATAAAATTCCACCAAGCTATTAGGGTTTGTACTAGTGGAATTTCCCAAACATTGAAAACAAAACTTTCATCTTCATTTTTAGTGCATGAAATAATTTTCTTCACTAACATTTATTATAGTTTTCAATTTTTTCCAAACATAAACTCTAACAATTTCATTTTTTTGTGATCTCTTTGCCTTATCTTTTTGTTGACGAGAAAAATGGGAGAGTGAAAACTCGATTTTGGATTTGAAAAACAATTGAACATCCAAAATGGAAATGTACAAATGCTGTGAGAGATAATTCCAAAAAGTATCTATGATTTTTAAGGATTGTAAACTCTTTTAGTTTTTTATATATTAGGTTTTGCAATCATCAAAAAATGGGGGGCGAGACATTTTTAACTGAGTGTTGACTCCCAAACCATAAGTCATTTCTTACAAAATTTATAGCCGGTACACATCATTAATTGATCAAAACATTTACGATGATCTATGATTTTTAGGTCCACTTTTTGTAAATTAGGACAAAAATGGGTTGTTTGGTTCTTGTAAATATCCCACCGCACGTTAACTTGAGAATATAATTTTTTCTACTACTCGAAATTTTAGGACCATTAGGTCATTTGCATCTTTAACATGTTTCAGGCATGCAAATCAACATTTAAAACATGTTAGGATCAATTAGAAATCTCTTTCTTATAAAATTCCACAGCCATTAGGGGTTGTACTAGTGGAATTTCCCAAAACTTTGGTGTTCATTTTTAGTGCATGAAATAATTCTCTTCACTTACATTTATTATAGTTTTCAATTTTTTGCATACATAAACTCAAAAATTTTCATTTTGTTGTGATCTATTTGCCTTATCTTTTTGTTTATGAGAAAAATGGGAGAGTGAAAACTTTAGTTCGGATTTGAAAAAAAATAGTACTTCCAAAATGGAAATGCACAAATGTGGAGAGGCATACTTCCAAAAATTATCTGTGATTTTTAAGGATTGTAAACTCTTTTAGTTTTTTATAAATTAGGTTTTGCTATCATCGTAAAAGGGGTAGGCGAGGCATTTTTAATTGAGTGTTGACTCCCAAACCATAAGTCATTTCTAACCAAAATTATAGCCATTAGACATTATTAATATATCAAAACATTTACGATGATCTATGATTTTTAGGTCCGCTTTTTGTAAAATAGGCAAAAAGTGGATTGTTTGGCTCTAGTAAATGTCCTACCGCACGTTAACTTCAGAATTTAATTTTTTCTACCCATTGAAATTTTTGTATCATTAGGTCATTTGCAACTTTAACTTGTTTCAAGCATGCATATCATCATTTAAAACATGTTAGGATCAATTAGAAATCTCTTTCTTATAAAATTGCACTAAGCCATTAGGGGTTGTACAAGTGGAATTTCCCCAATCATGGATAACAAAACTTTTGTGTTCATTTTTAGTGCGTGAAATAATTTTCTTCACATTAATTTATTGCATACATAAACTCTAAAATTTTTATTTTTTTGTGATCAATTTGCCTTTTCTTTTTGTTTACGAGAAAAATGGGAGAGTGAAAACTCAAGTTTGGATTTGAAAAAAAAAATCAACATCCTAAATGGAAATGGACAATGCTGAGAGAGATAATTCCAAAAATTATTTGTTATTTTTAAGGATTGAAAACTCTTTTAGTTTTTATATATTAGATTTTTCAATCACCGCAAAAGGGGGAGCGAGGCATTTTTAACTGAGTGTTGACTTCCAAATCATAAGTCATTTCTAACAAAAATTATAGCCGTTACACATCATTAATCGATCAAAACATTTACGACGATCTATGATTTTTAGGTCCTTTTTTGTAAAATAGGCTAAAAGTGGGTTGTTTGGCTCTGGTAAATATCCCACCACACGTTAACTTGAGAATTTAATTTTTTTTACTTCTTGAAATTTTTGGATTATTATGTCATTTGCATCTTCAACATGTTTCAGGCATGCATATCCAAATTTAAAACTTGTTAGGATCAATTAGAAATCTCTTTCTTATAAAATTTCACCAAGCTATTAGGGGTTGTACTTGTGGAATTTCCCCAAACATGGATAACTAAACTTTGGTGTTCATTTTTAGTGTGTGAAATAATTTTCTTCACTTTGTTTTGAATTTTTTGCATACATAAACTAAATTTTTTTTATTTTGTTGTGATCTATTTGCCTTATCTTTTTATTTACAAGAAAAATGGGAGAGTGAAAAATCAAGTTTGGATTTTTAAAAAAAATTGGACATCCAAAATGGAAATGCACAAATGCTGAAAGAGATAATTCCAAAAAGTATCTGTGATTTTTAAGGATTGTAAACTCTTTTATTTTTTTATATATTAGGTTTTTCAATCATCAGAAAAGGGGGAGGCGAGGCATTTGTAAAAATGTGTTGACTCCCACACCATAAGTCATTTCTAAAAAAAATTATAGGCATTACACATCATTAATCGATCAAAACATTTACCATGATCTATGATTTTTAGGTTCATTTTTTCTTAAAATAGGGGAAAAGTGGATTGTGTGGCTGTTGTAAATATCCCACTGCACTTTAACTTGAGAATTTAATTTTTTCTACTCCTTGAAAATTTTGGATCATTAGGTCATTTGCTTCTTCAACTTGTTTCAGGCATGTCTATCCAGATTTAAAACTTGTTAGGATCAATTAGAAATCTCTTTCTTATAAAATTCCACCAAGCTATTAGGGGTTGTACTAGTGCAATTCCCCAAAAATGGATAACAAAACTTTGGTGTTCATTTTTAATGCATGAAATAATTCTCTTCATTTACATTTATGATAGTTTTCAATTTTTTGCATACATAAACTTTAAAATTTTCATTTTGTTGTGATCTATTTGCCTTATCTTTTTGTTTACGAGAAAAATGGGAGAGTTAAAACTCAAGTTTGGATTTGAAAAAATTTGACCATCCAAAATTGAAATGTACAAATGCTGAGAGAGATAATTCCAAAAAGTATCTATGATTAAAAAGGATTGTAAACTCTTGTAGTTTTTAATATAATAGGTTTTACAATCATCAGAAAAGGGGGAGCGAGGCATTTTTAACTGAGTGTTGACTCCCAAACCATAGATAATTTTTAACAAAAAATATAGCCATTACACATCATTAATCGATCAAAAAAATTACGATGATCTATGATTGTTAGGTCCGCTTTTTGTAAAATAAGCAAAAAGTTGGTTGTTTGGCTGTGGTAAATATCCCACCTCATATTAACTGGAGAATTTTTTTTTTTTCTGCTCCTTGAAATTTTTGGATCATCAGGCCATTTCCATCTTCAACATGTTTTAGGCATGCATATCCACATTTAAAACATGTCAGGACCAATAAGAAATCACTTTTTTAAAAAATTCCGCCAAGCTATTAGGGGTTGTACAAGTGGAATTTCCCAAAACATGGATAACAAAACTTTGGTGTTCATTTTTCGTGCGAGAAATAATTCTCTTCACTTACATTTATTATAGTTTTCAATTTTTTGCATACATAAACTGAAATTTTTTCATTTTGTTGAGATCTATTTGCCTTATATTTTTGTTTATGAGAAAAATGGGAGAGTGAAAACTCAAGTTTGGATTTGAAAACAAATTGAACATCCAAAATGGAAATGCCCAAATTCTGAGAGAGATAATTCCAAAAAGTATCTATGATTTTTTAGGATTGCAAACTCTTTTAATTTTTTATATATTAGGTTTTGCAATCAACAGAAAAGGGGGGGTGAGGCATTTTTAACTTAGTGTTGGCTCCCAAACCATAAGTCATTTCTACAAAAAATTATAGCCTTTACACATCATTAATCAATCAAAACATTTAAGATGATCTGTGATTGTTAGGTTCGCTTTTTTTTATAATAGGCAAAAAGTGGGTTGTTTTGCTCTGGTAAATATCCCTCCGCATGTTAACTTGAGAATTTAATTTTTTCTACTCAAAAATTTTGGATCATTAGGTCATTTGCATGTTCAACATGTTTCAAGCATGCATATCCACCACATTTAAAATGTGTTAGGATCAATTAGAAATATCTTTCTTATAAAATTCAACCAAGCTATTAGGGGTTGTTCTAGTGGAATTTCCCCAAACATGGATAACAAAAATTTGGTGTTCATTTTTAGTGCGTGAAATAATTTTGTTCACTTATTTTCAATATTAAGCAAATATAAACCCAAAAAAATTTCATTTTGTTGTGATCTATTCGCTTTTTCTTTTTTTTACGAGAAAAATGGGATAGTGAAAACTCAAGTTTGGATTTGAAAAAAAATTGAGCATCCAAAATGGAATTGCACAAATACTAAGAGAGATAATTTCAACAATTATGTGTCATTTTTAGGGACTATATACTCTTTTAGTTTTTTATATATTAGGTTTTGCAATCTTCTGAAAAGGGGGAAGGGGGGGGGGGGGGGGGGGGGGGGGGGGGGGGGGGAGGCATTTTTAAATGAGTGTTGACTCCAAAACCATAAGTCATTTCTAAAAAAAATTATAGGTGTTACAAATCATTAATCAATCAAAACATTTACCTTGATCAATGCTTTTTCGATCTGCTTTTTGAAAAATAGGCAAAAAGTGGGTTGTTTGGCTCTGGTAAATATCCCACCGCACATTAACTTCAGAATTTAATTTTTTCTACTCCTTGAAGTTTTTGGATCATTAGGCCATTTGCATCTTCAGGCATGCATATCCACATTTAAAACATGTTAGGATCAATTAGAAATCTCTTTCTTATAAACTTTCACCAAGCTATTAGGGGTTGTACTAGTGGAATTTCCCAAACATGGATAACAAAACATTCGTGTTCATTTTTAGTTCGTGAAATAATTTTCTTCACTTACATTTATTATAGTTTTCGATTTTTTTCATACCTAAACTCTAACAATTTCATTTTGTTGTGATCTATTTGCCTTATCTTTTTGTTGACGAGAAAAATTGGAGAGTGAAATGCACAAATACTGAGAGAGATAATTCCAAAAAGTATCTATGATTTTTAAGGATTGCAAACTTTTTTAGTTTTTTTATATTAGGTTTTCCAATCATCTGAAATGGGGGGGGCAAGGCATTTTTAACTGAGTGTTGACTCCCAAACCATAGGTCATTTCTAACCAAAATTATAGCCATTACACATCATTAATCATTCAAAACATTTACGATGATCTATGATTATTAGGTCCACTTTTTGTAAAATAAGAAAAAAGTTGGTTGTTTGTTTCTTGTAAACACCGCACGTTAACTTAGAATTTACTTTTTTCTACTCCTTGAAATTTAACGATCATTAGGTCATTTGCATCCTTAACATGTTTTAGTCATACATATCCACATTTAAAACATGTTAGGACCAAATAAAAATTTCTTTCTTATAAAATTCCACCAAGCAATTAGGGGATGTACTAGTAGAATTTCCTCAAACAAGGACAACAAAACTTTGGGGTTCAATTTTAGTGCCTGAAATAATTCTCTTCACTTACATTTATGATAGTTTTCAATTTTTTGCATACATAAACTCTAAAACTTTCATTTTTTTGTGATCTATTTGCCTTATCTTTTTGTTTACGAGAAAAATGGAAAAGTGAAAACTCGAGTTTGGAATTGAAAAAAAATAGTACATCAAAATTGGAAATGCACAAATGCAGAGAGAGATAATTCCAAAAAGTATCTGTGATTTTTAAGGATTGTAAACTTTTTTAGTTTTTTATATATTAGGTTTTGCAATCATCGGAAAAACGAGGGCGAGGCATTTTTAACTGAGTGTTGACTCCCAAACCATAAGTCATTTCTAACAAAAAATATAGCCGTTACACATCATTAATCGATCAAACCATTTACGAGGATCTATGATTGTTAGGTCCTCTTTTTGTAAAATAGGCAAAAAGTGGGTTGTTTGGCTCTGGTAAATATCCCACCGCACGTTAACTTGAGAATTTAATTTTTTTTCTCCATGAAATTTTTGGATCATTAGGCGATTTGCATCTTCTTCATGTTTCAGGCATGCATATCCACCACATTTAAAACATGTTAGGATCAATTATAAATCTCTTTCTTCCAAAATTCAACCAAGCTATTAAGCCCCTAACATGGATAACAAAACTTTGGTGTTCATTTTTAGTGCGTGAAATAATTTTCTTCACTTAGTTTTCAATTTTTAGCAAACATAAACTCACAAATTTTCATTTTGTTGTGATCGATTTGCCTGATTTTTTTTGTTTATGAGAAAAATGGATAGCGAAAACTCAACTTTTGATTGAAAAAAAATTGAACATTCAAATTGGAAATGCACAAATGCTGAGAGAGATAATTCCAAAAAGTATCTATGATTTTTAAGGATTGTAAACCCTTTTAGTTTTTTATATACAAGGTTTTGCAATCATAAGAAAACGGGAAGAGAGGGGAAGGGGGGGGGGGGGGGGGGGGGGGGGGGGGGGGGGGGTGTGGGGAAGGCGTTTTTAAATGATTGTTGACTCCCAAACCATAAGTCATTTCTAACCAAAATTATAGGGGTTACACATCATTAATCGATCAAAACATTTACCATGATCTATGATTTTTAGGTTCGCTTTTTGTAAAATAGGTAAAAAATGGGTTGTTTGGCTCTGGTAAATATCCCACCGCATGTTAACTTGAGAATTTAATTTTCTCTACTCCTTGAAAATTTTCAATCACTAGGTCATTTGCATCTTCAACATTTTTCAGGCATGCATATCCACATTTAAAACATGTTAGAATCAATTAGATACCTCTTTCTTAAAAAATTCCACCAAGCTATTAGCGGTTGTACTAGTGGAATTTCCCAAACAGGGATAACAAAACTGTGGTATTCATTTTCAGTGTGTGAAATAATTTTTTCACTTACATTTATTATAGTTTTCAGTTTTTTGCATACATAAACTCTAACATTTTCATTTTTTTGTGATCTATTTGCCTTATCTTTTTGTTTACAAGAGAAATGGGACAGTGAAAACTCAAGTTTGGATTTGAAAAAAAATTGAACATCCAAAATGGAAAAGCACAAAGGCTGAGAGAGATAATTCCAAAAAGTATATGTGATTTTTAAGGATTGTAAACTGTCTTAATTTTTTATATATTAGGTTTTACAATAATCGAAAAAGGGGGGCCGAAGCATTTTTAACTGAGTGTTGACTCCCAAACCATAAGTCATTTCTAACAAAAATTATAGCTGTTACACATCATTAATCAATCAAAACATTTACGATGATCTATGATTGTTAGGTCCACTTTTTGTAAAATAGGCAAAAAGTGGGTTGTTTGGCTCTTGTAAATATCCCACCGCATGTTAACTTGAGAATATAATTTTTTCTACTCCGTGAATTTTAGCATCATTAGGTCATTTGCATCTTCAACATTTTTCAAGCATGCATATCCACAATTAAAACATGTTAGGATCAATAAGAAATCTATTTTTTTAAAAATTCCACCAAGCTATTAGGTGTTGTACTAGTGGAATTTTCCCAAACAAGGATAACAAAAATTTTGTGTTCATTTTTAGAGCGTGAAATAATTCTCATCACTTACATTTATTATAGTTTTCAATTTTTTGCATACATAAACTCTAAAATTTTCATTTTTTTGTCATCTATTTGCTTTATCTTTTTGTTTACGAGAAAAATGGGACAGTCAAAACTCATATTTGGATTTGAAAAAAAATTGAACATCCAAAATGGAAATGCACAAACACTGAGAGAGATAATTCCAAAAAGTATCTTTGATTTTTAAGCATTGTAAACTATTTTAGTTTTTTAGGGGTTGTACTGGTGGAATTTTCCCAAACATGGATAACAAAATTTTGGTGTTCATTTTTAGTGCATGAAATAATTCTCTTCACTTACATTTATTAAAGTTTTCAAATTTTTGCCTGCATAAATTCAAAAATTTTCATTTTGTTGTGATCTATTTGCCTTGTCTTTTTGTTTACGAGAAAAATGGGAGGGTGAAAACTCAAGTTTAGATTTGAAAAAAATTGAACATCCAAAATCGTAATGCACAAATTCTAAGAGAGAAAATTCCCGAAAGTATATGTGATTTTTAAGCATTGTAAACTCTTTTAGTTTTTTATATATTAGGTTTTACAATCATCGAAAAAGGAGGAGCGATGCATTTTTAAATGAGTGTTGACTCCCAAAGCATAAGTCATTTCTAACAGACTTTATAGCTATTACAAATCATAAATTGATAAAACAATTTACGATGATCTATGATTGTAAGGTCCGCCTTTTGTTAAATATGCAAAAAGTGGATTGTTTGGCTCAGGTAAATATCCCACCGCATATTAACTTGAGAATTTAATTTTTTCTACCCCTTTAAATATTTGGATCATTAGGTCAAAAGCATCTTCAACATGTTTTATGCAGGCATATCATCATTTAAAACATGTTAGGATCAATTAGAAATCTCTTTCTTATAAAATTCCACCAAGCTATTAGGGTTGTACTAGTGGAATTTCTCAAACATTGATAACAAAACTTTTGTGTTCATTTAAAGTGCGTGAAATAATTTTCTTCTCGTACATTTATTATAGTTTTTAGTTTTTTGTATACTTAAACTCTGACATTTTCAATTTGTTGTGATCTATTTGCCTTATCCTTTTGTTTACGAGAAAAATGGGAGAGTGAAAACTAAAGTTTGGATTTGAAAAAAAATTTAACATCCAAAATGGAAACGTACAAACACAGAGAGAGATAATTCCAAAAGGTATCTGTGATTTTTATGCATTGTAAAATCTTTTTATTTTTTTATATATTAGGTTTTGCAATCAACGGAAAATGGGCGGTGAGGAATTTTTAACTGAGTGTTGACTCCTAAACCATAAGTCATTTCTAACAAAAATTATAGCCATTACATATCATTAATCGATCAAAACATTTATGAAGATCTATGATTGTTAGGTCCTCTTTTTGTAAAATAGGCAAAAAGTGGGTTGTTTGGGTCTAATAAATATCCCACCACACGTTAACTTGAGAATTTAATTTTTTCTCCTCCTTGAAATTTGTGAATCATTAGATCATTTGCAACTTCTACATGTTTCAGGCATGTATATCCATATTTGAAACAAGTTAAGATCAATTAGAAATCTCTTTCTTACAAAATTCCACCAAGCTATTAGGGGTTGTACATGTAGAATTTCCCAAACAAGGATAACAAAACTTTAGTGTACATTTTTAGTACGTCAATTAATTTTCTTCACTTAGTTTTCATTTTTTGCATAATTTTCATTTTGTTGTGATCGATTTGCTTTTTTTTTTTTATTTACAAGAAAAATGGGTGAGTGAAAGCTCAAGTTTGGATTTGAAAAAAAATTGAACATCCAAAATGGAAACGCACAATTGTGGAGAGAGATACAATAGGCAATCAACGGAAAAGGGGCGGTGAGCACGTTTTTAACTGAGTGTTGTCTCCCAAACCATAAGTCATTTCAAACAAAAATTATAGCCATTACACATCACTAATCGATCAAAATATTTACGATGATCTATGATTTTTAGGTCCGCTTTTGGTAAAATCGGCAAAGAGTGGGTTGTTTGGCTCTGGTAAATTTCCCACCGCACGTTTACTTGAGAATTAATTTTTTCTTCTCCTTGAAATTTTTGGATCATTAGGTCATTTGCAACTTCAACATGTTTCAGGCATGCATATCCACATTTAAAACATGTTAGGATCAATAAGAAATCTCTTTCTTATAAAATTGCACCAAGCTATTAGGGGTTGTACTAGTGGAATTTCCCAAACATGGATAACAAAACTTTGGAGTTCATTTTTAGAGCGTGAAATAATTTTCTTCACTTAAATTTATAATAGTTTTCAATTTTTTGCATAATAAACCCTAACAGTTTCATTTTGTTGTGATCTATTTGCCTTATATTTTTATTGACGAGAAAAATCGCAGAGTGAAAACTCAAGTTTGGATTGGAAAAATAATTGAACATCCAAAATGGAAATGCACAAATGATGAGAGAGATAATTCCAAAAGTATCTGTGATTTTTAAATCTTGTAAACTCTTTTAGTTTTTTATATATTAGGTTTTGCAATGATCGGAAAAGGGCGGGCGAAGCATTTTTAACTGAGTATTAACTCCCAAACCAGAAGTCATTTCTAACAAAGATTATAGCCGTTACACATCATTAATCGATCAAAACATTTACGATGATCTATGATTGTTAGGTCCACTTTTTTTAAAATATGCAAACACTTGATTGTTTGGATCATTAAGTCATTTGCATCTTCAACATATTTCAGGCATGCATATCCACATTTAAAACATGTTAGGATCAATAAGAAATCTCTTTCTTATAAAATTCCACCAAGCCATCAGGGTTTGTACAAGTGGAATTTCACCAAAAATAGATAACAAAACTTTGGTGTTCATTTTTAGTGCATGAAATAATTTTCTTTAGTTAAATTTATTATTGTTTTCAATATTTTTCATACATAAACTCTAAAATTTTCATTTTGATGTGATCTTTTTGCCTTATCTTTTTTATTACGATAAAAATGAGAGAGTACAAACTCTAGTTTGGATTTGAAAAAAAATTAAACATCCAAAATGGAATTTTACAAATACTGAGAGAGATAATTCTAAAAAGTATCAGTGATTTTTTAGGATTTTAAACACTTTTAGTTTTTTATATTTTATTTTTTGCAATCATCGGAAAAGAGGGGGAGGTATTTTTAATTGAGTGTTGACTCCCAAACCATATGTCATTTCTAAAAAAAATTACAGCCGTTACACATCATTAATTGATCAAAACATTTATGATGATCTATGATTGTTAGGTCCGCATTTTTTAAAAGCAGCAAAAAGTGGGTTGTTTGGCTCTGGTAAATATCCCACTGCACGTTAACTTGAGAATTTAATTTTTTCTACACCTTGAAATTTTTAGATCATTAGGTCATTTGCATCTTCAACATGCTTCAGGCATGCATATCATCATTTAAAACATGTTAGGATTAATTAGAAATCTCTTTCTGATAAAATTTCATTAAGCTATTAGGGGTTGTACTAGTGGAATTTCGCAAACATGGATAACAAAAGTTTGGGGTTCCTTTTTAGTGTATGAAACAATTTTTTGCACTTATATTTATTATAATTTTCAATTTTTTGCATACATCAACTCTAAAATTTTTATTTTTTTGTGATCTATTTGCCTTTTCTTTTTGTTTACAAGAAAAATGGGAGAGTGAAAACTCAAGTTTGGATTTGTAAAAAAATTGAACATCCAAAATGGAATAGTACAAATACAGAGAGAGACAATTTCAAAAAGTATAAGTGATTTTTAAGGATTGTAAACTCTTTTAGTTTTTTATATATTATTTTTTGAAATAATCGAAAAAGGGTGGGGTAGCATTTTTAACAGAGTATTGACTCCCAAACCATAACCCATTTCTAGCAAATATTATAGCCGTTACACATCATTAATAGATCAAAATATTTACGATGATCTATGATTGTTAGGTCCACTTTTTGTAACATAGACAAAAAGTGGGTTGTTTGGCTCTGGTAAATTATCCCACCGCATGTTACCTAGAGAATTTAATTTTTTCTACTCCTTGAAATTTTTGAATCATTAGGTCATTTCCATCTTCAACATGTTTCAGGAATGCTTATCCACATTTAAAACATGTTAGGATCAATCAGAAATCTCTTTCTTATAAAATTCCACCAAGCTATTAGGGGTTGTACTAGTGGAATTTTCCAAACAAAGATAACAAAACTTTGGTGTTGATTTTTAGTGTGTGAAATAATTTTCTTCACTTAGTTTTCAATTTTTTTCATACATAAACTCTAAAATTTTCATTTTGTTGTGATCTATTTGCGTTATCTTTTTGTTTATGAGAAAAATGGGAGAGTGAAAATTCAAGTTTGGATTTGAAAAAAAATTGAACATCCAAAATGGCAACGCACAAATGCGGAAAGAGATAATTCCAAAAAGTATCTGTGATTTTTAAGGATTGTAAAATCTTTCAGTAATTTATATATTAGGTTTTGCAATCATTAGAAAAGGAGGGGCAACACATTTTTAACTGAGTGTTGACTCCCAAACCATAAGTTATTTCTAACAAAAATTATAACCATTACACATCTTTAATAGTTCAAAACATTTATGATGCTCTATGATTGTTAGGTCCACTTTTTGTAAAATAGGAAAAACGTGGTTTGTTTGGCTCTGGTAAATATCCACCACACGTTAACTTGAGAATTTAATTTTTTGTACAATCAATAGGTCATTTGAATCTTCAATACTTTTCATGCATACATATCCACATTTAAAACATTATAGGATCAATTAGAAATCTCTTTCTTATAAAATTCCACAAATCAATTAGGGGTTGTACTACTGGAATTTCCCAAACATGGATACCTATACTTTGGTATTGATTTTTAGTGCGTGAAATAATTTTTTTCACTTAGTTTTTAATTTTTTTGCATACTTAAAATCTAAAATTTTCATTTTAATGTGACCTATTTTCCTTATATTTTTGTTTACGAGAAAAATGGGAGAGTGAAAACTAAAGTTTGGATTTGAAAAAAAATTGAACATCCAAAATGGAAATGCACAAATGCTGAGAGAGATAATTCCAAAAAGAATCTGTGATTTTTAAGGATTGAAAATTCTTTTAGTTATTTATATATTAGGTTTTGCAATCATCAGAATAGGTGGGGGTGGGGCGAGGAGTTTTTAACTGAGTGTTGACTCCCAAAGCATAAGTCATTTCTAACAAAAATTATAGTTGTTACACACCATTAATCAATCAAAACATTTACGATGATCTATGATTGTGAGGTCCTCTTTTTGTAAAATAGGCAAAAAGTGGGGCTTTGGCTCTAGTAAATATTGCACCGTACGTTGATTTGAGAATTTAATTTTTCTGCTCCTTACATTTTTTTGATCATTAGGTCATTTGCATCTTCAACATGTTTCAGGCATGCATATTCATATTTAAAACATGTTAGGAGCAGTTAGAAATCTCTTTCTTGTAAAATTCCACCAAGCTTTTAGAGGTTGTACTAGTGAAATTTCCCAAACATGGATAACAAAACTTTGGTGTTCATTTTTAGTGCGTGAAATAATTTTCTTCACTTACATTTATTAAAGTTTTAAATTGTTTGCATACATAAACTCTAAAATTTTCATTTTGTTGTGATATGTTTGCCTTGTCATTTTGTTTACGAGAAAAATTGGAGAGTGAAAACTAAAGTTTGGATTTGAAAAAAAAATTGAACATCCAAAATGAAATTTGTATAAATACTAAGAGAGATAATTCCAAAAAGTATCAGTGATTTTAAAGGATTTTAAACTCTTTTAATTTTTTATATATTAGGTTTTGCAATCATTGGAAAAAGTGGACGAGTCATTTTTAACTGAGTGTTGACTCCCAAACCATAAGTCATTTCTAACAAAAATTATTGCCGTTACACATCATTAATACATCAAAAAATTTATGATGATCTATGATTGTTTTGTCCACCTTTTATAAAATAGGAAAAACGTGGGTTGTTTAGCTCTAGTAAATATCCAACCACACGTTAACTTGAGAATTTAATGTTTTCTACTCCTTGAAATTTTTAGATCATTAGGTCATTTGCATCTTCAACATGTTTCAGGCATGCATATCCACATTTAAAACATGTTACGATCAATTCGGAATCTCTTTGTTATAAAATTCCTCCAAGCTATTAGGGGTTGTACTACTGGAATTTCCCAAACATGGATATTAAAACTTTGGTGTTCATTTTAGTGTGTGAAATAATTTTCTTCACATACATTTATTACAAATTTCAATTTTTTGCATACATAAACTCTAAAATTTTCATTTTTTTGTGATCTATTAGCCTTTTCTTTTTATTTACAAGAAAAATAGGAGAGTGAAAACACAAGTTTGAATTTGAAAAAAAATTGAACATCCAAAATGGAAATGCACAAATTCTGAGAAAGATAATTCCAAAAAGTTCTAGCCGTTACACATCATTAATCAATAAAAACATTTACGATGATCTATGATTGTTAGGTCTGCTACTTTAAAAATAGGAAAAAAGTGGGTTATTTGGCTTTGGTAAATATCCCACCGCACGTTTACTTGAGAATTTAATTTTTTCTACTCCTTGAAATTTTGGATCATTAGGTCATTTGCATCTTCAACATGTTTCAGGGATGCATATCCACATTTAAAACATGTTGGGATCAATTTGAAATCTCTTTCTTATAAAATTCCTAAAAGCTATTAGGGGTTGTACAAGTGGAATTTCCCAAACATGGATAACAAAACTTTAGTGTTCATTTTCAGTGCATGAAATAATTTTCTTCACTTAATTGTCAATTCTTGCATATATAAACTCTAAAATTTTCATTTTGTTCTGATCTATTTGCCTTATCTTTTTGTTTAAGAGAAAAATGGGAGGGTGAAAACTCAAGTTTGCATTTGAAAAAAAGTCCAAAATGCAAACGCACAAATGCTGAGAGAGATAATTCCAAAAAGTATTTGTGATTTTTAAGGATTGTAAACTCTTTAGGATTTTTATATATTAGGTTTTGCAATCATCAGAAAAGGGATGGAGAGCGGGGAGGGGGGGGGGGGGGGGGGTGAGAGGATGGGGGGGAGGCGGCATTTTTTACTGAGTGTTGAGTCCCAAACCATTAGTCAATTCCAACAAAAATTATAGTCATTACACATCATTAATTGATCAAAACATTTATGATGATCTATGATTGTTAGGTCCGCTTTTCGTAAAATAGCCAAAAAGTGGGTTGTTTGGCTTTGGTAAAAATCCCTCCGCACGTTTACTTCAGAATTTAATTTTTTCAACACCTTGAAATTTTTGGATCATTAGGTCATTTGCATCTTCAACATGTTTCAGGCATGCATATCATCATTTAAAACATGTTAGGATGAATTAGAAATCTCTTTCTTTAAAATTCCACCAAGCTATTAGGGGTTGTACTATTGGAATTTTGCAAACATGGATAACAAAACTTTGGTGTTCATTTTTAGTGCATGAAATAATTTTCTTCACTTACATTTCTTATAGTTTTCAATTTTTTGCATGCATAAACTTTAAAATTTTTATTTTCTTTTTATGTTTTTGCCATGTCTTTTTGTTTACGAGAAAAATCGGATAGTGAAAACTCAAGTTTGGATATGAAAAAAATTGAAGATCCAAAATGGAATTGTAAAAATACTAAGAGAGATAATTCCATAAATTTTCTGTCATTTTTAAGGATTGTAAACTCTTTTAGTTTTTTATATATTAGGTTTTGCAATCAATGGAAAAGGCGGGGTGAGGCATTTTTAACTGAGTGTTGACACTCAAACCATAAGTCTTTACCATAAAAAATTATAGCCATTACACATCATTAATAGATCAAAACATTTACGATGATCTATGATTGTTAGGTCCACTTTTTGTAAAATATATAAAACGTGGGTTGCTTGGTTCTGGTAAATTTCCCACAACACGTTAACTTGGGAATTTAATTTTTTCTACTCGAAATTTTAGGATCAATAGGTCATTTGCATCTGCAACATGTTCCAGGCATGCATATCCACATTTAAAACATGTTAGGATCAATTCAGAAATCTCTTTCTTATAAAATTCCACCAAGCTATTAGGGGTTGTTCTCGTGGAATTTCCCAAACATGGAGAACAAATATTTGGAGTTAATTTTTATGTGCGTGAAATAATTTTCTTCACTTAGTTTTCAATTTTTTGCTTACATAAACTCTAAGCTTTCATTTCGTTGTGATCTATTTGCCTTATCTTTTTGTTTATGGCAAAAATGGGAGAGTGAAAACTCAAGATTGGATTTGAAAAAAAATTGAACATCCAAAATGGCAACGTACAAATGCTGAGAGAGATAATTCTAAAAAGTATCACTGGTTTTTAAAGATTGTGAACTCTTTTAGTTATTTATATATTAGGTTTTGCAATCATCAAAAAAGGAGGGGCAAGGCATTTTTAACTGAGTGTTGACTCCCAAACCATAAGTCATCTCTAACAAAAATTATAGCCGTTACACATCATTAATCAATCAAAACATTTATGATGATCTATGACTGTTAGGTCCTCTTTTTGTAAAATAGTCAAAAAGTGGGTTACTTGGCTCTGGTAAGTATCGCACCGCACGTTAACTTGAGTATTTAATTTTTTTCTACTCCTTGAATTTCTTGGATCATTAGGTCATTTGCATTTTCAACATGTTTCAAACATGCATATCCACATTTAAAACATGTTAGGATCAATTAGAAATCTCTTTCTTATAAAATTCCACCAAGCTATTAGGGGTTGTACTAGTGGATTTTCCCATACAAGGATAACAAAACTTTGGTGTTGATTTGTAGTGCGTGAAATAATTTTCTTCCCTTAGTTTTCAATTTTTTGCATACATCAACTGTAAAATTTTTATTTTGTTGTGATTTATTTGCCTTATCTTTTTGTTTATGAGAAAAATGGGAGAGTGAAAACTGAACTTTGGATTTGAAAAAGAATTGAACATCCAAAATGGAAACGTGCAAATGCTGAGAAAGATAATTCCAAAAGTATTTGTGATTTTTAAGGATTGTAAACTCTTTCAGTTATTTATATATTAAGTGTTGCAATCATCAAAAATGGGGGAGCAAAGCATTTTTAACTGAGTGTTGACTCCCAAACCATAAGTCATTTCTAACAAAAAATATAATCATTGCTCATCATTCATTGATCAAAACATTTAGGATGATCTATGATTGTTAGGTCCGCTTTTTGTAAAAAAGGCAAAAAGTTGGTTGTTTGGCTCTGGTATATCCCACCACACATTAACTTGAGAATTTAATTTTTTACACTCCTTGAAATTTTTGGATCATTAGGTCATTTTCATCTTCAACATGTTTCAGGCATGCGTATCCACATTTAAAACATGTGAGGATCAATAAGAACTCTGTTTCTTAAAAACATCCAGCAAGCTATTAGAGGTTGTACTAGTGGAACTTCCCAAACATGGATAACAAAACTTTGGTGTTCATTTTTAGTTGCGTCAAATAATTTTCTTCACTTACATTTATTAAATTTTTCAATTTTTTGCATACATATAGTCTAACATTTTCATTTTGTTGTGATGTGTTTGCCTTATCTTTTTGTTTACGAGAAAAATGGGAGAGTGAAAACTCAAGTTTAGATTTGAAAAAAAATTGAACATCCAAAATGGAAATGCACAAATGATGGGAGAGATAATTCCAAAAAGTATATGTGATTTTTAAAGATTGTAAACACTTTTAGTTTTTTTATATATTAGGTTTTTCAATCTTGGGAAAAGGAGTGTTAACTCCTGAACTATAAGTCAATTCTAACAAAAATTATAGCCGTTAAACATCATTAATCGATCAAAACATTTACGATGATCTATGCTTGTTAGGTCCACTTTTTGTAAAATAGGCAAAAAAGTGGGTTGTTTGGCGAGTGTAAATATCCCACCGCACGTTAACTTGAGAATTTAATTTTTTCTACTCCTTGAAATTTTAGGATCATTAGGTCATTTCCATCTTCAACATATTTCAGGCATGCATATCCACATTTGAAACATGTTTGGATCAATTAGGAATCTCTTTGTTATAAAATTCCACCAAGCTATTAGGGGTTGTACTAGTGAAATTTCCCAAACATGGATAACAAAACTTTGGAGTTCATTTTTAGTGCGTGAAATAATTTTCTTCACTTACAATAATTATAGTTTTTAAATTTTTTTGCATACAAGAACTCTAAAATTTTCATTTTGTTGTGATTGTCTTGTTTACGAGAAAAGTGGGAGAGTGAAAACTCAAGTTTGGATTTGAAAAAATATTGAGCATCCAAAATAGAAATGCACAAATGCTAAGAGAGATAATTCCAAAAAGTATCTGTGATTTTTAAGGATTGTAAACTCTTTTAATTTTTTATATATTAGGTTTTGCAATCATCGGAAAAGGGTGGACGTGGCATGTTTAACTGAGTGTTGACTCCCAAACCATATGTCATTTCGAAAAAAAATTATAGCCACTACACATCATTAGTGGATCAAAACATTTACGATGATCTATGATTGTTCGGTCTACTTTTTGTAAAAGATGCAAAAAGTGGGTTGTTTGGCTCTAGTAAATATCCCACCGCACGTTAACTTGCGAATTTAATTTTTTCTACTCCTTGAAATTTTTGGATCATTAGGTCATTTGCATCTTCAACATGTTTCAGGCATGCATATCATCATTTAAAACATGTTAGGATCAATTAGAAATCTCTTTCTTATAAAATTCCACCAAGCTATTAGGGGTTGTACTAGTGGAATTTCTCAAACATGGATAACAAAACTTTGGTGTTCATTTTTAGTGCGTGAAATAATTTTCTTCACTTACATTTATTATACTTTTCAATTTTTGGCATACGTAAACTCTAAAATTTTCATTTTGTTATGATCTATTTCCCTTATCTTTTTCTTTACGAGAAAAATGGGAAAGTGAGAACTCAAGATTGGATTTGAAAAAAAATTGAATATCCAAAATGGAAATGCACAAATGCTAAGAGAGATAATTCCAAAAAGTATATGTGATTTTTAAGGATTGTAAACTCTTTTTATTTTTTATATATTAGCTTTAGAAATCATCGGAAAAGGGTGGACGTGGCATTTTTAACTGAGTGTTGACTCCCAAACCATTTGTCATTTTGAACAAAAATTATAGCCGTTACACATCATTAATCGATCAAAAAATTTACGATGATCTATGATTGTTAGGTCCGCTTTTTGTATAATAGGCAAAAAGTGGGTTGTTTGGCTCTGGTAAAAATTCCACCACATGTTAACTTGAGAATTTAATTTTTTCTACTCCTTGTAAATTTTGGATCATTAGGTCATTTGCATCTTCAACATGTTTCAGGCATGCACATCCAAATTTAAAACATGTTAGGATCAATTAGAAATCTATTTCTTATAAAATTTTACGAAGCTATTATGGGTTGTACTAGTGAAATTTCCCCAATCATGGATAACAAAACTTTGGTGTTCATTTTTAGTGCGTGAAATAATTTTCTTTACATAAATTTATTGCACACATAAACTCTAAAATTTTCATATTTGTTGTGATCTATTTGCCTTTTCTTTTTGTTTACGAGGAAAATGGGAGAGTGAAAACTCAAGTTTGGATTTGAAAAAAAATTGAACATCCAAAATGGAAATGGACAATGCTAAGGGAGATAATTCCAAAAAATTATTGGTGATTTTTAAGGATTGTAAACTCTTTTAGTTTTTTATATATTAGATATTGCAATCATCGGGAAAAGGGGAGCGAGGCATTTTTAACTGAGTGTTGACTCCCAAATCATAAGTCATTTCTAACAAAAATTATTGACGTTGCACATCATTAATCAATCAAAACATTTAAGATGATCTATGATTGTTAGGTCCGCTTTTTGTAAAATAGGCTAAAAGTGGGTTGTTTGGCTCTGGTAAATATCCCACCGCAAGTTAAGTTGAGAATTTAATATTTTCTACTTCTTGAAAATTTTAGATCAGTACGTCAATTGCATCTTCAACATGTTTCAGGCATGCATATCCAAATTTAAAACTCGTTAGGATCAATTAGGGGCTGTACTAGTGGAATTTCCCCAAACATGATAACAAGACTTCGTTGTTCATTTTTAGTGCGTGAAATAATTTTCTTCACTTACTTTTCAATTTTTTACATACACAAACTCAAAAATTTTAATTTTGTTGTGATCTTTTTGCCTTATCTTTTTGTTTATGAGAAAAATGGGAGAGTGAAAACTCAAGTTTGGATTTGAAAAAAAATTGATCCAAAATGGAAATGTACAAATGCTGAGAGAGATAATTCCAATATGTGTCTGTGATTTTTAAGGATTATAAACTCTTTTAGTTTTTTATATATTAAGTTTTGCAATCATCTAAAAAGGGGGGGGCGAGGCATTTTTAAATGAGTGTTGACTCCCAAACCATAAGCATTTTCTAACAAAAATTGTAGGGGTTACACATCGTTAATCGATAAAAACATTTACCATGATCTATGATTTTAAAGACTTCTTTTTGTAAAAAAAATCAAAAAGTGAGTTGTTTGGCTCTGGTAAATATCCCACCGCACATAAACTTGAGAATTTAATTTTTCCTACTCCTTGAAATTTTTGGATCATTAGGTCATTTGCATCTTCAACATGTTTCATCCATGCATATCCACATTTAAAACATGTTAGGATCAATTAGACATCTCTTTCTTATAAATTCCACCTAGCTATTAAGGGTTGCACTAGTGGAATTTCCCAAACATGGATAACAAAACTTTTGTGTTTATTTTTAGTGCATGAAATAATTTTCTTCACTTACATTTAATATAGTTTTCAATTTTTTGTATACATAAACTCTAACATTTTCATTTTGTTGTGATATATTCGCCTTATCTTTTTGTTGACGAGAAAAATGGGAGAGTGAAAACTCAAGTTTGGATTTGAAAAAAAATGTAACATCCAAAATGGAAATTCACAAATGCTGAGAGAGAAAATTCCAAAAAGTATCTATGAACTTTTAGGATCGTAAACTCTTTTCGTTTGTTCAATATTAGGTTTTGCAATCATCGGAAAAGGGGGAGCGAGGTATTTTTAACTAAGTGTTGACTCCCAAACCATAATCATTTCTAAAAACAATTATAGCCGTTACACATCATTAATCGATCAAAACATTTACGATCATCTATGATTGTTAGGTCCGCTTTTTGTAAAATAGGCAAAAAGTGGGTTGTTTGGTTCTTGTAAATATCCCACAACACGTTAACTTTGAGAATTTAATTTTTTCTACTCCATGAAATTTTAGTTTCATTAAGTCATTTGCATCTTCAACATGTTTCCGGCATGCATATCCACATTTAAAACATGTTAGGATAAATTAGAAATGTCATTCTTAAATAATTCCACCAAGCTATTATGGGTTGTACTAGTAGAATTTCCCCAAACATGGATAACAAAACTTTGGTGTTCATTTTTAGTGCATGAAATAATTATATTCACTTAAATTTTTTATAGTTTTCAATTTTTTGCAACCATAAACTCTAAAATTTTCATTTCTTTTATCTATTTGCCTTATCTTTTTGTTTACAAGAAAAAGGGGAGATTGAAAACTCAAGTTTGGATTTGAAAAAAAAAAAGTACATCCAAAATGGAAATGCACAAATTCTGAGAGAGATAATTCCAAAAAGTATCTGAGATTTTTAAGGATTGTAAACTCTTTTAGTTTTTTATATATTAGGTTTTGCAGTCATCGGAAAAGGGGGGGGGGGGGGGGGGGGGGGGGGGGGGGGGGCAGGCTTTTTTAACTGAGTATTGACTCCCAAACCATAAGTCATTTCTAACAAAAATTATAGCCGTTACACATGATTAATTGATCAAAACATTTACAATGATCTATGATTGTTAGGTCCGTTTTTGTAAAAAAGGCAAAAAGTGTTATTTGGATCTGGTAAATATCTCACCGTACGTTTACTTGAGAATTTAAGTTTTTCTACTCCGTGAAAATTTTGAATCATTAGGTCATTTGCAACTTCTACTTGTTTCAGGCATACATATCCACCACATTTAAAACATGTTAGGATCAATTTGAAATTTCTTTCGTATCAAATTCAACCAAGCTATTAGAGGTAGTAGTAGTGAAATTTATCCAAACATGGATAACAAAATTTTGATGTTCATTTTTAGTGCAAGAAATAATTTTCTTCACTTAGTTTTCAATTTTTTACAAACATTCAATCAAAAATTTTCATTTTGTTTTGATCTATTTACCATATCTTTTTTTTTACGAGAAAAATGGGCGAGTGAAAACTCAAGTTTGGATTTCAAAAAAAATTGAACATCCAAAATGGAAAAGCACAAATGTTGAGAGAGATAATTCCAAAAAGTATCTGTGATTTTTAAGGATTGTAAACTCTTTTAGTTTTTTATATATTAGGTTTTGCAATCAACTGAAAAGGAGGGGCGAGGCATTTTTAAATGAGTGTTGACTCCCAAACCATAAGCCAATTCTAACAAAAATTGTAGGGGTTACACATCGTTAATCGATAAAAACATTTACCATGATCTATGATTTTAAAGACTTCTTTTTGTAAAAAAGTCAAAAAGTGGGTTGTTTGGCTCTCGTAAATATCCCACCGAACGTTAACTTGAGAATTTAGTCTTTTCTACTCCTTGAAATTTTTGGATCATTAGGTCAGTTGCATCTTCAACATGTTTCATGCATGCATGTTCACATTTAAAACATGTTAGGATCAATTAGAAATCTCTTTCTTATAAATTCCACCTAGCTATTAAGGGTTGCACTAGTGGAATTTCCCAAACATGGATAACAAAACTTTGGTGTTCATTTTTAGTGCATTCACTTAAATTTAATATAGTTTTTAATTTTTTGTATAAATAAACTCTAACGTTTTCATTTTGTTGTGATCTATTTGCCTTATCTTTTTGTTGACGAGAAAAATGGGAGAGTGAAAATTCAAGTTTGGATTTGAAAAAAAATGTAACATCCAAAATGGAAATTCTCAAATGCTGAGAGAGAAAATTCCAAAAAGTATCTCTGAATTTTGAGGATTGTAAACTCTTTTCGTTTTTTCAATATTAGGTTTTGCAATCATCAGAAAAGGGGGAGCGAGGCATTTTTAACTAAGTGTTGACTCCCAAACCATAAGTCATTTCTAAACAAAATTATAGCCGTTACACATCATTAATCAATAAAAATATTTACGATCATCTATGATTGTTAGGTCCGCGTTTTGTAAAATAGGCAAAAAGTGGGTTGTCTGGTTCTTGTAAATATCCCACCGCACGTTAACTTGAGAATTTAATTTGTCTACTCCTTGAAATTTTGGGATCATTAAGTCATTTGCATCTTCAACTTGTTTCAGGCATGCATATCCACATTTAAAACATGTTAGGATAAATTAGAAATCTCTTTCTTATATAATTCCACCAAGCTATTATGGGTTGTACTAGTGGAATTTCCCCAAACATGGATAAAAAAACTTTGGTGTTCATTTTTAGTGCATGAAATAATTCTCTTCACTTAAATTTTTTATATTTTTCAATTTTTTGCATACATAAACTCTAAAATTTTCTTTTTTTTTTATCTATTTGCCTTATGTTTTTGTTTAGGAGAAAAAAGGGAGAGTGAAAACTCAAGTTTGGATTTGAAAAAAAAAAGTACATCCAAAATGTAAATGCACAAATGCTGAGAGAGATAATTCCAAAAAGTATCTGAGATTTTTAAGGATTGTAAACTCTTTTAGTTTTTTATATATTAGGTTTTGCAGTCATCAGAAAAGGGGGGACGAGGCTTTTTTAACTGAGTGTTGACTCCCAAACCATAAGTCATTTCTAACAAAAATTATAGCCGTTACACTTGATTAATCGATCAAAACATTTACGATGATCTATGATTGTTAGGTCCGCTTTTTGTAAAATAGGCAAAAAGTGTGTTTTTTGGCTCTGGCAAATATCCCGCCGCACGTTTACTTGAGAATTTAATTTTTTCTACTCCATGAAATTTTTGAATCATTAGGTCATTTGCATCTTCTACTTGTTTCTGGCATACATATCCACCACATTTAAAACATGTTAGGATCAATTAGAAATTTCTTTCTTATCAAATTCAACCAAGCTATTAGAGGTAGTAGTAGTGGAATTTATCCAAACATGGATAACAAAATTTTGGTGTTCATTTTTAGTGCGAGAAATAATTTCCTTCACGTAGTTTTCAATTTTTTGCAAACATAGAATAAAAAAATTTTATTTTGTTGTGATCTATTTGCCTTATCTTTTTGTTTACGAGAAAAATGGGAGAGTGAAAACTCAAGTTTCGATTTGAAAAAAAATTGAACATCCAAAATGGAAATGCACAAATATTGAGACAGATAATTCCAAAAAGTATCTGTGATTTTTAAGCATTGTAAACTCTTTGTTTTTTATATATTAGGTTTTGCAATCAGCGAAAAAGGGGGAGCGAGGCGTTTTTAACTAAGTGTTGACTAACAAACCGTAAGTCATTTCTAACAAAAATTATAGCCATTACACATCATTAATCGATCAAAAAATTTATGATGATCTATGATTGTTAGGTCCTCTTTTTGTCAAATACGCAAAAAGAGGGTTGTTTGGCTCTGGTAAATATACCACCGCACGTTTACTTGAGAATTTAATTTTTTCTACTCGAAATTTTTGGATCATTAGGTCATTTGCATCTTCAACATGTTTCAGGCATGCATATCAACATTTAAACATGTTAGGATCAATTAGTAATCTCTTTCTTCTAAAATTCCAACAAGCTATTAGGGGTTGGACAAGTGGAATTTCCCAAACATGGATAACAAAACTTTGGTGTAAATTGTTAGTGCATGAAATAATTTCTTCATTTAGTTTTCAAGTTTTTTCATACATAAACTCAAAAAATTTCATTTTTTTGAGATCAATTTGCCTTATATTTTTGTTTACGAGAAAAATGGGAGAGCGAAAACTCAAGTTTGGATTTGAAAAAAAAATTCAACATCCAAAATTGAAACACTCGATTGCTGAGAGAGATAATTCCAAAAAGTATCTATGATTTTAAAGGATTGTAAACTCTTTTACTTTTTTATAAATTAGGTTTTGCAAACATCGGAAAAGGGGAGCGAGGAGTTTTTAATTGAGTGTTGTCTCCCAAACCATAAATCATTTCTAACTAAAATTATAGCCATTACACATCATTAATCAATCAAAACATTAACGATGATGTATGATTGTTAGGTCCTCTTTTTGTAAAATAGGCAAAAAGTGGGTTGTTTGGCTCTGCTAAATATCCCACCGCATGTTAACATGAGAATTTAATTTTTCAACTCCTAGAAATTTTGGGATCATTAGGTCATTCGCATCTTCAACATGTTTCAGGCATGCATATCCACATTTAAAACATGTTAGGATCAATAAGAAATCTCTTTCTTATAAAATTGCACCAAGCTTTGTACTTGTGGAATTACCCAAACATGGACAACAAAACTTTGGAGTTCATTTTTAGTGCGTGAAATAATTTTCTTCACTTACATTTATAATAGTTTTCAAGTTTTTTCATACATAAACTCTAACATTTTCATTTTGTTGTAATCTATTTGCCTTATGTTTTTGTTAACGTGAAAAATCGCAGAGTGAAAACTCAGGTTTCGATTTCGAAAAAAATTGAACTTCCAAAATGGAAATGCACAAATGCTGAGAGAGATAATTCCAAAAAATATCTGTGATTTTTAAAGATTTTAAACTCTTTTAGTTTTTTATATATTAGGTTTTGCAATCATCGAAAAAGGGGGGATGAAGCATTTTTAACTAAGTGTTAACTCCTAAACTATAAGTCATTTCTAAAAAAACTTATAGCAGTTACACATCATTAATCGATCAAAACATTTATGATGATCTATGATTGTTAGGTCCACTTTTGGTAAAATATGCAAAAATTTAGTTGTTTGGCTCCTGTAAATATCCCACCGCACGTTAACTTGAGAATTTAATTTTTTATACACCTTGAAATTTTAGGATAATTAGGTCATTTGCATCTTCAACATATTTCATGCATGCATATTGACATTTAAAACATGTTAGGATCAATTAGAAATCTCTTTCTTATAAAATTCCACCAAGCTATCAGGGTTTGTACTAGTGGAATTTCTCCAAACATGGATAGCAAAACTTTGGTGTTCATTTTTAGTGCATGAAATAATTCTCTTCACTTACATTTATTATAGTTTTCAATATTTTTTATTCGTAAACTCTAAAATTTTCATTTTGTTGTGTTCTATTTGGCTTATCTTTTTGTTTACGAGAAAAATTGGAGAGTGCAAACTCAAGTTTGGATTTGAAAAAAAATTGAACATCCAAAATGGAATTGTAAAAATACTGAGAGAGATAATTCCAAAAAGTAACAGTAATTTTTAAGGATTGTAAACTCTTTTAGTTTTTTATATTTTATTTTTTACTATCAACGGAAAAGGGGGGAAGGCATTTTTAACCGAGTATTGACTTCCAAACCATAAGTTATTTCAAACAAAAGTTATAGCCGTTGCACATCATTAATCGATCAAAACATTTATGATAATCTATGATTGTTAGATCCACTTTTTGTAAAATAGGCAAAAAGTGGGTTGTTTGGCTCTAGTAAATATCCCACCGCACGTTAACTAGAAAATTTAATTTTTTCTACTCGAAATTTTTGGATCATTAGGTCATTTGCATCTTCAACATGTTTCAGGAATGCACATCCATATTTAAAACATGTTAGGATCAATTAGAAATCGCTTTCTTATAAAATTCCACCAAGCTATTGGGGATTGTACTAGTGGAATTTTCGAAACAAAGATAACAAAACTTTGGAGTTGATTTTTAGTGTGTGAAATAATTTTCTTCAGTTAGTTTTCAAATTTTGTCATACATAAACTCTAAAATTTTCATTTTATTGTGATCTATTTGCCTTATCTTTTTGTTTATGAGAAAAATGGGAGAGTGAAAACTCAAGTTTGGATTTGAAAAAAAATTGAACATCAGAAATGGCGCACAAACGCTGAGAGAGATAATTCCAAAAAGTATCAGTGATTTTTAGGGATTGTAAACTCTTTTAGTTATTTATATATTAAGTTTTGCAATCAACAGAAAAGGAGTAGACATTTTTAACTGAGTGTTGACTCCCATACCAAAAGTTATTTCTAACAAAAATTATAGCCGTTATACATCATTAATAAATCATAACATTTATGATCATCTATGATTGTTAGGTCCACTTTTTGTAAAATAGGCAAAAAGTGGGTTGTTTGGTTGTGGTAAATATCCCACGACACGTTAACATGAGAATTTAATTTTTTCTACTCCTTGAAATTTTTGGATCAATATGTCATTTACTTCTTCAACATGTTTCAAGCATGCTTATCCACATTTAAAAGATGTAGGATCAATCAGAAATCTCTTTCTTACAAAATTCCACAAAGCTGTAAGGGGTTGTACTAGTGGAATTTCCCAAACATGGATAACAAAAATTTGGTGTTGATTTTTAGTGCGTGAAATAATTTTCTTCACTTAGTTTTCAGTTTTTTTGCATACATAAACTCTAAAATTTTCATTTTGTTGTGATCAGTTTGCCTTATCTTTTTGTTTACAGGAAAACTGAGAGAGTGAAAACTCAAGTTTGGATTTGAAAAAAATATAACATCCAAAATAGAATTGTACAAATACTGAGAGAGATAATTCCAAAAAGTATCAGTGATTTTTAAGGATTGTAAACTCTTTTAGTTTTTTATATATTAGGTTTTGCAATCATTGGAAAAAAAGGGGCGAGGCATTTTCAACTGTGTGTTGTCTCCCAAACCATAAGTCTATTCTAATAAAAATTATAGCCGTTACACATCATTAATAGATCAAAACATTTATGATGATCTATGATTGTTTGGTCCACGTTTTGTAAAATAGGCAAAAAGTGGGTTGTTTGGCTCTGGTAAGTATCGCACCGCATGTTAACTTGAGAATTTAATTTTTTTTACTCAAAAATTTTGGATCATTAGGTCATTTGCATCTTCAACATGTTTCAGACACACATATCTACATTTAAAACATGTTACGATCAATTAGGAATCTCGTTATTATAAAATTCTTCCAATCTATTAGGGGTTGTACTAGTGAAATTTCCCAAACATAATAACAAAACATTGGTGTTCATTTTAATGAGTGAAATAATTTTCTTCACTTAGATTTATTATAGTTTCAATTTTTTGCATACATAAACTCTAAAATTTTCCTTTTTTGTGATCTATTTGCCTTATCTATTTGTTGACAAGAAAAATGGGAGAGTGAAAACACAAGTTTGGATTTGAAAAAATATTGAACATCCAAAATGGAAATGCACAAATACTGAGAGAGATAATTCCAAAAAGTATCTATGATTTTTTAGGATTGTAAACTCTTGTAGTTTTTTATATATTAGGATTGGAAATCATTGGAAGAGGGGGGCCAAGCATTTTTAACTGAGTGTTGACTCCCAAACCATAAGTCATTTCTAACAAAAAGTTTAGCTGTTACACATCATTAATCAGTAATAACATTTCTGATGATTTGTTGATATTAGTTCTGCTTTTTTTAAAATAGGAAAAAAGTGGGTTGTTTGGCTCTGGCAAATATCCCACAGCACGTTAACTTGAGAATTTAATTTTTTCTACTCCTTGAAATTTTTGGATCATTAGGTCTTTTGCATCTTCAACATGTTTCAGGCATGCATATCCATATTTAAAACATGTTAGGATCAATTTGAAATCTCTTTCTTATATAATTCCACCAAGCTATTAGGGGTTGTACAAGTGGAATTCCCCAAACATAGATAACAAAACTTTGGTGTTCATTTTCAGTGCGTGAAATAATTTTGCTTCACTTAGTTTTCAATTTTTTCCATACCTAAACTCTAAAATTTTAATTTTGTTGTGATCTATTTGCCTTATATTTTTGTTTAAGAAAAAAATGGAAGAGTGAAAACTCAAGTTTGGATTTGAAAAAAAATTGACCTTCCAAAATGGAAATGTACAAAAGCTGAGAGAGATAATTCCCAAAATATCTGTGATTTTTAAGGATTGTCGACTCCTTTTGATTTTTATATATTAGGTTTTGCAATCATCAGAAAAGGGGGGGCGAGGCATTTTTAATTGAGTTTTGACTCCCAAACCAAATGTCATTTCTAACAAAAATTATATTCATTACACATCATTAATCGATCAAAACATTTACGATGATCTATGATTGTTAGGTCCACTTTTCGTAAAATTAGAAAAAAGTGGGTTGTTTGGCTTTGAAAAATCTCCCTCCGCACGTTTACTTGAGAATTTAATTTTTTCTACACCTTGAATTTTTTGGATCATTGGGTCATTTGCATCTTCAACATGTTTCAGGCATGCATATCATCATTTAAAACATGTTAGGATCAATTAGAAATCTCTTTCTTTTAAAATTCCACCTAGCTCTTAGGGGTTGTACTATTGGAATTTTCGCAAACATGGATAAAAAAACTTTTGCGTTCATTTTTAGTGCAAGAAATAATTTGCTTCACTTACATTTCTTATAGTTTTCAATTTTTTGCATACATAAACTCTAAAATTTTCATTTTGTTGTGATCTATTTTCCTTGTCTTTTTGTTTACGAGAAAAATGGGAAAGTGAAAACTCAATTTTGGATTTGAAAAAAAATTGAACATCCAAAATGGAATTATACAAATACTGAGAGTTTTAATTCCAAAAAGTATCTGTCATTTTTAAGGTTTGTAAACTCCTTTAGTTTTTTTTATATTAGGTTTTGTAAACAACGGAAAAGGGGAGGCGAGGCATTTTTATCTGAGTGTTGACACTCAAACCATAAGTCATTTCTAAAAAAAATTATGGCCATTACACATCATTAATAGATCAAAACATTTACGATGATCTATGATTTTTAGGTCTACTTTTTTGTAAAATAGATAAAACCCGGGTTGGCTCTGGTAAATATCACACAACACGTTAACTTAATAATTTAATTTTTTCTACTCCTTGAAATTGTTGGATCATTAGGTCATTTGCATCTTCAACATGTTTCAGGCATGCATATCCACATTTAAAACATGTTAGGATCTACTAGAATTCTCTTTCTGATAAATTCCACCAAGCTATTAGGGGTTGTACCATTGGAATTTCCCAAACATGGATAACAAAACTTTGGTTTTCATTTGTAGTGCTAGAAATAATTTTCTTCACTTACATTTATTATAGTTTTCAATATTTAGTATACATAAACTCTGAAGTTTTAATTTTGTTATGATCTATTTGCCTTACCTTTTTGTTTACGAGAAAAATGGAAGAGTGAAAACTAAAGTCTGGATTTGAAAAAAAATTGAACATAAAAAATGGAAATGCACAAATGCTAAGAGAGATAATTCCAAAAAGCATCTGCGATTTTTAAGCATTGTAAACTCTTTTAGTTTTTTATATATTAGGTTTTGCAATCATCGGAAGAGGGGGGACGAGGCATTTTTAACTTAGTGTTGACTTCCAAACCATAAGTCATTTCTAACAAAAATTATAGCTTCACATCATTAATCGATCAAAACATTTACGATGATCTATGTTTGTTAGGTCCGCTTTTTGTAAAATAGGCAAAAAGTGGGTTGTTTGGCTCAAGTAAATATCCCACCGCACGTTATCTTGAGAATTTAATTTTTTCTACTCGTTGAAATTTTTGTATCGTTAGATCTTTTGCATCTTCAACATGTTTCAGGCATGCATATCCAAATTTAAAACATGTTAGGATCAATTAGAAATCTCTTTTTTGTAAAATTCCACCAAGCAATTAGGGGTTGTACTAGTGGAATTTCCCCAATCATGGACAACAAACCTTTGATGTTCATTTTTAGTGCGAGAAATAATTTTTTTCACATAAATTTATTATAGTTTTCAATTTTTTTCATACATAAACTCTTAAAATTTTTATTTTGTTGTTATCTTTTTGCCTTTTCTTTTTGTTGACGAGAAAAATGGGAGTGAAAACTCAAGTTTGGATTTGAAAAAAAATTGTACATCCAAAATAGAAATGCACAAATGCTGAGAAAGATAATTCCAAAAAATATCTTTGATTTTTAAAGATTGTAAACTCTTTTAGTTTTTTTGTATGTTAGGTTTTGCAATCTTGGTAATAGGGGGGTGAGGCATTTTTAATTGAGTGTTGACTCTCGAACCATAAGTAATTTCTAACAAAAATTATAGCTATAAAACAACGTTAATCGATCAAAGCATTTATGATGATCTATGATTGTTAGGTCGACATTTTGTAAAATAGGCAAAAAGTGGGTTGTTTCGCACTTGTAAATATCCCACAGACATTAACTTGAGAATTTAATTTTTTCTACTCCATGAAATTTTAGGATCATTAGGACATTTCTATCTTCAACATATTTCAAGCATGCATATCAACATTTAAAACATGTTAGAATAAATTAGAAATCTCTTTGTTACAAAATTCCTCCAAGCTATTAGGGGTTGTACTAGTGGAATTTCCCAAACATGGATAACAAAACTTTGGTGTTCATTTTAGTGCATGAAATAATTTTCTTTACTTACATTTTTTATATTCTTCAATTTTTTGTATACATAAACTCTAAAATTTTTCATTTTTTTGTGATCTATTTGCCATATCTTTTTGTTTACGAGAAAAATGGGAGAGTGAAAAAACAAGCTTGGATTTGAAAAAAAATTGAACATCCTAAATGGAAATGCAGAAATGCTGAGAGAGATAATTCCAAAAAGTATCTATGATTTTTAAGGATGGTAAACTCTTTTAGTTTTTTAGATATTAGGTTAGGCAATCATTGGAAGAGGGGGGGGCAAGGTATTTTTGGCTGAGTGTTGACTCCCAAACCTTTAGTCATTCCTAACAAAAATTCTAGCCATTGCACATCATTAATCAATAAAAATATTTACGATGATCTATGACCGTTAGGTCCACTTTTTGTAAAATAGGAAAAAAGTGGGTTGTGTGGCTATGGTAAATACCCCACCGCATGTTAACTTGAGAATTTAATTTTTCTTCTCCTTGAAATTTTTGGATCATTAGGTCATTTGCATCTTTAACATGTTTCAGGCATGCATATCCACATTTAAAACATGATAGGATCAATTTGAATTCACTTTCTTATAAAATTCCACCAAGCTATTAGGGGTTGTACTAGTGGAATTTCCCAAACATGGATAACAAAACTTTGGTGTTCATTTTCAGTGCATGAAATAATTTTCTTCACTTAGTTTTCAATTTTTTGCAGACATAAACTCTAAAATTTTCATTTTGTGTGATCTATTTGCCTTATCTTTTTGTTTAAGAGAAAAATGGGAGAGTGAAAACTCAATTTTTGATTTGAAAAACAATGAACATCCAAAATAGAAATGGACAAATGCTGAGAGAGATAATTCCAAAAAGTATCTATGATTTTTAAGGATTGTAAACTCTTTTAGTTTTTTATATATTAGGTTTTGCAATCATAAGAAAAGAGAGGGGGGCAGGGGGGGGGGGGGGGGGGGGGGGGGGGGGGGGGGGTGTTGCATTTTTAACTGAGTGTTGACTCCCAAACCATAAGTCATTTCTAACAAAAATTATAGTCATTACACATCATTAATTGATCAAAAAAATTATGATGATCTATGATTGTTAGGTCCGCTTTTCATAATATAGGCAAAAAGTGGGATGTTTCTTTCTGATAAATATTCCTCCACACTTTTACTTGAGAATTTAATTTTTTCTACAGTTTTAAATTTTTGGATCTTTAGGTCATTTGCATCTTCAACATGTTTAAGGCATGCATATCATCATTTAAAACATGTTAGGATCAATTAGAAATCACTTTCTTATAAAATTCCACCAAGCTATTAGGGGTTGTACTATTGAAATTTCGCAAACATGGATAACAAAACTTTGGTGTTATTTTTTAGTGCATGAAATAATTTTCTTCACTTACATTTCATATAATTTTCAATTTTTTACATCCAAAAACTCTAAAATTTTCATTTTGTTGTGATCTATTTGCCTTGTCTTTTTGTTTACGAGAAAAATGGGAGAGTGAAAACTCAAGTTTGAATTTGAAAAAAATTAACATCCAAAATGGAATTGTACAAATACCGAGAAAGATAATCCCAAAAAGTATATGTCCTTTTTAAGGATTGTAAACAGTTTTAGTTTTTTATATATTAGGTTTTGCAAACAACGGAAAAGGCGGGGCGAGAAATTTTTAACTGAGTGTTGACATTCAAACCATAAGTCATTTCTAACAAAAATTATGGCCATTACACATCATTAATAGATCAAAACATTTATGATCATCTATGATTATTAGGTCTACATTTTCTAAAATAGATAAAACATGGGTTGCTTGGCTCAGCTAAATATCACCCAGCACGATAACTTGAGAATTTAATTTTTTCTACTCCTTCAAAATTTTTGGATCATTAGGTCATTTGCATCTGCAACATGTTCCAGGCATGCATATCTACATTTTAAACATGTTAGGATCAATTAGAAATCTCTTTCTTATAAAATTCCACCAAGCTATTAGAGGTTGTTCTCGTGGAATTTCCCAAACACGGATAAAAAAACTTTGGTGTTAATTTTTAGTGCGTGAAATAATTTTTTCACTTAGTTCTCAATTTTTTACTAACATAAACTCTAAAATTTTCTTTTTGTTGTGATCAGTTTGCCTTATCTTTTTGTTTACAAGAAAAATGGGAGAGTGAAAAGTCAAGTTTGGATATGAAAAAAAATTGAACATCCAAAATGGAAAAGCTCAAATGCTGAGTGAGATAATTCCAAAAAGTATCTATGATTTTTAAGGATTGTAAACTTTTTTAGTTACTTATATATTAGGTTTTTCAATCATCAAAAAAGGGGGGGCGAGACATTTTTAAGTGAGTGTTCACTCCCAAACCATAGGTCATTTCTAACAAAAATTATAGCCGTTACACATCATTAATCAATCAAAATATTTATGATGATCTATGACTGTTTGGTCCTCTTTTTGTAAAATTGGCAAAAAGTGGGTTATTTGGCTGTGGTAAATATTGCACCGCACGTTAACTTGAGAATTTAATTTTTTCTACTCTTTAAAATTTTTGGATCATTAGGTCATTTGAATCTTCAACATGTTTTAGGCATGCATATCCACATTTAAAACATGTTAGGATCAATTAGAAATCTCTTTCTTATAAAATTCCACCAAGCTATTAGGGGTTGTACTAGTGGAATTTCCTAAACATGGATAACAAAACTTTGGTGTTCATTTGTAGTGTGAGAAATACTTTTGTTTACTTACATTTATTATATTTTTCAATTTTTAGTATACATAAACTCTAAAATTTTAATTTTGTTGTGATCTATTTGCCTTACCTTTTTGTTTACGAGAAAAATGGAAGAGTGCAAACTCAAGTTAGGATTTAAAAAAAGATTGAACATCAAAAATGAAAATGCACAAATGCTAAGAGAGATAATTCCAAAAAGTATCTGTGATTTTTAAGGGTTGTAAACTCTTTTAGTTTTTTATATATTAGGTTTTGCAATCATCAGAAAAGGGGGGACGAGGCTATTTTAACTTAGTGTTGACTTCAAAACCATAAGTCATTTCTAACAAAAATTATAGTAATTACACATCATTAATCGATCAAAACATTTACGATGATCAATGTTTATTTGGTCCGCTTTTTATTAAATAGGCAAAAAGTGGGTTGTTTGGCTCTTGTAAATATCCCACCACACGTTTACTTGATAATTTAAAATTTTCTTCTTGTTGAAATTTTTGTATCATTAGGTCTTTTTGATCTTCAACATGTTTCAGCCAAGCATATCCAAATTTAAAACATCTTAGGATCAATTAGAAATCTCTTTCTTATAAAATTCCACAGAGCTATTAGGGGTTGTACTAGTGTAATTTCCCAAATCATGGATAACAAAACTTTTGTGCTCATTTTTAGTGCGTGAAATAATTTTCTTCACATAAACTTTTTGTAGTTTTCAATTTTTTGCATACATAAACTCTAAAATTTTCAATTTGTTGCGATCTTTTTGCCTTTTTTTTTGTTGACAAAAAAAAAAGGGAGAGTGAAAACACAAGTTCGGATTTGAAAAAAAGTTGAACATCCAAAATGCAAAATGCACAAATGCAAAGAGAGATAATTCCAAAAAGCTTCTGTGATTTTTAAGGATTTTAAACTCTTTTAGTTTTTTATATTTTAGGGTTTGCAATCGTCGAAAAAGGGGGGACAAGGCATTTATACCTTAGTGTTAACTCCCAAACCATACGTCATTTCCAAAAAAATTATAGTCGTTACATATCATTAATCGATCAAAACATTTACGATGATCTATGACTGTTAGGTCCGCTTTTTTGAAAATAGGCAAAAAGTGGGTTGTTTGGCTCTGGTAAATATCCCACCGCACATTAACTTGAGAATTTAATTTTTTCTACTCTTTGAAATTTTAGGATCATAATGTCATTTGCATCTTCAACATGTTTCTGCCATTCATATCCACATTTAAAACATGTTAGGATAAATTATAAATCTCTTTCTTATAAAATTCCACCAAGCTATTAGGGGTTGTTCTAGTGGAATTTCCCCAAACATGAATAACAAAACTTTGGTGTTCATTTTTAGTGCATGAAATAATTCTCTTCACTTAGCTTTTTTATATTTTTCAATTTTTTTCATACATAAACTCTAAAATTTTCATTTTTTTGTGCTCTATTTGCTTTATCTTTTTGTTTACGAGAAAAATGGGAGAGTGAAAACTCAAGTTTTGATTTGAAAAAAAAAAGTACATCCAAAATGGAAATGCACTAATGCTGAGAGAGATAATTCCAAAAAGTATCTGTGATGTTTAAGGATTGTAAAATCTTTTAATTTTTTATATATTAGGTTTTGCAATCATCGAAAAACGGGGGACGAGGCAGTTTTAACTGAGTGTTGACTCGCAAACCATAAGTCATTTCTAACAAAAATTATAGCCGTTACACATCATTAATCGATCAAAAAATTTATGATGATCACACATCATTAATCGATCAAAACATTTATGATGATCAATGTTTATTAGCTCCGCTTTTTTAAAAATAGGCAAAAAGTGGGTTGTTTGGCTTTGGTAAATATCCCACCACACGTTAACTTGAGAATTTAATTTTTTCTTCTTGTTGAAATTTTTATATCATTAGGTCTTTTTGATCTTCAACATGTTTCAGCCATGCATATCCAAATTTAAAACATCTTAGGATCAATTAGAAATCTCTTTCTTATAAAATTCCACACAGATATTAGGTGTTGTACTAGTGTAATTTCCCCAATCATGGATAACAAAACTTTAGTGTTCATTTTTAGTGCGTGGAATAATTTTCTTCACATAAACTTTTTGTAGTTTTCAATTTTTTGCATACATAAACTTTAAAATTTTCAATTTGTTGTGATCTTTTTGCCTTTTTGTTTTTATGACAAGAAAAATGGGTGAGTGAAAACACAAGTTTGGATTTGAAAAAAAGTTGAACATCCAAAATGCAAAATGCACAAATGCAGAGAGAGATAATTCCAAAAAGTTTCTGTGATTTTTAAGGATTGTAGACTCTTTAATTTTTTTATATATTAGGGTTTGCAATTGTCGGAAAAGGGGGGACCAGGCATTTATACCTTAGTGCTGACTCCCAAACCATACATCATTTCCAAAAAAAATTATAGCCGTTACACATCATTAATTGATCAAAATATTTACGATGATCTATGATTGTTAGGTCCGCTTTTTGTAAAATAGGCAAAAAGTGGGTTGTTTGGCTCTGGTAAATATCCCACCGCACATTAACTTGAGAATTTAATTTTTTCTACTCCTTGAAATTTTAGGATCATAATGTCATTTGCATCTTCAACTTGTTTCAGCCATGCATATCCAAATTTAAAACATGTTAGGATAAATTATAAATCTCTTTCTTATAAAATTCCACCAAGCTATTAGGGGTTATTCTAGTGGAATTTCCCCAAACATGGATAAAAACACTTTGGTGTTCATTTTTAGTGCATGAAATAATTCTCTTCACTTAGATTTTTTATAGTTTTCAATTTTTTGCATACATAAACTCTAAAATTTTCATTTTTTTGTGCTCTATTTGCTTTATCTTTTTGTTTACGAGAAAAATAGGAGAGTGAAAATTCAAGTTTTGATTCGAAAAAAAAAATTACATCCAAAATGGAAATGCACTAATGCTGAGAGAGATAATTCCAAAAAGTATCTGTGCTGTTTAAGGATTGTAAAATCTTTTAGTTTCTTATATATTAGGTTTTGCAATCATCGAAAAAGGGGGGACGAGGTAGTTTTAACAGAGTGTTGACTGCCAAACCATATGTCATTTCTAACAAAAATTATAGCCGTTACACATCATTAATTGATCAAAAAATTTACGATGATCTATGATTGTTAGGTCCATTTTTTGTAAAATAGGCAAAAAGTGCGTTGTTTGGCTCTGGTAAATATCCCACTGCATGTTAACTTGAGAATTTAATTTTTTCTTCTCGTTGAAATTTTTGGATCATAATTATTCATTTGAATCTTCAACATGTATCAGGCATGCATATCCACATTCAAAACATGTTAGGATGAATTAGAAATCTCTTTCTGATAAAATTCCACCAAGATATTAGGGGTTGTTCTAGTGGAATTTCCCAAACATGGATAACAAAATCTGGTGTTCATTTGTAGTGCGTGAAATAATTTTCTTCACTTACATTTACTATAGTCTTAAATTTTTAGTTTACATAAACTCTAAAATTTTAATTTTGTTGTGATCTATTTGACTTACCTTTTTGTTTACGAGAAAAATGGAAGAGTGAAAACTCAAGTTTGGATTTAAAAAAAAATTGAACATCCAAAATGGAAATGCACAAATGCTGAAAGAGTTAATTCCAAAAAGTATCAGTGATTTTTAAGGATTTTAAAAATTTTTTAGTTTTTTATATATTAGGTTTTGCAATCATTGGAAAAAGGGGGTCAGGCATTTTCAATTGTGTTGACTCCCAAACCATAAATCATTTCTAACAAAAAATATAGTTGTTACACATCATTAATAGATCAAAACATTTATGATGATCTATGATTGTTTGGTCCACTTTTTGTAAAATAGGCAAAAAGTGGGTTGTTTGGCTCTGGTAAATATCCCACCGCGCGTTAACTTGAAAATTTAATTTTTTCTACTCCTTGAAATTTTTGGATCATTAGGACATTTTCATCTTCAACATGTTTCAGGCTTGCATATATCCACATTTAAAACATGTTACGATCAATTAAGAATCTCTTTGTTATAAAATTCCCCCAAGTTATTAGGGGTTATACAAGTGGAATTTCCCAAACATGGATAATAAAACTTTGGTGTTCATTTTAGTGCATGAAATAACTTTCTTCACTTACGTTTATTATAGTTTTCAATTTTTTGCGTACAAAAACTCCAAAATTTTCATTTTTTTGTGATCTATTTGCCATATCTTTTTTTTACGTGAAAAATGGGAGAGTGAAAACACAAGCTTGGATTTGAAAAAAAATTGAACATCCAAAATGGAAATGCACAAATGCTGAGAGAGATAATTCCAAAAAGTATCTATGATTTTTAAGGATGGTAAACTCTTTTATTTTTTTATATATTAGGTTTGGCAATCATTGGAACAGGGGTGCCAGGTATTTTTAACTGAGTGTTGACTCCCAAACCATAAGTCATTTCTAAAAAAAATTCTAGCCATTACACTTCATTAACCAATAAAAACATTTACGATGATCAATGATTTTTAGGTCCGCTTTTTGTAAAATTGGAAAAGAGTGAGTTGTTTGGCTCCGGTAAATATCCCACCGGAAGTTAACTTGTGAATTTAATTTTTTCTTCGCCTTGAAATTTGGATCATTAGGTCATTTGCATCTTTAACATGTTTCTCGCATCCATATCCACATTTAAAACATGATAGGATCAATTTGAAATCTCTTTTTTATAAAATTCAACCAAGCTATTAGGGGTTGACTAGTGGAATTTCCCAAACATGGATAACAAAACTTTGGTGTTCATTTTCAGTGCGTGAAATAATTTTCTTCACTTAGTTTTTAATTTTCTGCATACATAAACTCTAAAATTTTCATTTTGTTGTGATCTATTTGCCTTACCTTTTTGTTTAAGAGAAAAATGGGAGAGTGAAAACTCAATTTTTGATTTGAAAAAAAATTTAACATCCAAAATGGAAACGTACAAATTCTGAGAGAGATAATTCCAAAAAGTATCTATGATTTTTATGGATAGTAAACTCTTTTAGTTTTTTATATATTAGGTTTTGCAATCATCACAAAAGGAGGGGGGGGGGGGGGGGGGGGGGGGAGGGGTGGGGGGTGAAGGGTGGTGTGGCATTTTTAACTTAGTGTTGACTCCCAAACCATAAGTCATTTCTAACAAAAATTATAGTCATTTGACTTCATTAATTGATCAAAAAAATTACGATGATCTATGATTGTTAGGTACGCTTTTCATAATATAGGCAGAAAGTGGGTTGTTTCGTTGTGATAAATATCCCTCCGCACGTTTACTTGAGAATTTAATTTTTTATACCCTTTGAAATTTTTGGATCTTTAGGTCATTTGCATCTTCAACATGTTTCAGGCATGCATCATCATTTAAAACATGTTAGGATCAACTAGAAATCTCTTTCTTATAAAATTCCACCAAGTTATTAAGGGTTGTTGTATTGGAATTTCGCAAACATGGATAACAAAACTTTGGTGTTCATTTTTAGTGCATGAAATAATTTTCTGCACTTACATTTCATTAAGTTTTCAATTTTTTGCATACATAAACTCTAAAATTTTTATTTTTTTTGTGATCTATTTGCCTTATCTTTTTGTTTACGAGAAAAATTGGAGAGTGAAAACTCAAGTTTGAATTTGAAAAAAATTGAACATCCAAAATGGAATTGTACAAATACTGAGAAAGATAATTCCAAAAAGTATATGTCATTTTTAAGGATTTAAAACTCTTTTAGTTTTTTATATATTAGGTTTTGCAAACAACGGAAAAGGCGGGGCGAGGCATTTTTAACTGAGTGTTTACACTCAAACCATAAGTCATTTCTCACAAAAATTATAGCCATTACACATCATTAATAGATCAAAACATTTACGATGATCTATGATTGTTAGGTCTACTTTTTTGTAAAATAGATAAAACATGGGTTGCTTGGCTTTGGCAAATATCACCCAGCACGTTAAGTTGAGAATTTAATTTTTTCTACTCCTTCAAAATTTTTGGATCATTAAGTCATTTGCATCTTCAACATGTTCCAGGCATGCATATCCACATTTAAAACATGTTAGGATCAATTAGAAATCTCTTTCTAATAAAATTTCACTAAGCTATTAGTGGATGTTCTCGTGGAATTTCCCAAATATGGACAACAAAACTTTGGAGTTAATTTTTAGTGCATGAAATAATTTTCCTCACTTTGTTTTCAATTTTTTACTAACATAAACTCTAAAATTTTCATTTTGTTGTGATCAATTTGCCTTATCTTTTTGTTTACGAGAAAAATGGGAGAGTGAAAACTCAAATTTGGATATGAAAAAAATTTGAACATCAAAAATGGAAAAGCTCAAATGCTGAGTGAGATAATTCCAAAAAGTGTCTGTGGTTTTTAAGGATTGTAAACTCTTTTAGTTATTTATATATTAGGTTTTGCAATCATCAGAAAAGGGGGGCCGAGGCATTTTTAACTGAGGGTTGATTCCCAAACCATAAGTTATTTCTAACAAAAATTATAGCCTTTACAAATCATTAATCAATCAAAACATTTACAATGATCTATGACTGTTAGGTCCTCTTTTTGTAAAATTGGCAAAAAGTGGGTTATTTGGCTCTGGTAAATATCGCACCGCACGTTAACTTAAGAATTTAAAACTCTCTACTCCTTGAAATTTTTGGATCATTAGGTCATTTGAATCTTCAACATGTTTCAGGCATGCATATCCACATTTAAAACATGTTAAGATCAATTAGAAATCTCTTTCTGATAAAATTCCACCAAGCTATTAGGGGTTGTACTAGTGGAATTTCCTAAACATGGATAACAAAACTTTGGTGTTCATTTGTAGTGTGAGAAATACTTTTCTTCACTTACATTTATTATAGTTTTCAATTTTTAGTATACATAAACTCTAAAATTTTAATTTTGTTGTGATCTATTTGCCTTACCTTTTTGTTTACGAGAAAAATGGAAGAGTGCAAACTCAAGTTTGGATTTGAAAAAAAATTGAACATCCAAAATGGAAATGAACAAATGCTGAGAGAGATAATTCCAAAAAGTATTTGTGATTTTTAAGGATTGTAAACTCTTTTAGTTTTTTATATATTAGGTTTTGCAATCATCGGAAAAGGGGGGACGAGGCATTATTAACTTAGTGTTGACTTCAAAACCATAAGTCATTTCTAACAAAAATTATAACTATTACACATCATTCATCGATCAAAAAATTTATGTTGATCTATGTTTGTTAGGTCCGCATTTTGTAAAATAGGCAAAAAGTGGTTTGTTTGACTCTGGTAAATATCCCACCACACGTTAACTTGAGAATTTAATTTTTTCTTCTTGTTGAAATTTTTGTATCATTAGGTCTTTTTGATCTTCAACATGTTTCAACCATGCATATCCAAATTTAAAACATGTTAGGATCAATTAGAAATCTCTTTCTAATAAAATTCCACAGAGCTATTAGGGGTTGTATTAGTGTAATGTCCCCAATCATGGATAACAAAACTTTAGTGTTCATTTTTAGAGCGTGAAATAATTTTCTTCACATAAATTTTTTATAGTTTTCAATTTTTTGCATACATAAACTCTAAAATTTTCATTTTGTTGTGATCTTTTAGACTTTTTTTTTTGTTGACGAGAAAAATAGGAGAGTGAAAACACAAGTTTGGATTTGAAAAAGAGTTGAACATCCAAAATGCAAAATGCACAAATGTAGAAAGAGATAATTCCAAAAAGTATCCGTGATTTTTAAGGATTGCAAACTCTTTTAATTTTTTATATATTAGGTTTTGCAATCGTCGAAAAAGGGGGGACAAGGCATTTATACCTTAGTGTTGACTCCCAAACCATAAGTCATTTCTAAAAAAATTATAGCTGTTACACATCATTAATCGATGAAAACATTTATGATGATCTATGATTGTTAGGTCCAATTTTTGTAAAATAGGCAAAAAGTGGGTTGTTTGGCACTGGTAAATATCCCACCGCATGTTAACTTGAGAATTTAATTTTTCTACACCTTGAAATTTTTGGATCATTAGGTCATTTGAATCTTCAGCATGTTTCAGGCATGCATATCCACATTTAAAACATGTTAGGATCAATTAGAAATCTCTTTCAGATAAAATTCCACCAAGCTATTAGGGGTTGTTCTAGTGGAATTTCCCAAACATGGATAACAAAATCAGGTGTTCATTTGTAGTGCGTGAAATAATTTTCTTCACTTACATTTACTATAGTTTTCAATTTTTAGTATACATAAACTCTAAAATTTTAATTTTGTTGTGATCTATTTGCCTTACCTTTTTGTTTACGAGAAAAATGGAAGAGTGAAAACTCAAGTTTGGTTTTGAAAAAAAATTGAACATCCAAAATGGAAATGCACAAATGCTGTGAGAGATAATTCCAAAAGGTATCTGTCATTTTTTAGGATTGTAAACTCTTTTAGTTTTTTATATATTAGGTTTTGTAATCATCAGAAAAGGGGGGACGAGGCATTTTTAACTGAGTGGTTACTTCCAACCCAAAAGTTATTTCTAAGAAAAGATATCGCCGTTCCACATCATTAATCGATCAAAACATTTACGATGATCTATGTTCGTTAGGTCCGCTTTTTAAAATAGGCAAAAAGTGGGTTGTTTGACCCAGGTAAATATCCCACCGCACGTTGACTTAAGAATTTAATTTTTTCTACTCGTTGAAATTTTTGTATCATTAGAACTTTTGCATCTTCAACATGTTTCAGGCAAGCATATCCAAATTTAAAACATGTTAGTATCAATTAGAAATCTCTTTCTCATAAAATTCCACCAAGCTGTTAGGGGTTGTACTAGTGAAATTTCCCCAATCATGGATAAAAAAACTTTGGTGTTCATTTTTAGTGCTCGAAATAATTTTCTTCACATAAATTTATTAAAGTTTTCAATTTTTTGCATACATAAAATGAAAAATATCATTTTGTTGTGATCTTTTTACCTTTTCTTTTTGTTGTCGAGAAAAATGGGAGAGTGAAAACTCAAGTTTGGATTTGAAAAAAAATTGAACATCCAAAATGGAAATGCACAAAAGCTGAGAGATAATTCCAAAAAGTTTTTGTGATTTTTAAGGATTTTAAACTCTTTTATTTTTTAATATATAAGGGTTTGCAATCGTCGAAAAAGGGGGGATGAGGCCTTTTTACCTTAGTGTTGACACCCAAACCATAAGTCATTTCCAATAAAAATTATAGCCGTCACACATCATTAATCAATCAAAACATTTAAAATTATCTATGATTGTTAGGTCCACTTTTTTTTTAAAACATAGGCAAAAAGTGGGTTGTTTGGGTCTGGTAAATATCCCACCGCACGTTAACTTGAGAATTTAATTTTTTCTACTCCTCAAAATTTTTGTATCATTAGGTCATTTGCATCTTCAACATGTTTTAGGAATTCATATCCACATTTAAAACATGTTAGGATCAATTAGAAATCTTTTTCTTAAAAAATTTCACCAAGCTATTAGGGGTTGTACTAGTGAAATTTCCCAAAGAAGGATAACAAAACTTTGGTGTTCATCTTTTTCTTCACATAGTTTTCAATTTTTTTCATTCATAAACTCTAAAACTTTCATTTTTTGTAATCAATTTACCTTATCTTTTGGTTTACGAGAAAAATGGGAGAGTGAAAACTGAAGTTTGGATTAGAAAAAAAATTGAACATCCAAAATAAAATGCACAAATACTGAGAGAGATAATTCCAAATAGTATATGTGATTTTTAAGGTTTTTAAACTCTTTTAGTTTTTTATATATTAGGTTTTGTAATCATTGGAAGAGGAGGGGGGGGGGGGGGGGGGGGGGGGGGGGGGGGGGGGGAGGGGGCGGGCATGCTTTTTTAACTAAGTATTGACTTGCAAACAATAAGTCATTTCTATAAAAAATTAGAGCCGTTACACATCATTAATTGATCAAAACATTACGATGATCTATGATTGTTAGGTCCGCTTTTTGTAAAATACGCAAAAAGTGGGTTGTTTGGCTTTGGTAAATATCCCTCCGCACGTTAACTTGGGAATTTAATTTTTTCTCCACCTTGAAATTTTGATATAATTAGGTCATTTGCATCTTCAACATGTTTCAGGCTTGCATATCATCATTCGAAACATGTTAGGATCAATTAGAAATCTCTTTCTTATAAAATTCCACCAAGCTATTAGGGGTTGTACTGGTGGAATTTCCAGAACATGGATAACAAAACTTTGGTGTTCATTTTAAGTGCGTGAAATAATTTTCTTCACTTAGTTTTCAATTTTTAGCATACACACACTCTAAAATTTTATTTTTTTTGTGATCTATTTGCCTTCTCTTTTTGTTTACAATCAAAACGGAAGAGTGGAAACTCAAGTTTTGATTAAAAAAAAAATTGAACATTCAAAATGGAAATGCACAAATGTTGATTGAGATATTTCCAAAAGGTATCTATGATTTTTAAGGATTGTAAACTCTTTTATTTTTTTATATATTAGGTTTTGCAATCATCAAAAAAGGGGGGACGAGGCATTTTTAACTGAGTGTTGACTCCCAAACCATGTCATTTCTAACAAAAATAATACCCATTACACATCATTAATCGTTCAAAACATTTACGATGGTCTATGATTGTTAGGTCTGTTGTTTGTAAACTAAGCAAAAAGTGGGTTGTTTGGCTTTGGTAAATATCCCACCGCACGTTAACTTAAGAATTTAATTTTTTCTATTCCTTGAAAATTTTGGATCAGTAGGTCATCTGCATCTTCAACATGTTTCAGGCATACATATCCAAATTTAAAACATGTTAGGATCAATTAGAAATTTCTTTCTAATAAAATTCCACCAAGCTATTAGGGGTTGTATTGCTGGAATTTCTCCAATCATGGATAACAAAACTTTGGTGTTCACTTTTAATGCATGAAATAATTTTCTTCACATAAATTTTTTGCATACATAAACTCTAAAATTTTCATTTTTTTTAATCTATTTGCCTTTTCTTTTTGTTTACGAGAGAAATGGGAGAGTGAAAACTCGAGTTTGGATTTGAAAAAAAATTGAACGTCCAAAATGGAAATGGACAATGCAAAGTGAGATAATTCAAAAAATTATAAGTGATTTTTAAGGATTGTAAAGTCTTTTAGTTTTTTATATATTAGATTTTGAAATCATCGGAAAAGGAGGAGCGAGGCATGCTTTTTTAACTAAGTATTGACTTGCAAACCATAAGTCATTTCTATAAAAAATTAGAGCCGTTACACATCATTAATTGATCAAAACATTCACGATGATCTATGATTGTTAGGTCCGCTTTTTGTAAAATACGCAAAAAGTGGGTTGTTTGGCTTTGGTAAATATCCCTCCGCACGTTAACTTGGGAATTTAATTTTTTCTCCACCTTGAAATTTTGATATAATTAGGTCATTTGCATCTTCAACATGTTTCAGGCTTGCATATCATCATTCGAAACATGTTAGGATCAATTAGAAATCTCTTTCTTATAAAATTCCACCAAGCTATTAGGGGTTGTACTGGTGGAATTTCCAGAACATGGATAACAAAACTTTGGTGTTCATTTTAAGTGCGTGAAATAATTTTCTTCACTTAGTTTTCAATTTTTAGCATACATACACTCTAAAATTTTATTTTTTTTGTGATCTATTTGCCTTCTCTTTTTGTTTACAATAAAAACGGAAGAGTGGAAACTCAAGTTTTGATTTAAAAAAAAAATTGAACATTCAAAATGGAAATGCACAAATGTTGATTGAGATATTTCCAAAAGGTATCTATGATTTTTAAGGATTGTAAACTCTTTTATTTTTTTATATATTAGGTTTTGCAATCATCAAAAAAGGGGGGACGAGGCATTTTTAACTGAGTGTTGACTCCCAAACCATGTCATTTCTAACAAAAATAATACCCATTACACATCATTAATCGTTCAAAACATTTACGATGGTCTATGATTGTTAGGTCTGTTGTTTGTAAACTAAGCAAAAAGTGGGTTGTTTGGCTTTGGTAAATATCCCACCGCACGTTAACTTAAGAATTTAACTTTTTCTATTCCTTGAAAATTTTGGATCAGTAGGTCATCTGCATCTTCAACATGTTTCAGGCATGCATATCCAAATTTAAAACATGTTAGGATCAATTAGAAATTTCTTTCTAATAAAATTCCACCAAGCTATTAGGGGTTGTACAGCTGGAATTTCTCCAATCATGGATAACAAAACTTTGGTGTTCACTTTTAATGCATGAAATAATTTTCTTCACATAAATTTTTTGCATACATAAACTCTAAAATTTTCATTTTTTTTTAATCTATTTGCCTTTTCTTTTTGTTTACGAGAGAAATGGGAGTGAAAACTCGAGTTTGGATTTGAAAAAAAATTGAACGTCCAAAATGGAAATGGACAATGCAGAGTGAGATAATTCAAAAAATTATAAGTGATTTTTAAGGATTGTAAAGTCTTTTAGTTTTTTATATATTAGATTTTGAAATCATCGAAAAAGGAGGAGCGAGGCATGCTTTTTTAACTAAGTATTGACTTGCAAACCATAAGTCATTTCTATAAAAAATTAGAGCCGTTACACATCATTAATTGATCAAAACATTTATGATGATCTATGATTGTTAGGTCCGCTTTTTGTAAAATACGCAAAAAGTGGGTTGTTTGGCTTTGGTAAATATCCCTCCGCACGTTAACTTGGGAATTTAATTTTTTCTCCACCTTGAAATTTTGATATAATTAGGTCATTTGCATCTTCAACATGTTTTAGGCTTGCATATCATCATTCGAAACATGTTAGGATCAATTAGAAATCTCTTTCTTATAAAATTCCACCAAGCTATTAGGGGTTGTACTGGTGGAATTTCCAGAACATGGATAACAAAACTTTGGTGTTCATTTCAAGTGCGTGAAATAATTTTCTTCACTTAGTTTTCATTTTTTAGCATACATACACTCTAAAATTTTATTTTTTTTGTGATCTATTTGCCTTCTCTTTTTGTTTACAATCAAAAAAGGGAAGAGTGGAAACTCAAGTTTTGATTTAAAAAAAAAATTGAACATTCAAAATGGAAATGCACAAATGTTGATTGAGATATTTCCAAAAGGTATCTATGATTTTTAAGGAATGTAAACTCTTTTATTTTTTTATATATTAGGTTTTGCAATCATCAAAAAAGGGGGGATGAGGCATTTTTAACTGAGTGTTGACGATGGTCTATGATTGTTAGGTCTTTTGTTTGTAAACTAAGCAAAAAGTGGGTTGTTTGGCTTTGGTAAATATCCCACCGCACGTTAACTTGAGAATTTAATTTTTTCTATTCCTTGAAAATTTTGGATCAGTAGGTCATCTGCATCTTCAACATGTTTCAGGCATGCATATCCAAATTTAAAACATGTTAGGATCAATTAGAAATTTCTTTCTAATAAAATTCCACCAAGCTATTAGGGGTTGTACTGCTGGAATTTCTCCAATCATGGATAACAAAACTTTGGTGTTCACTTTTAATGCATGAAATAATTTTCTTCACATAAATTTTTTGCATACATAAACTCTAAAATTTTCATTTTTTTTTAATCTATTTGCCTTTTCTTTTTGTTTACGAGAGAAATGGGAGAGTGAAAACTCGAGTTTGGATTTGAAAAAAAATTGAACGTCCAAAATGGAAATGGACAATGCAGAGTGAGATAATTCAAAAAATTATAAGTGATTTTTAAGGATTGTAAAGTCTTTTAGTTTTTTATATATTAGATTTTGAAATCATCGGAAAAGGAGGAGCGAGGCATGCTTTTTTAACTAAGTATTGACTTGCAAACCATAAGTCGTTTCTATAAAAAATTAGAGCCGTTACACATCATTAATTGATCAAAACATTTACGATGATCTATGATTGTTAGGTCCGCTTTTTGTAAAATACGCAAAAAGTGGGTTGTTTGGCTTTGGTAAATATCCCTCCGCACGTTAACTTGGGAATTTAATTTTTTCTCCACCTTGAAATTTTGATATAATTAGGTCATTTGCATCTTCAACATGTTTCAGGCTTGCATATCATCATTCGAAACATGTTAGGATCAATTAGAAATCTCTTTCTTATAAAATTCCACCAAGCTATTAGGGGTTGTACTGGTGGAATTTCCAGAACATGGATAACAAAACTTTGGTGTTCATTTTAAGTGCGTGAAATAATTTTCTTCACTTAGTTTTCAATTTTTAGCATACATACACTCTAAAATTTTATTTTTTTTGTGATCTATTTGCCTTCTCTTTTTGTTTACAATAAAAACGGAAGAGTGGAAACTCAAGTTTTGATTTAAAAAAAAAATTGAACATTCAAAATGGAAATGCACAAATGTTGATTGAGATATTTCCAAAAGGTATCTATGATTTTTAAGGATTGTAAACTCTTTTATTTTTTTATATATTAGGTTTTGCAATCATCAAAAAAGGGGGGACGAGGCATTTTTAACTGAGTGTTGACTCCCAAACCATGTCATTTCTAACAAAAATAATACCCATTACACATCATTAATCGTTCAAAACATTTACGATGGTCTATGATTGTTAGGTCTGTTGTTTGTAAACTAAGCAAAAAGTGGGTTGTTTGGCTTTGGTAAATATCCCACCGCACGTTAACTTAAGAATTTACTTTTTCTATTCCTTGAAAATTTTGGATCAGTAGGTCATCTGCATCTTCAACATGTTTCAGGCATGCATATCCAAATTTAAAACATGTTAGGATCAATTAGAAATTTCTTTCTAATAAAATTCCACCAAGCTATTAGGGGTTGTACAGCTGGAATTTCTCCAATCATGGATAACAAAACTTTGGTGTTCACTTTTAATGCATGAAATAATTTTCTTCACATAAATTTTTTGCATACATAAACTCTAAAATTTTCATTTTTTTTTAATCTATTTGCCTTTTCTTTTTGTTTACGAGAGAAATGGGAGTGAAAACTCGAGTTTGGATTTGAAAAAAAATTGAACGTCCAAAATGGAAATGGACAATGCAGAGTGAGATAATTCAAAAAATTATAAGTGATTTTTAAGGATTGTAAAGTCTTTTAGTTTTTTATATATTAGATTTTGAAATCATCGCAAAAGGAGGAGCGAGGCATGCTTTTTTAACTAAGTATTGACTTGCAAACCATAAGTCATTTCTATAAAAAATTAGAGCCGTTACACATCATTAATTGATCAAAACATTTACGATGATCTATGATTGTTAGGTCCGCTTTTTGTAAAATACGCAAAAAGTGGGTTGTTTGGCTTTGGTAAATATCCCTCCGCACGTTAACTTGGGAATTTAATTTTTTCTCCACCTTGAAATTTTGATATAATTAGGTCATTTGCATCTTCAACATGTTTTAGGCTTGCATATCATCATTCGAAACATGTTAGGATCAATTAGAAATCTCTTTCTTATAAAATTCCACCAAGCTATTAGGGGTTGTACTGGTGGAATTTCCAGAACATGGATAACAAAACTTTGGTGTTCATTTGAAGTGCGTGAAATAATTTTCTTCACTTAGTTTTCAATTTTTAGCATACATACACTCTAAAATTTTATTTTTTTTGTGATCTATTTGCCTTCTCTTTTTGTTTACAATCAAAAAAGGGAAGAGTGGAAACTCAAGTTTTGATTTAAAAAAAAAATTGAACATTCAAAATGGAAATGCACAAATGTTGATTGAGATATTTCCAAAAGGTATCTATGATTTTTAAGAAATGTAAACTCTTTTATTTTTTTATATATTAGGTTTTGCAATCATCAAAAAAGGGGGGATGAGGCATTTTTAACTGAGTGTTGACGATGGTCTATGATTGTTAGGTCTTTTGTTTGTAAACTAAGCAAAAAGTGGGTTGTTTGGCTTTGGTAAATATCCCACCGCACGTTAACTTGAGAATTTAATTTTTTCTATTCCTTGAAAATTTTGGATCAGTAGGTCATCTGCATCTTCAACATGTTTCAGGCATGCATATCCAAATTTAAAACATGTTAGGATCAATTATAAATTTCTTTCTAATAAAATTCCACCAAGCTATTAGGGGTTGTACTGCTGGAATTTCTCCAATCATGGATAACAAAACTTTGGTGTTCACTTTTAATGCATGAAATAATTTTCTTCACATAAATTTTTTGCATACATAAACTCTAAAATTTTCATTTTTTTTTAATCTATTTGCCTTTTCTTTTTGTTTACGAGAGAAATGGGAGAGTGAAAACTCGAGTTTGGATTTGAAAAAAAATTGAACGTCCAAAATGGAAATGGACAATGCAGAGTGAGATAATTCAAAAAATTATAAGTGATTTTTAAGGATTGTACAGTCTTTTAGTTTTTTATATATTAGATTTTGAAATCATCGGAAAAGGAGGAGCAAGGCATGCTTTTTTAACTAAGTATTGACTTGCAAACCATAAGTCATTTCTATAAAAAATTAGAGCCGTTACACATCATTAATTGATCAAAACATTTACGATGATCTATGATTGTTAGGTCCGCTTTTTGTAAAATACGCAAAAAGTGGGTTGTTTGGCTTTGGTAAATATCCCTCCGCACGTTAACTTGGGAATTTAATTTTTTCTCCACCTTGAAATTTTGATATAATTAGGTCATTTGCATCTTCAACATGTTTCAGGCTTGCATATCATCATTCGAAACATGTTAGGATCAATTAGAAATCTCTTTCTTATAAAATTCCACCAAGCTATTAGGGGTTGTACTGGTGGAATTTCCAGAACATGGATAACAAAACTTTGGTGTTCATTTTAAGTGCGTGAAATAATTTTCTTCACTTAGTTTTCAATTTTTAGCATACATACACTCTAAAATTTTATTTTTTTTGTGATCTATTTGCCTTCTCTTTTTGTTTACAATAAAAATGGAAGAGTGGAAACTCAAGTTTTGATTTAAAAAAAAAATTGAACATTCAAAATGGAAATGCACAAATGTTGATTGAGATATTTCCAAAAGGTATCTATGATTTTTAAGGATTGTAAACTCTTTTATTTTTTTATATATTAGGTTTTGCAATCATCAAAAAAGGGGGGACGAGGTATTTTTAACTGAGTGTTGACTCTCAAAACATGTCATTTCTAACAAAAATAATACCCATTACACATCATTAATCGTTCAAAACATTTACGATGGTCTATGATTGTTCGGTCTGTTGTTTGTAAACTAAGCAAAAAGTGGGTTGTTTGGCTTTGGTAAATATCCCACCGCACGTTAACCTGAAAATTTAATTTTTTCTATTCCTTGAAAATTTTGGATCAGTAGGTCATCTGCATCTTCAACATGTTTCAGACATGCATATCCAAATTTAAAACATGTTAGGATCAATTAGAAATTTCTTTCTAATAAAATTCCACCAAGCTATTAGGGGTTGTACTGCAGGAATTTCTCCAATCATGGATAACAAAACTTTGGTGTTCACTTTTAATGCATGAAATAATTTTCTTCACATAAATTTTTTGCATATATAAACTCTAAAATTTTCCTTTTTTTTAATCTATTTGCCTTTTCTTTTTGTTTACGAGAGAAATGGGAGAGTGAAAACTCGAGTTTGGATTTGAAAAAAAATTGAACGTCCAAAATGGAAATGGACAATGCAGAGTGAGATAATTCAAAAAATTATAAGTGATTTTTAAGGATTGTAAAGTCTTTTAGTTTTTTATATATTAGATTTTGAAATCATCGGAAAAGGAGGAGCGAGGCATGCTTTTTTAACTAAGTATTGACTTGCAAACCATAAGTCATTTCTATAAAAAATTAGAGCCGTTACACATCATTAATTGATCAAAACATTTACGATGATCTATGATTGTTAGGTCCGCTTTTTGTAAAATACGCAAAAAGTGGGTTGTTTGGCTTTGGTAAATATCCCTCCGCACATTAACTTGGGAATTTAATTTTTTCTCCACCTTGAAATTTTGATATAATTAGGTCATTTGCATCTTCAACATGTTTCAGGCTTGCATATCATCATTCGAAACATGTTAGGATCAATTAGAAATCTCTTTCTTATAAAATTCCACCAAGCTATTAGGGGTTGTACTGGTGGAATTTCCAGAACATGGATAACAAAACTTTAGTGTTCATTTTAAGTGCGTGAAATAATTTTCTTCACTTAGTTTTCAATTTTTAGCATACATACACTCTAAAATTTTATTTTTTTTTGTGATCTATTTGCCTTCTCTTTTTGTTTACAATAAAAACGGAAGAGTGGAAACTCAAGTTTTGATTTAAAAAAAAAATTGAACATTCAAAATGGAAATGCACAAATGTTGATTGAGATATTTCCAAAAGGTATCTATGATTTTTAAGGATTGTAAACTCTTTTATTTTTTTATATATTAGGTTTTGTAATCATCAAAAAAGGGGGGACGAGGAATTTTTAACTGAGTGTTGACTCCCAAACCATGTCATTTCTAACAAAAATAATACCCATTACACATCATTAATCGTTCAAAACATTCACGGTGGTCTATGATTGTTAGGTCTGTTGTTTGTAAACAAAGCAAAAAGAGGGTTGTTTGGCTTTGGTAAATATCCCACCGCACGTTAACTTCAGAATTTAATTTTTTCTATTCCTTGAAAATTTTGGATCAGTAGGTCATCTGCATCTTCAACATGTTTCAGGCATGCATATCCAAATTTAAAACATGTTAGGATCAATTAGAAATTTCTTTCTAATAAAATTCCACCAGGCTATTAGGGGTTGTACTGCTGGAATTTCTCCAATCATGGATAACAAAACTTTGGTGTTCACTTTTAATGCATGAAATAATTTTCTTCACATAAATTTTTTGCATACATAATCTCTAAAATTTTCATTTTTTTTTAATCTATTTGCCTTTTCTTTTTGCTTACGAGAGAAATGGGAGAATGAAAACTCGAGTTTGGATTTGAAAAAAAATTGAACATCCAAAATGGAAATGGACAATGCAGAGTGAGATAATTCAAAAAATTATAAGTGATTTTTAAGGATTGTAAAGTCTTTTAGTTTTTTATATATTAGATTTTGAAATCATCGGAAAAGGAGAAGCGAGGCATGCTTTTTTAACTAAGTATTGACTTGCAAACCATAAGTCATTTCTATAAAAAATTAGAGCCGTTACACATCATTAATTGATCAAAACATTTATGATGATCTATGATTGTTAGGTCCGCTTTTTGTAAAATACGCAAAAAGTGGGTTGTTTGGCTTTGGTAAATATCCCTCTGCACGTTAACTTGGGAATTTAATTTTTTCTCCACCTTGAAATTTTGATATAATTAGGTCATTTGCATCTTCAACATGTTTCAGGCTTGCATATCATCATTCGAAACATGTTATGATCAATTAGAAATCTCTTTCTTATAAAATTCCACCAAGCTATTAGGGGTTGTACTGGTGGAATTTCCAGAACATGGATAACAAAACTTTGGTGTTCATTTTAAGTGCGTGAAATAATTTTCTTCACTTAGATTTCAATTTTTAGCATACATACACTCTAAAATTTTATTTTTTTTGTGATCTATTTGCCTTCTCTTTTTGTTTACAATAAAAACGGAAGAGTGGAAACTCAAGTTTTGATTTAAAAAAAAAAATTGAACATTCAAAATGGAAATGCACAAATGTTGATTGAGATATTTCCAAAAGGTATCTATGATTTTTAATGATTGTAAACTCTTTTATTTTTTTATATATTAGGTTTTGCAATCATCAAAAAAGGGGGAACGAAGCATTTTTAACTGAGTGTTGACTCCCAAACCAAGTCATTTCTAACAAAAATAATACCCATTACACATCATTAATCGTTCAAAACATTTATGATGGTCTATGATTGTTAGGTCTGTTGTTTGTAAACTAAGCAAAAAGTGGGTTGTTTGGCTTTGGTAAATATCCCACCGCACGTTAACTTGAAAATTTAATTTTTTCTATTCCTTGAAAATTTTGGATCAGTAGGTCATCTGCATCTTCAACATGTTTCAGGCATGCATATCCAAATTTAAAACATGTTAGGATCAATTAGAAATTTCTTTCTAATAAAATTCCACCAAGCTATTAGGGTTTGTACTGCTGGAATTTCTCCAATCAAGGATAAATAAACTTTGGTGTTCACTTTTAATGCATGAAATAATTTTCTTCACATAAATTTTTTGCATACATAAACTCTAAAATTTTCATTTTTTTTTAATCTATTTGCCTTTTCTTTTTGTTTACGAGAGAAATGGGAGAGTGAAAACTCGAGTTTGGATTTGAAAAAAAATTGAACGTCCAAAATGGAAATGGACAATGCAGAGTGAGATAATTCAAAAAATTATAAGTGATTTTTAAGGATTGTAAAGTCTTTTAGTTTTTTATATATTAGATTTTGAAATCATCGAAAAAGGAGGAGCGAGGCATGCTTTTTTAACTAAGTATTGACTTGCAAACCATAAGTCATTTCTATAAAAAATTAGAGCCGTTACACATCATTAATTGATCAAAACATTTACGATGATCTATGATTGTTAGGTCCGCTTTTTGTAAAATACGCAAAAAGTGGGTTGTTTGGCTTTGGTAAATATCCCTCCGCACATTAACTTGGGAATTTAATTTTTTCTCCACCTTGAAATTTTGATATAATTAGGTCATTTGCATCTTCAACATGTTTCAGGCTTGCATATCATCATTCGAAACATGTTAGGATCAATTAGAAATCTCTTTCTTATAAAATTCCACCAAGCTATTAGGGGTTGTACTGGTGGAATTTCCAGAACATGGATAACAAAACTTTGGTGTTCATTTTAAGTGTGTGAAATAATTTTCTTCACTTAGTTTTCAATTTTTAGCATACATACACTCTAAAATTTTATTTTTTTTGTGATCTATTTGCCTTCTCTTTTTGTTTACAATAAAAACGGAAGAGTGGAAACTCAAGTTTTGATTTAAAAAAAAAATTGAACATTCAAAATGGAAATGCACAAATGTTGATTGAGATATTTCCAAAAGGTATCTATGATTTTTAAGGATTGTAAACTCTTTTATTTTTTTATATATTAGGTTTTGCAATCATCAAAAAAGGGGGGACGAGGCATTTTTAACTGAGTGTTGACTCCCAAAACATGTCATTTCTAACAAAAATAATACCCATTACACATCATTAATCGTTCAAAACATTTACGATGATCTATGATTGTTAGGTCTGTTGTTTGTAAACTAAGCAAAAAGTGGGTTGTTTTGCTTTGGTAAATATCCCACCGCACGTTAACTTGAGAATTTAATTTTTTCTATTCCTTGAAAATTTTGGATCAGTAGGTCATCTGCATCTTCAACATGTTTCAGGCATGCATATCCAAATTTAAAACATGTTAGGATCAATTAAAAATTTCTTTCTAATAAAATTCCACCAAGCTATTAGGGGTTGTACTGCTGGAATTTCTCCAATCATAGATAACAAAACTTTGGTGTTCACTTTTAATGCATGAAATAATTTTCTTCACATAAATTTTTTGCATACATAAACTCTAAAATTTTCATTTTTTTTAATCTATTTGCCTTTTCTTTTTGTTTACGAGAGAAATGGGAGAGTGAAAACTCAAGTTTGGATTTGAAAAAAAATTGAACGTCCAAAATGGAAATGGACAATGCAGAGTGAGATAATTCAAAAAATTATAAGTGATTTTTAAGGATTGTAAAGTCTTTTAGTTTTTTATATATTAGATTTTGAAATCATCGGATAAGGAGGAGCGAGGCATTTTTAACAGAGTGTTGACTCCCAAATCATAAGTCATTTCTTAAAAACATTATTGCCGTTACACATCATTAATGAATCAAAACATTTACGATGATCAATGATTGTTAGGTCCGCTTTTTGTAAAAAAGGCTAAAAGTGGGTTGTTTGGCTCTAGTAAATATCCCACCGCACGTTAACTTGAGAATTTAATTTTTTCTACTTCTTGAAATTTTTTGATCATTAGGTCATTTGCATCTTCAACATATTTCAGGGATGCATATCCAAATTTAAAATTTGTTTGGATCAATTAGAAATCTCTTTAATATAAAATTCAACCAAGCTATTAGGGGTTGTACTAGTGGAATATCCCCAAACATGGATAACTAGACTTTGGTTTTCATTTTTAGTGCATGAAATAATTTACTTCACTTAGTTTTCAATTTTTAGCAAACATAAACTCAAAAATTTTCATTTTGTTGTGATCTATTTGCCATATCTGTTTGTTTACGAGAAAAATGGGGGAGTGAAAACTCAAGTTTGGATTTCAAAAAACATTGAACATCAAAAATGGAAATGGACAAATGCTTAGAGAGATAATTCCAAAAAGTATCTTTAATTTTTAAGGATTTTAAACTATTTTAGTTGTATATATATTAGGTTTTGCATTCATATGAAAAGGGGGGGCGTGACATTTTTAAATGAGTGTTAACTCCCAAACCTTAGTCATTTCTATCAAATATTAAAGGCGTTACACATCATTAATTGATCAAAACATTTACCATGATCTCTGATTTTTAGGTCCGCTTTTTGTAAAATAGGCAAAAAGTGGGTTGTTTGGCTCTGGTAAATATCCCACCGCACGTTAACTTGAGAATTTAATTTTTTCTACTCCTTGAAATTTTAGGATTATTAGGTCATTTGCATGTTCAACATGTTTCAGGCCTGCATATGCACGTTTAAAACATGTTAGGATCAATTAGAAATCTCTTTCTTATAAAATTACCCCAAGCTATTAGGGATTGTACTAGTGGAATTTCCCAAACATGGATAACAAAACGTTGGTGTTCAGTTTTAGTGCATGAAATAATTTTATTCACTTACATTTCAATTTTTAGTCAAACATAAACTCTACAATTTTCATTTTGTTGTGAAATTATTGGCTTATCTTTTTCTTTACCAAAAAATGGGAGAGTGAAAACACAAGTTTGGATTTTAAAAAATATTGAACATCCAAAAAGAAACGCACAAATGCTGAGAGTGATATATCCAAAAAGTATCTATGATTTTTAAGGATTGTAAACTCGTTTAGTTTTTTATATATTAGGTTTTGCAACCATCAGAAAAGGGGGGGGGGGGGGGGGGGGGGGGGGGGGTGGGGCTGGCATTTTTAACTGAGTGTTGACTCCCAAACCCTAAGTCGTTTCTATAAAAAATTATAGCTGTTACACATCATTAATCGATCAAAATATTTACGATGGTCTATCATTGTTAGGTCCTCCTTTTGTAAAATAAGCAAAAAGTGAGATGTTTGGCTCTGGTAAATATTCCACCGCACGTTAACTTGAGAATTTAATTTCTTCTACGCCGTAAAATTTTTGGATCATTAGGTCATATGCATCGTCAACATGTTTAAGGCAAGCATATCCACACATAAAACTTGTTAGGATTAATTAGAAATCTCTTTCTTGTAAAATTCCACCAAGCTATTCGGGGTTGTACTAGTGGAATTTACCAAACATGGATAACAAAACTTTGGTGTTAATTTTTAGTGCGTAAAATAATTTTCTTCACTTACATTTCTTATAATTTTCAATTTTTTACATACATAAACCCTAAAATTTTCATTTTGTTGTGATCTATTTGCCTTATCTTTTTGTTTACGAGAAAAATTGGAGAGTGAAAACTCAAATTTAGATTTGAAAAAAAATTGAACATTCAAAATGGAAATGCACAAATGCTGAGAGAGATAATTCCAAAAAGTATATGTGATTTTTAAGGATTGTAAACTATTCTTGTTTTTGATATATTGGGATTTGTAATTATCGAAAGAGGGTTGTTTGTCTCTGGTAAATATCCCACCGCACGTTAACTTGATAATTTATTTTTTTCTACACAGTGAAATTTTTGCATCTTCAACATGTTTCTGGCATGCATATCCAAATTTAAAACATGTTAGGATCAATTAGAAATCTCTTTCTTTTAATATTCCACCTAGCTATTAGGGGTTGTACTAGTGGAATTTCCCCAATCATGGATTACAAAACTTTGATATTCATTTTTAGTGTGTGAAATAATTTTCTTCACATAAATTTATTATTTTTTTCAATACTTATCATACATAAACTTTAAAATTTTCATTTTTTTGTGATCTATTTGCCTTTTCTTTTTGTTGACGAGAAAAATGGGAGAGTGAAAACTCAAGTTTGGATTTGAAAAAAATTGAACGTCCAAAATGGAAATGCACAAATGCAGAGAGAGATAATTCCAAAAAGTATATGTGATTTTTAAGGATTGGGAAATCTTTTAGTTTTTTATATATTAGGTTTAGCAATTGTCGAAAAAGGGGGGCCGAGGCATTTTTACTTAAGTGTTGACTCCCAAACCATAAGTAATTTCCAACAAAATTTATAGCCGTTACACATAATTAATCGATCAAAACATAAGTGAGTGTTGACTACCAAAACATAAGTCATTTCTAACAAACATTATTGGCGTTACACATCATTAATCGATCAAAACATTTACCATGATCTATGATTTTTATGTCCACTTTTTGTAAAAAGGACAAAGTGGGTTGTTTGGCTCTCGTAAATATCCCATCGGACATTAACTTGAGAATTTAATTTTTTCTACACCTTTAAAGTTTTGTATCATTAGGTCATTTGCATCTTTAACATGTTTCAGACATGCATATCATCATTTAAAACATGTTAGGATCAATTAGAAATCTCTTTCTTATAGAATTCCACCAAGCTATTAGGGGTTGTACTAGTGGAATTTCCCAAACATGGATAAAAAAACTTTGGTGTTCATTTTAAGTGCGTGAAATAATTTTATTTACTAAGTTTTCAATTTTTAGCGTACATAAACTCCAAAATTTTAATTTTGTTGTGATCTATTTGCCTTATCTTTTTGTTTACGAGAAAAATGGGAGAGTGAAAAATCAAGTTTGGATTTGAAAAAAAATTGAACATCCAAAATGGACAAGCACAAATGTTGGGTGAGATCATTTGAAAAAAGTATCTGTGATTTTTAAGGATTTTAAACTCTTTTAAATTTTTATATATTAGGTTTTGCAATCGTCGGAAGAGGGGGGGCGAGGCATTTTTAACTGAGTGTTGACTCCAAAACCATAAGTAATTTCTAAAAAAATTATAGCCGTTACACATTATTAATCGATCAAAACATTTACGATGATCTATGATTGTTAGGACCGCTTTTTGTAAAATAGGCAAAATGTGGTTTGTTTGGCTCTGGTAAATATCCCACCGCACGTTAACTTGAGAATTTAATTTTTTCTACTTCTAGAAATTTTTGGATCATTAGGTCATTTTGATTATCAATATGATTTAGGCATGCATATCATAATTTAAAACTTGTTAGGGTTTAGGTTAAATTTCCCACCGCATGATAACTTGAGAATTTAATTTTTTCTACTTCTAGAAATTTTTGTATCATTCGGTCATTTGCATCTTCAACATGATTCAGGCATGCATATCCAAATTTAAAACTTGTTAGGATCAATAGAAATCTCTTTCTTATAAAATTCAACCAAGCTATTAGGGGTTGTACTAGTGGAATTTCCCCAAACATGGAAACAAAATTTTATTGTTGATTTTTAGTGCGTGATATAATTTTCTTCACTTAGTTTTCTACTTTTTACCTACATAAACTCAAAATATTTAAAATTGGTGTGATCTATTTGCCCTATCTTTTTTTTACGAGAAAAATAGGAGAGTGAAAACTCAAGTTTGGATTTGAAACAAAATTGAACATCCAAATTGGAAATGCACAAATGCTAAGAGAGATAATTCCAAAAAGTATATGTGATTTTTAAGGATTGTAAATTCTTTTAGTTTTTTATATATGAGGTTTTGCAATCATATGAAAATTGAGGGAGGGGAGGGGAGAGGAGGGGGCGAATTGTGGAGGAATTTTTAAATGAGTTTTGATTCCAAAAACATAAGTCATTTCTAACAAAAATTATTGGCATTTACACATCATTAATCGATCAAAACATTTACCATGATCTATGATTTTTAGGTCCGCTTTTTTTATGATAGGCAAAAGTGGATTGTTTGGCTCTGGTAAATATCCCTCCTCACGTTAATTTGAGAATTTAATTTTTTCTACCCTTGAAATTTTTGTATCATTAGGTCATTTGCATTTTTAACATATTTTAGGCATGCATATCATAATTTAAAACATGTTAGGTCCAATTGGAAATCTCTTTCTTTTAATATTCCACCAAACTATTAGGGGTTGTACTAGTGGAATTTCCCAAAAATGGATAACAAAACTTTGGTGTTCTTTTTAAGTGCATGAAATAATTTTCTTCACTTAGTTTTCAATTTTTAGCATACATAAACTCTAAAATTTTCATTTTGTTGTGATCTATTTGCCTTATCTTTTTGTTTACGAGAAAAAAGGGAGTGTGAAAACTCCAATTTGGATTTGAAAAAAAATTGAAAATCCAAAATGGAAATGCACAACTGTTGAGTGAGATAATTCGAAAAAGTATCTGTGATTTTTAAGGATTGTAAACTCTTTTATTTTTTTATATATTCGGTTTTGTAATCATCGGAAGAGGGAGGGGCGATGTATTTTTAACTAAGTGTTGACTCCCACACCATAAGTCATTTCTAACAAAAATTATAGCTGTTACACATCATTAATCGATCAAAACAGTTACGATGACCAATGATTGTTACGTCCGAGTTTTGTAAAATAGGAAAAAAGTGGGTTGTTTGCCTCTGGTAAATATCCCACCGCACGTTAACTTGAGAATTTAATTTTTTCTATTTCTATAAATTTTTGGATCTTTAGGTCATTTGCATCTTCAACATCATTCAGGCATGCATATCATAATTTAAAACTTGTTAGGGTTTTTAGGGTAAATATCCCACCGGACGTTAACTTGAGAATTTAATTTTTTCTGTTTCTAGAAATTTTTGGATCATTAGATCATTTGCATCTTCAACATGATTCAATTATGAATATCATAATTTAAAACTTTTTAGGGTTTAGGGTAAATATCCCACCGCACGTTTACTTGAGAATTTAATTTTTTCTACTTCTAGAAATTTTTGGATCATTAGGTCACTTGTATCTTCAACATAATTCAGGCATGCATATCCAAATTTTAAACTTGTTAGGATCAATTAGAAATCATTTTTTTAAAAAAATTCAACAAAGCTATTAGGGGTTGTACTAGTGGAATTTCCCCAAACATGGATAACAAAACTTTGTTGTTAATTTTTAGTGCGTGAAATAATTTTCGTCACCTAGTTTTCAAGTTTTTACCTAAATAAAATAAAGAAATTTAATTTTGTTGTGATCTATTTGCCTTATCTTTTTGTTTACGATAAAAATGGGAGAGTGAAAACTCAAGTTTGGTTTTGAAACAAGATTGAACATCCAAAATGGAAATGCACAAATGCTGAGAGAGATAATTCCAAAAGGTATATGTGATTTTTAAGGATTGTAAACTCTTTTTGTTTTTTATATATTAGGTTTTTCAATCATCTGAAAATAAGGGGGGGGGGGGGGGGGGGGGGGGTGGGGTGGGGGGGGGGGGGGGGGGGGGGGGGAGAATTTTTATGTGAGTGTTGACTCCCAAAACATAAGTCATTTCTAACAAAACTTATTGGCGTTACACATCTTTAATCGATCAAAACATTTACCAAGATCTATGATTTTTAGGTCTGCTTTTTGTAAAATAGGCAAAAAAGGGTTGTTTGGCTCTGGTAAATATCCCTTCGCACGGTAACTTGGGAATTTAATTTTTTATACACCTTGAAATTTTTGTGTCATTAGGTCATTTGCATCTTTAACATGCTTCAGGAATGCATATCATCATTTAAAACATGTTAAGATCAATTAGAAATCTCTTTCTTATAAAATTCCACCATGCTATTAGGGGTTGTATTTGTGGAATTTCCCAAACATGGATAAAAAAACTTTTTTGTTCATTTAAAGTGCGTGAAATAATTTTCTTCACTTAGTTTTACATTTTTAGCATACTTAAACTCTAAAATTTTAATTTTTTTGTGAACTATTTGCCTTATCTTTTTGTTTAAGAGAAAAATGGGAGAGTGAAAACTCAAGTTTGGATTTGAAAAAAAATTAAACATCCAAAATGGAAATGCACAAATGCTAAGAGAGACAATTTGAAAAAGTATATGTGATTTTTAAGGATTGGAAACTCTTTTAGTTTTTTATATATTAGGTTTTGCAATCATCAGAAGAGGGGGGGGGGGGGGGGGGGGGGGGGGGGGGGGCGGCGGGGGCGAGGCATTTTTACCTGAGTGTTGACTCCCAAACCATAAGTCATTTCTAACAAAAATTATAGCCGTTACACAACATTAATCTATCAAAATATTTATGAGGATCTAAGATTGTTAGGTCCGCTTTTTGTAAAATTGGCAAAAAGTGGGTTGTTTGGCTCTGGTAAAATGTCCCACCGCACGTTAACTGGAGAATTTAATTTTTTCTACTTCTAGAAATTTTTGGATCATTAGGTCATTTGCATCTTCAACATGATTCAGGCATGCATATGATAGTTTAAAACTTGTTAGGATCAATTAGAAATCTCTTTCTTATAAAATTCAACCAAGCTATTAGGGGTTGTACTAGTGGAATTTCCCCAAACATAGATAACAAAACTTTGGTGTTTATTTTTAATGCGTGAAATTTTCTTCACTTAGTTTTCAATTTTTTACCTACATAAACTCAAAAAATTTATTTTTTTTGTGATCTTTTTGTTTACAAGAAAAATGAGGGAGGGGTAGGGGGGGAGGAGGGTGGGGGGGATGAGTTTTTAAATGAGTTTTGACTCCCAAACCATAAGTCATTTCTAGAAACATTTATTGGCGTTACACGTCATTAATCGATCAAAACATTTACCATGATCTATGATGTTTAGGTCCGCTTTTTTTAAAATTGGCAAAAGCGGGTTGTTTGGCTCTAGTAAATATCCCACTGCAACTTAACTTGAGAATTTAATTTTTTCAAAACCTAAAAATATTTGTATCATTAGGTCATTTGCAACTTTAACATGTTTCAGGCATGCCTGTCATCATTTAAAACATGTTAGGATCAAATAGAAATCTCTTTCTTATCAAATTCCCCCAAGCTATTAGGGGTTGTACTAGTGGAATTTCCGGAACATGGATAACAAAACTTTGGTGTTCATTTTAAGTGCGTGAAATGATTTTCTTCACTTAGTTTTCAATTTTTATCATACATAAACTCTAAAATTTTAATTTTGTTGTGATCTATTTGCCTTATCTTTTTGTTTACGAGAAAAATGGGAGACTAAAAAATCAAGTTTAGATTTGAAAAAAAATTGAACATCCAAAATGGAAATGCACAAATGCTAAGAGAGATAATTCGAAAAAGTATCTGTGATTTTTAAGGATTGTAAACTCTTTTAGTTTATTATATATTAGGTTTTGCAATCTTCGGATGAGGGGGGGCGACGAATTTTTACCTGAGTGTTGACTCCCAAACCATAAGTCATTTCTAATAAAAATTATAGCCGTTACACATCATTAATCAATCAAAATATTTACGATGATCTATGATTGTTAGGTCTGATTTTTGTAAAATTGAAAAAAGTGGGTTGTTTGGCTCTAGTAAATATCCCACCGCACGTTAACTTGAGAATTTAATTTTTTCAAAACCGAGAAATTTTTGTATCATCAGGTCATTTGCAACTTTAACATGTTTCAGGCATGCCTATCATCATTTAAAACATGTTAGGATCAATTAGAAATCTCTTTCTTATCAAATTCCCCCAAGCTATTAGGGGTTGTACTAGTGGAATTTCTGGAACATGGATAACAAAACTTTGGTGTTCATTTTAAGTGCGTGAAATGATTTTCTTCACTTAGTTTTCAATTTTTATCATACATAAACTCTAAAATTTTAATTTTGTTGTGATCTATTTGCCTTATCTTTTTGTTTACGAGAAAAATGGGAGACTAAAAAATCAAGTTTAGATTTGAAAAAAAATTGAACATCCAAAATGGAAATGCACAAATGCTAAGAGAGGTAATTCGAAAAAGTATCTGTGATTTTTAAGGATTGTAAACTCTTTTAGTTTATTATATATTAGGTTTTGCAATCTTCGGATGAGGGGGGGCGACGCATTTTTACCTGAGTGTTGACTCCCAAACCATAAGTCATTTCTAATAAAAATTATAGCCGTTACACATCATTAATCAATCAAAATATTTACGATGATCTATGATTGTTAGGTCTGATTTTTGTAAAATTGGAAAAAGTGGGTTGTTTGGCTCTAGTAAATATCCCACCGCACGTTAAATTGAGAATTTAATTTTTTTTACTCCTTGAAATTTTTGGATCATTAGGTCATTTTCTTGTTCAACATTTTTAAGGCATGCATATCCAAATTTAAAACATGTTAGGATCAATTAGAAATCTCTTTCTTATAAAATTCCACCAAGCTATTAGGGGTTGTACTAGTGGAATTTTCCGAATCATGGATAACAAAACTTTGGTGTTCATTTTTAGTGCGTGAAATAATTTTCTTCACATAAATTTATTGCATGCATAAACTCTAAAATTTTCATTTTTTGTGATCTATTTGCCTTTTCTTTTTGTTTATGAGAAAAATAGGAGAGTGAAAACTCTAGTTTGGATTTGAAAAAAAATTTAACATCCAAAATGGAAATGGACAATGCTGAGAGAGATAATTCCAAAAATTATTTGTGATTTTTAAGGATTGTAAACTCTTTTAGTTTTTTATATGTTAGATTTTGCAATGATCGGAAAAGAGGGAGCGAGGCATTTTTAACTAAGTGATGACTCCCAAATCATAAGTCATTTCTTACAAAAATTATAGCCGTTACACATCATTAATTGATCAAAACATTTACGATCATCAATGAATGTTAGGTCCGCTTTCTGTAAAATAGGCTCAAAGTGGGTTGTTTGGCTCTGGTAAATATCCCACCGCACGTTAACTTGAGAATTTAATTTTTCTACTTCTTGAAATTTTTGGATCATTAGGTCATTTGCATTTTCAACATGTTTCAGGCATACATATCCAAATTTAAAACATTTTAGGGTCAATTAGAAATCTCTTTCTTATAAAATTACACCAAGCTATTAGGGGTTGTACTAGTGGAATTTCCCAAAACATGGATAACAAAACTTTAGTGTTCTTTTTTAGTGCGTGAAATAATTTTCTTCACTTAGTTTTCAATTTCTTTCATTCATAAACTCAAAGAATTTAATTTTGTTGCAATCTATTTGCCTTATCTTTTTGTCTACGAGAAAAATGGGAGAGTGAAAATTCAAGTTTGGATTTGAAAAAAAATTGAACATCCAAAATGGAAAAGCACAAATTCTGAGAGAGATAATTCCAAAAAGTATTTGTGATTTTTAAGGATTGTAAACTCTTTTAGTTTTTTATATATTAGGTTTTGGAATCATCTGAAAAGGGGGACGAGGCATTTTTAAATGAGTGTTGACTCCCAGACCATAAGTCTATTCAAACAAAAATTATAGGCGTTACACATCATTAATCGATCAAAACATGTACTATGATCTATGATTTTTAGGTCTGCTTTTTTGAAAATAGGCAAAAGATGGGTTGTTTGGCTCTGGTAATTATCCCACCGCACGTTAACTTGAGAATTTAATTTTTTCTACTCCTTGAAATTAATGGATCATTAGGTCATTTACATCTTCAACATGTTTCAGGCATGCATATACAAATTTAAAACATGTTAGTGTCAATTAGAGATGTCTTTCTTATAAAATTACACCAAGCTATTAGGGGTTGTAGTAGTGGAATTTCCCCAAACATGGAGAACAAAATTATCATTTTGTTGTGATCTATTTGCCTTATCTTTTTGTCTACGAGAAAAATGGGAGAGTGACAACTCAAGTTTGGATTTGAAAAAAAATTGAACATCCAAAATTGAAATGGACAAATGCTGAGAGAGATAATTCCAAAAAGTATCAGTGAGTTTTAAGGATTGTAAACTCTTTTAGCTTTTTATATATTAGGTTATGAATTCATTGGAAAAGGGGCAGTGAAGCATTTTTAACTTAGTGTTGACTCCCAAACCATAAGTCATTTCTAACAAAAATTATAGCCATTACACATCATTAATCGATCAAAACATTTATGATGATCTATGATTGTTAGGTCCGCTTTTTGTAAAATAAGCAAAAAGTGGGTTGTTTGGTTTTGCTAAATTTCCCACCGCACGTTAACTTGAGAATTTAATTTTTTCTATTCCTTGAAATTTTTGGATCATTAGGTCATTTGCCTCTTCAACAAGTTTCAGGCATCCTTATCCATATTTAAAACATGATAGGATATTAGAAATCTTTTTCTTATAAAAATCCACCATGCTATTAAGGGTTGTAGAAGTGGAATTTCCAAAACATTGATAAAAAACCTTTCATGTTCATTTTTAGTGCATGAAATAATTTTACTCACTTACATTTATTATAGTTTTCAATTTTTTGCAAATAAAAACTCTACAATTTTCATTTTTTGTGATTTATTTGCTTTATTTTTTTTTTTTTACGAGAAAATTGGGAGAGTGAAAACTCAAGTTTGGATTTGAAAAAAAAAATAAACATCCAAAATGGAAATGCACAAATGCTGAGAGAGATAATTCTAAAAAGTATCTATGATTTTTAAGGATTGTAAACTCTTCTAGTTTTTTATATATTAGGTTTTGCAATCACCGGGAAAGGGGGGGGGGGGGGGGGGGGGGGGGGGGTGAAGTATTTTTAACTGAGTGTTGATTCCCAAACCATAAGTCATTTCTAACAAAAATTATAGCCGTTACACATCATTAATCGATCAAAACATTTATGATGATCTATGATTGTGAGGTCACATTTTGTAAAATAAGAAAAAAGTGGGATTTTTGGCTCTGGTAAATATCCCACTGCACCTTAACTTGAGAATTTAATTTTTCTACTCCCTGAATTTTTGGATCATTAGGTCAATTGCATCTTCAACATGTTTCAGGCATGCATATCCACATTTAAAACATGTTTGGATCAATAAGAAATCTATTTTTTATAAAATTTCACCAAGCTATTAGGGGTTGTACTAGTGGAATTTCCCCAAACATGGATAACAAAACTTTGGTGTTAATTTTTAGTGCGTGAAATAATTCTCTTCACTTACATTTATTATAGTTTTCAATTTTTTCCATGCATAAACTCTAAAATTTTCATTTTTTGTGATCTATTTGCCTTATCTTTTTGTTCAAAGGAAAAATGGGAGAGTGAAAACTCATGTTTGGATTTGAAAAAAAATTGAACATCCAACATGGAAATGCACAAATGCTGAGAGAGATAATTCCAAAAAGTATCAGTGATTTTTAAGCATTGTAAACTCTTTTACTTTTTTATATATTAGGTTTTGCAATCATTGGAAAAGGGGGAGCGAGGCATTTTTAACTGAGTGTTGATGCCAAACCATAAGTAATTTCTAACAAAAATTATAGACATTACACATCATTAATCGATCAAAACATTTACGATGATCTATGATTGTTAGGTCCTCTTTTTGTAAAATAGGCAAAAAGTGGGTTGTTTGGCTCTTGTAAATATCCCACCGCATGTTAACTTGAGAATTTAATTTTTTCAACTCCTTGAAATTTTTGGATCATTTGGTCATTTGCATCTTCAACATGTTTCAGGCATGCATAACCACATTTAAAACTTGTTAGGATCACTTAGAAATCTCTTTCTTTTAAAATTCCTCAAAGCTATTAGGGGTTGTAATTGTGGAATTTTCCAAACATGGATAACAAAACTTTGGTGTTCATTTATAGTGCATGAAATATTGTTCTTCACTTACATTTATTATATTTTTCAATTTTTTGCATACATAAACTCTAAAATTTTCATTTTGTTGTGATTAATTTGCCTTATCTTTTTGTTTACGAGAAAAATGGAAGTGTGAAAACCCGAGTTTGTATTTGAAAAAAAATTGAACATCCATAATGGAATTTTACATATACTGAGAGAGATAATTCTAAAAAGTATCAATGATTGTTAACTCTTTTAATTTTTTATATCTTAGGTTTTCCAATCATCGGAAAAGAGGGGGTGAGGCATTTTTAACTGACTGTTGACTCTGAAACCAAAAGTCATTTCTAACAAAAATTACAGCTGTTACACATCATTAATAGATAAAAGCATTTAAGATGATCTATGATTGTTGGGTCCACTTTTTGTAAAATAGGCAAAAAGTGGGTTGTTTGGCTTTGGTAAATATCCCACTGCACATTAACTTGAGATTTTAATTTTTTCTACTACTTTAAAATTTTGGAGGTCCTTTGCATCTTCAACATGTTTCAAGCATGCATATTGACATTTAAAACATGTTAGGATCAATTACAAATCACTTTCTTATGAAATTCCACCAAGCAATTACGGGTTGTACTAGTGGAATTTCTCCACACGCGGATAACAACACTTTGGTGTTCATTTTTAGTGCATGAAATAATTCTCTTCACTTACATTTTTTATAGTTTTATTTTTTTGCAAACATAAACTCTAAAATTTTCATTTTGTTGTGATCTATTTGCCTTCTCTTTTTGTTTATGAGAAAACTGGGAGAGTGAAAACACAAGTTTGGATTTGAAAAAGTATTGAACATTCAAAATGGAAATGCACCAATGCTGAGAAAGATAATTCCCAAAAGTATCTTTCATTTTTAAGGATTGTAAACTCTTTTAGTTTTTTATATATTCGATTTTACAATCATCGGAAAAGAGCGGAATATGCATTTTTAACTGAGTGTTGACTCCCAAACCATAAGTCATTTCAACCAAAAATTATAGCCGTTACACATCATTAATCGATAAAAAAATTTACGATCATCTATGATTGTTTGGTCCACTTTTTGTAAAATAGGCAAAAAGTGGGTTGATTGGTTCCTGTAAATATCCCATCGCATGTTAACTTCAGAATTTAATTTTCTCTACTCCTGGAAATTTTAGGATCAATAGGTCATTTACCTCTTCAACATGTTTCAGGCATGCATATCAACATTCAAAACACATTAGGATCAATTAGAAATCTCTTTCTTATAAAATTCCACAAGGCTATTAGGGTTTGTACTTGTGGAATTTCCCCACACGTGGATAACAAAACTTTGGTGTTCATTTTAAGTGCATGAAATAATTCTCTTCACTTACATTTATTATAGTTTTCAATTTTTTTCATACATAAATTCTAAAATTTTCATTTTGTTGTGATCAATTTGCCATATCTTTTTGTTTTCTAGAAAAATGGGAGAGTGAAAACTCAAGTTTGGGTTTGAAAAAATATTGATCATCCAAAATGGAAATGCAAGAATGCTAAAAGAGATAATTCCAAAAAGTATCTGTTATTTTTAAGGATTGTAAAATTTTTTAGTTTTTTATATATTAGGTTTTGCAATCATCGGAAAAGGGTGGACGAGGCTTTTTTCACTGAGTGTTGGCTCCCAAACCATATGTCATTGCTAACAAAAATTATAGCCGTTACACATCATTAATCAATCAAAACATTTTCGATGATCTATGTTGGTTAGATCTGTTTTTTGTAAAATTGGCAAAAAGTGGGTTGTTTGGCTCTGGTAAAATATCCCACCGCACGTTAACTTGAGAATTTAATTTTTTCTACACCTTGAAATTTTTAGATAATTAGGTCATTTGCATCTTCAACATGTTTCAGGCATGCTTATCAACTTTTAAAACATGTTAGGATCAATTAGAAATCTCTTTCTTATAAAATTCCACCAAGCTATTAGGGGTTGTACTAGTGGAATATCTCAAACAATGATAACAAAACTTTGGTGTTCATTTTTAGTACGTGAAATAATTTTATTCACTTACATTTATTATAGTTTTCAATTTTTTTCATACATAAACTCTAAAATTTTCACTTTGTTGTGATCTATTTGCCTTATCTTTTTGTTTACGGGAAAAATGAGAGAGAGAAAACTCAAGTTTGGATTTGAAAAAAATATAACATCCAAAATGGAATTGTATAAATATAGAGTGAGATAATTCGAAAAAGTATCTGTGATTTTTAATGATTGTAAACTCTTTTAGTTTTTTATATATTAGTTTTTGCAATCATCGGAAAAGGGGGGGCGAGGAATAATTTTTAGTGCGTGAAATAATTTTCTTCACTTGCATTTATTTCATTTTTCAATTTTTTTGCATACATAAAATACATAAACTCTAAAATTTTCATTTTGTTGCATTCTATTCGCCTTACCTTTTTTGTTTACGCGAAAAATGGGAGTGAAAACTCGAGTTTGGATTTGAAAAAAAAATTGGACATCCAAAATGAAAATACACAAATGTTGAGTGAGACAATTCCAAAAATTTTCTTTGATTTTTAAGGATTGTGAACTCTTTTAGTTTTTTATATATTAGGTTTTGCAATCATCGGAAAAGAGGGGGGAAGGGGGGGGGGCGGGTGAGGCATTTTTAACTAAGTATTGACTCCCAAACCATAAGTCATTTGTAACAAAAATTATAGCTGTTACACAACATTAATCAATCGAAACATTTACGTTGATCTATGATTGTTAGGTCCATTTTTTGTAAAATTGGCAAAAAGTGGGTTGCTTGGCTCTGGTAAATATCCCACCACTTGTTAACTTGAGAATTTAATTTTTTCTACTCGAAATTTTTGGATCATTAGGTCATTTGCATTTTCAAGATGTTATAGGCATGCATATCCATGACATTTAAAACATCTTAGGATCAATTAGAAATATTTTTCTTATAAAATTTCACCAAGCTATTAGGCGTTGTTCTAGTGGAATTTCTCACACAAGGATAACAAAACTTTGGTGTTTATTTTTAGTGCATTGAAATAATTTCCTTCACTTACATTTATTATAGTTGTGAATTTTTTGCATACATAAAATCTAAAATTTTCATTTTGTTGTGATCTATTTGCCTGATCTATTTGTTTACGAGAAAATTGAGAGAGTGAAAATGTGACGGTCCCGGATCTGACATGTGGATTCTTTGGGAGGATCTGGGGTCTGCCACGGGTTACGGGTCTTCCAAGCATTACCGTAGGGTAGTAGGAAGACATGGGGAAGATGAAAACGAAAGATCAAGCCTAAGAGAAGCTTGAAAACCCTAGAGCTCGTTGAGGAGAACTCTAAGCCTCTTTAAGCTTAATTTAACCTAATTCTTAATACTTCAATGCTTCCTTTTCTCATTACTCTTACCCCTTAAATAGGATTCACCCTGTTAGGGTTTAATAAAATATTACAAAAATATCCCTATGAATAAATAATTCCAAAAATATCCCTATTAATAAATAATTCAAAAAATACCCCTGTGACCTAAAATTGAATTAAAATAAAGTAAATTAAAGAAAACAACTAAAGTAATATTGTTATCGTGTGCATAACATTACACCCCCCCGGAAGAACGAGTTTGTCCTCAAGCTCGGAAGTAGTGTCTGTATGCCGACGTCTTCACTAGTGCCCGAGTAGCATCCTCGATAGCCATTTGAGCTGTCTGGACGCCCAAAAACTGGCGCAAGCATTCCAAGATTTTTTTATTTTTTTTTCAGGTCGAGAGAAAAAATATAAATAATTCTCGTGGACATTCTTCGTTTCGCTGGTCAGTAAACAAATATCCGATGGCTGATATAGATAGAGCCCATGAAATTAGGGTCTTGCACAATGGTCCCGAGGCCTACGTGGGTCATTGAATGTGCCAGCTGAAAAAGATCGTGAACCGTCCTTGCCCCTTTACCAACATATTTTTGGACAAGCTCACTACCAATAACACGAATAAAGTAGGCAGCTGGTCTGTTGGCTACAGCTCTAGCTAAGAGAGCCTTCCCTGTCCATGGAGGACCATAGTAGAGAACTCCCTTTGGTGGGTCAATTCCCAGCTGAACAAACCTATCAGGATGGAGCATAGGCAGCTCTACCACTGCTCGCATCTTTTCAATCTGCTCCTTACAACCACCAACATCATTGTATGTCACATCAGGCTTTTCTTCAACAGTCATAGTAACACTAGGATCAATTTTTGGAGGCAAAGGAATCTGAATCTGATATTTGTTGCGGTCAACACCCACGCTCATGCCTTCTTCGATATCTGTTGGAGAAACCTTATCCCCTAACCCCACAACCATCTGATTGGACTTGGCTAGCGATTTCAAACCGTCAACAAGCTTGGAAAGATTTGAAGCAACGCTGCATTGGACAGCAACACGCACCATAGGGGACATAGAGTACTTCCTGGCTCGAATTGGGTGAGCAACTACTTCTTTCGTACCAGTCAAAGTAGCATTAAGGAACTGATCCAATCCAACCAAAGACTTTGTATGGCCACAAGGAACAACAACATCAGACTCCAGCGCTGTCCCCATCCAAATGATAGTTCTCTGGACGTTGGGTATATATAAATCATTTTGCTGGCCCGGTGAAAAAGTTGGGCCCATAATGCTAACCATCATACCAGTGCAGACCTTACCAGCAAAGGGACGCCCAAGGGCAATAAATCGACCTTTAGCAGAGGCCAGAATCATCTGAGAAAAATAAAGGAGAAGTGGACCATCCGGAGCACAATTGCTACCAGGTTTCCCAACTACTGCTACAGTACCACCCGGTAGGTACTCATACCCATGATCACCAACCCCTTCAACCATTGCTTGAGCTCCATAGTGACGCACCCAAAACATCTCAGCAGTAGTGCCATTCAGAAATGTGAATGCCTGAGGACAGTACCACGTTATGTAGTGAGAAGAGAACTGGCTGTATCCGCCTTGTTCAAGTAACTGTGTTGCACCCTTGAAAGCCTTCACACATTGTATCAGCATGTCACACGTGGGCCCACGCTCAACATTGCTATTGGTCCACAACACATACTCCACCCGGTCGTATGGGTGAGCCACTGCTTCTGTCCAGGCAAGGTGCACATTAACCATTTCCCCACTGGCAATAGCCTTCTGTGCAGAACCAAGAAATCTATCTCCATATGTTGCAGAACCAAGAAATGGCAAATTGAACGCACTACCCTGTGAATCTCCTCTCAAAATAGGGCCATGCGAACTACCTGTTATGATAGCATATATACCACACAACACATTTAACAAGGTCACTGAAAAAAACTTGCATGCAGTAAGTAGACTAAACTCAGAAAACAATTGGTTCAGCTTCTCATCATCTATGCTATCAACCAGGTTCGTCAAGTACAGGTGCAGCCCTTGGTACTTGTCTCTAGTCACCTTATAAATCTGCTCAAACCGTCCCTTCAATGTTTGTATCACCTTTGACCTAGCTCCAACAGCTTCAGAAATAAGTTTTTCATCGCCATTTCGATTGGTCAAGCTATCAACATTTGCAAACACATTGGCAGTAGTACTGTCAGATTCCACCTTCACATCGGCAACAAGTGCAAGAGGCTTATACGCACTGCTGTGCACACTAACTTTTTTAAATTTGGCCACTGAACCAAACCCATCAGCATAGACAGCACGCCCATCAGTAGTTTCAGCAGTCAACAGTTTATATTGTGTTGTTGTCTTGGCACCCGGTTTGGTGCTGGAACCTTGTCCCCCTATTTCTGCCAGGCAAGTGAGACCATCTCTGAGATAAGGCTCAGTTTGAGGCTTGAAACCAGCACTTAACATCATGGCGGCATTATTGCCATGCCGAGCACATGAAGTAGTTAAAACCTCGTATGCTACCCAAAAGAATTCTATCTCCCTGGGATCCAGAAAAGGAAACCCTTCCTCTGCAATTTGACAATTCATCTTCGCAAAGGTACTGTACGCATCCATAGAAAAACAAACCCACCAAAAAAAAAATTTCCCGATGTCCCCAAAAAATTAGTTTGACTTTTGGCATCCTCCCAAAAATTTGATCTCGACTTGCATAAACCCAAGCCGAAATTCCCTCATTTGGCCTCTGGTTCGTGGCTTCCCGAAACAGAGAGCTTGCGTTGCTGATGCTCAGCACCTTGGAGGCTCTTCAGCCGCATGGAACCACCGATTTGAACTAAAAATAGATGGCGTTTCAAAATCTTACCCCAAATTTCGTTGGATATGGTTCCCCTCTGGGCTTCTGAGGGCAAGGTTGAGGCTGACAAAGAGAATCCGGAAGCCAGAGCCCACCATATTTGTTTCCGATGGTGCCGACGGAGCCTCCTCCGTGTCCGGTGGCGAAAGGCAAACCTGCGCTAATGTGGCGAATATGGCTGGCACTCGTCGGCCCGTTTCGACTGAATTTTTCTCATTACTCTTACCCCTTAAATAGGGTTCACCCTGTTAGGGTTTAATAAAATATTACAAAAATATCCCTCTGAATAAATAATTCCAAAAATATCCCTATTAATAAATAATTCTAAAAATACCCCTGTGACCTAAAACTGAATTAAAATAAAGTAAATTAAAGAAAACAACTAAAGTAATATTGTTATCGCTTGCATAACAGAAAACTCATATTTGGATTTGAAAAAAAATTCAACATCCAAAATGGAAAAGCACAAATTATGAGAGAGATAATTCCAAAAAGTATCTGTGATTTTTAAGGATTGTAAACTCTTATATTTTTTTATATATGAGGTTTTGCAATCATCAGAAAAGCGGAGAGGGGGGGGGAGGCATTTTTATCTGAGTGTTGACTCCCAAACCATAAATCATTTCTAACAAAAAATATAGTCGTTACACATCATTAATCGATGAAAACATTTATGATGATCTATGATTGTTAGGTCCGCTTTTTGAAATGTAGGCAAAAAGTGGGTTGTTTGGGTCTGGCAAATATCCCACTGCATGTTAATAAGAGAATTTAATTTTTTCTACTCGAAATGTTTTGATCATTCAGTCATTTGCATCTTCTACATGTTTCAGGCATGCATATCCACATTTAAAATATGTTATGATCAATTAGAAATCTCTTTCTTATAAAATTTCACCAAGTTACTAGGGGTTGTACTAGTGGAATTTCCCAAACATGGATAACAAAACTTTGGTGTTCATTTTTAGTGCATGAAATTATTTTCTTCATTTACATTTTTTATAGTTGTCAATTTATTGCATACATAAACTCTAAAATTTTCATTTTGTTGTGATCTATTTGCCTTGGCTTTTTGCTTACAAGAAAAATGGGAGATTGAAAACTCAAGTTTGGATGTGAAAAAAAATTGACAACTAAAATGGAAATACACAAATGTGGAGAGAGATAATTCCAAAAAGTGTCTGTGATTTTTAAGGATTGTAAACTCTTTTAGTTTTTTTATATATTAGGTTTTGCAATAATCGGAAAAGCAGGGGGGGGGGGGGGGGGGGGGGGGGGGGTGTTTTTAACTTAGTGTTGAATCCCAAACCATAAATCTTTTCTAACAAAAATTATACCCGTTGCACATCATTAATCGATCGAAAAATGTATGATGATCAATGATTGTTAGCTTGAGAATAGGCAAAATGTGGGTAGATTGGCTCTGGTAAATATCCCACCACTTGTTAACTAGAGAATTTAATTTTTTCTACTCTTTGAAATTTTTCGATCATTAGGTCATTTGCATTTTCAACATGATATAGGCATGCATATCCACCACATTTAAAACATTTTAGGATCAATTAGAAATCTCTTTCTTATAAAATTCCACCAAGCTATTAGGTGTTGTACTAGTGGAATTTCCAAAACATGGATAACAAAACTTTGGAGTTCATTTTTAGTCCGTGACATAATTTTTTTCACTTACATTTATTAAAGTTTTCAATATTTTACAAACATAAACTCTAAAATTTTCATTTTGGTGTGATGTATTTGCCTCATCTTTTTGTTTCCACCAAAATGGGAGAGTAAAAACTCAAGTTTCGATTTGAAAAAAAATTGAACATACAAAATGGAAATGCACAAATGTTGGGAGTGATAATTCCAAAAAGTATCTGTGATTTTTAAGGATTGTAAACTATTTTATTTTTTTATCTATTAGGTTTTGAAATCATTTGAAAAATGGGGGGTGAGGCCTTTTTAGCTTAGTGTTGACTCCCAAACCATAAGTTATTTATAAAAAAAGTTATAGCCATTACGCATCATTAATCAATCAAACCATTTATGATGATCTATGATTGTTAGGTCCACTTTTTTTAAAATAGGTGAAAAGTGGGTTGTTTGGCTCTGGTAAATATCCCATTGCACGTTAACTTGAGAATTTAATTTTTTCTACTCCTTGAAAATTTTGGGTCATTAGGTCATTTGCATCTTCAACATGTTTCAAGCATGCATATACACATTTAAACCATGTTAGGATTAATTAGAAATCTCTTTCTTATAAAAGTTCACTAAATTATTAGGGGTTGCACTAGTGGAATTTTCCAAACATGGATACCAAAACTTTGGTGTTCATTTTTAGAGCATGAAATAATTTTCTTTACTTACATTTATTATAGTTGTCAATTTTTTACATACATAAACTCTAAAATTTTCATTTTGTTGTGATCTATTTGCATTGGCTTTTTGTTTACGAGAAAAATGGGAGATTGAAAACTCAAGTTTGGATTTGAAAAAAATTAAACATCCAAAATAGAAATACACAAATGTGGAGAGAGATAATTCCAAAAAGTGTCTGTGATTTTTAAGGATTGTAAACTCTTTTAGTTTTTTATATATTAGGTTTTGCAATCATCAGAAAAGCGGGGAGGTGGGAAGGCATTTTTAACTAAGTGTTGAATCCCAAACCATAAATCTTTTCCAACAAAAATTATACCTGTTACACATCATTAATCAATCAAAATATTTATGATGATCAATGATTGTTAGGTCCGCTTTTTTTAAAATAGACAAAAAGTGGTTTGCTTGGCTCTGGTAAATATCGCACAACTTGTTAACTTGAGAATTTAATTTTTTCTACTCTTTGAAAGTCTTTGATCATTAGGTCATTTGCATCTTCAACATGTTATAGGCATGCATATCCTCCACATTTAAAACATTTTATGATCAATTAGAAATCTCTTTTTTATAAAATTCCACCAAGCAATTAGGGGTCGTACTAGTGAAATTTCCCAAACATGGATAGCAAAACACTGGTGTTCATTTTTTAGTGCGAAAAATATTTTTCTTAACTTACATTTATTATAGTTTTCAATTTTTGGCATACATAAACTCTAGTTTTTCCATTTTGTTTTGATCTATTTGCCATATCTTTTTATTTGTGAGAAAAATGAGTGAGTGAAAACTCAAGTTTGGATTTGAAAAAAAAAATTAACATCCAAAATGGAAATGCACAAATGCTGAGAGAGATAATTCCAAAAAGTATCTGTGATTTTTATGGATTGTAAAATCTTTTAATTTTTTATATATTAGGTTTTGCAATCATCGAAAAGGGGGGGCGTGGCATTTTTAACTGAGTGTTTACTCCCAAACCATAAGTCATTTGTAACAAAAAATTTAGCCATTACACATCATTAATCAATAAAAACATTTAGGCTGATCAATGTTTGTTAGGTCTGCTTTTTGTAAAATAGGCAAAAAGTGGGTTGTTTGGCTCTGGTAAATATCCCACCACACCTTAACTTGAGATTTTAATTTTTTCTACTCCAATAATTTTTTTTATAAATAGGTCATTTGCTTCTTCAACATGTCTTAGGCATCCATATCCACCACATTTAAAACATGTTAGGATCAATTATAAATCTCTTTCTTATTAAATTCAACCAAGCTATTAGGGGTTGTACTAGTGGAATTTCCCAAACATTGATAACAAAACTTTGGTGTTCATTTTTAGTGAGTGAAATAATTTTCTTTTCTTACATTTATTATAGTTTTGAATTTTTTGCATAAATAAACTCTAAAATTTTCATTTTGTCCGATCTATTTGCCTTTTCTTTTTGTTTACGAGAAAAATGGGAGAGTGAAAACTCAAGTTTGGATTTGAAAAAATATTGAACATCCAAAATGGAAATGCACAAATTCTGAGTGAGATAATTCAAAAAAGTATATGTGATTTTTAAGTATTGTAAACTCTTTTAGTTTTTTATATAATAGGTTTTGCAATCATCGGAAAGGGGGGGAGGGGGAATTTTTAACTAAGTGTTGACTCCCTAACCATAAGTCATTTCTAACAAAAATTATAGCCGTTACACAACATTAATGAATCAACACATTTACGATGATCTATGATTGTTAGGTCCATTGTTTTGTAAAATTGGCAAAAACTAGGTTGCTTGGCTTTGGTAAGTATCCCACCACTTGTTAACTTGAGAATTTAATTTTTTCTACTCGAAATTTTTGGATCATTAGGTCATTTGCATCTTCAACATGTTATAGGCATGCATATCCACCACATTTAAAACATGTTAGGATCAATTAGAAATCTCTTTCTTATAAAAATGCTCCATGCTATTAGAGGTTGTACTAGTGGACTTTCCCAAACATGGATAACAAAACTTTGGAGTTCATTTTTAGTGCGTGAAATATTTTCTTCACTTACATTTATTATAGTTTTCAAATTTTTACATACATAAAATCTAAAATTTTCATTTTGTTGTGATCTATTTTCCTTTTCTTTTTGTTTACGAGAAAAATGGGAGAGTGAAAACTCAGGTTTGGATTTGAAAAAAAATTGAACATCCAAAATGGAAAGGCACAAATTCTGAGAGAGATAATTCAGAAAAGTATTTGTGATTTTTAAGGATTGTAAACTCTTATATTTTTTTTATATATTAGGTTTTGCAATCATCAAAATAGTGGGTGTGTGTGGGTGGGTGGGGGGGGGGGGGGGGGGGGGGGGGAGGTCTCCCAAACCTTAAATCATTTCTAACAAAAATTATTGCCGTTACACATCATTAATCGATCCAAACATTTACAATGATCTATGATTGTTAGGTCCACTTTTTGTAAAATAGGAAAAAAATGGGTTGTTTGTCTCTAGTAAATGTCCCACTGCACGTTAACTTGAGAATTTAATTTTTTCTATTCCTTGAAATTTTTTGATCATTAGGTCATTTGCATCTTCTACATGTTTCATGCATGCATATCTACATTTTAAACATGTTAGGATCAATTAGAAATCTCTTTCCTATAAAATTCCACCAATCTATTAGGGGTTGTACTAGGGGAATTTCCCAAACAAAGATAACAAAGGTTTGGTGTTCATTTTTTGTGCCTGACATAATTTTCTTCATTTATATTTATTGTAGTTTTCAATTTTTTGCATACATAAACTCTAAAATTTTCATTTTGTTGTGATCTTTTTGCCTTATATTTTTGCTTACAAGAAAATGGGAGAGTGAAAACTCAAGTTTGGATTTGAAAAAAAATTGAACATCCAAAATTGAAATGCACAAATTGTGAGAGAGATACTTCCAAAAAGTATCAGTGATTTTTAAGGATTGTAAACTCTTTTAGTTTTTTATATATTAGGTTTTTCAATCATTGGAAAAGGGGGGCGAGGCATTTTTAACCGAGTGTTGACTCCCAAACCATAAGTCATTTCAAACAAAAATTGTAGCCATTACACATCATTAATCGATCAAAATATTTACGATGATCAATGATTTTTTGGTCCGCTTTTTTTAAAATAGGCAAAAAGTGGGTTGTTTGGCTCAGGTAAATATCCCACCGCACGTTAACTTGAGAATTTAATTTTTTCTACTCGAAATTTTTGTATCATTAGGTCATTTGCATCTTCAACACGTTTCAGGCATGCATATCCACATTTAAAACATGGTAGGATCAAGTAGAAATCTCTTTCTTATAAAATTCCACATAGATATTAGGGGTTGTACTAGTAGAATTTCCCAAACATGGATAACAAAACTTTGGTGTTCATTTTTAGTATGTGAAATAATTTTCTTCACTTACATTTATCTTAGATTTCCATTTTTTTAATACATAAACTCTAAAATTGTCATTTTTTTGCGATCTATTTGCCTTATCTTTTGGTTTACAAAGAAACAATGGGAGAGTGAGAACTCAAGTTTGGATTTGAAAAAAAATTGAACATCCAAAATGGAAATGCACAAATGCTAAGAGAGATAATTCCAAAAAGTATCTGTGATTTTGAAGGATTGTAAACTCTTGTAGTTTTTTATATATTAGGTATTGCAATCATTGGAAAAGTGGGGGCAAGGCATTTTTAACTAAGTGTTGACTCCAAAACCATAAGTCAATTCTAAAAAAAATTATAGCCGTTACACATCATTTATCGATCAAAACATTTATGCTGATCTATGATTGTTAGGTCAAATTTTTGTAAAATAGGCAAAAAGTGGGTTGTTTAGCTCTGCTAAATATCCCTCCACACGTTAATTTGCGAATTTAATTTTTCTACTCGAAATTTCGGGATCATTTGGTCATTTGCATCTTAAACATATTTCAGGCATGCATATCCACATGTAAAACATGTTAGCATCAATTAGAAATCTCTTTCTTATAAAATTCCACCAAGATATTAGGGGTTGTACAAGTGGAATTTCCCAAAAAGTATCTGTGATTTTTAAGGAAAGTAAACTCTTCTAGTTTTTTATATTTTAGGTTTTCTAATCATCGGAAAAGGGGGGGCAAGGAATTTTTAACTGAGTGTTGATAGCCGTTAAACATGATTAATCGACCAAAACATTTACAATGATTTGTGATTGTTAGGTCCGCTTTTAAAAAAAAAAGGCAAAACATGGGTTGTTTGGCTACGGTAAATATCCTACCACACGTTAGCTTTAGAATTTAATTTTTCTACTCCTTGAAATTTTTGGATCATTAGGTCATTTGCATCTTCAACATGTTTCGGGCATGCGTATCCACCACATTTAAAATATGTTAGGACTAATTAGAAATCTCTTTCTTATAAAATTCCACCAAGCTATTAGGCGTTGTACTAGTGGAATTTCCCCAACATGGATAGCAAAACTTTGGTGTTCCTTTTTAGTGCGTGAAATAATTTTTTTTCACTTAAATTTATTATAGTTTTTAATTTTTTGGATACATAAACTCTAAAATTTTCATTTTTTGTGATCTATTTGACTTTTCTTTTTGTTTACAAAAAAAATGGGAGAGTGAAAACTCAAGTAAGGATTTGAAAAAAAATGAATATCCAAAATGGAAAGACACAAATGCTGAGAGAGATAATTCCAAAAAGTATCTGTGATTTATAAGGATTGTAAACTCATTTAGTTTTATATATATTTTTTTTTGCAATCATCGAAAAAAGGGGGGTGGGAGAGGCTTTTTTAACTGAGTTTTTACTGCGAAACCATAAATCATTTCCAACAAAAATTATAGCAGTTACACATCATTAAACGATCAAAAAATTTACGATGATCTATGATAGTTAGGTCCCTTTTTTAAAAAATAGGAAAAAAGTGGGTTGTTTGGCACTAGTATATACCCCACCGCACGTTAACTTGGGAATTTAATTATTTTTACTCTTTGAAATTTTTGGATCATTAGGTCATTTGCATCTTCAACATGTTTCATGCATGTATATCCACTAAAATATGTTAGGATCAATTAGAAATCTCTTTCTTATAAAACTCCACCAAGTTATTAGGGGTTGTACTAGTGAAATTTTCCAAACATGGATAACAAAACATTGGTGTTCATTTTTAGTGAGTGAAAACTTTTCTTCACTGACATTTATTATAGATTTCTATTTTTTGCATACATTAACTCTAAAATTTTCATTTTGTTGTGATCTTTGCCTTATCTTTTTGTTTACAAGAAAAATGGGAGAGTGAAAATTCAAGTTTGGATCTGAAAAAAAATTGAACATCCAAAATGGAAAAGCACAAATGTCGAGAGAGATAATTCCAAAAAGTATCTATGATTTTTAAGGATTGTAAACTCTTTTAGTTTTTTATATATTAGGTTTTTCAATCATCGGAAAATGGGGGCAAGGCATTTTGAACTAAGTGTTGATTCCCGAACCATAAGTCATTTCTAACAAAAATTCTAGCCATTACACATCATTAATTGATCAAAACATTTATGATGATCTATGATTGTTAGGTCCACTTTTTGTAGAATTGGAAAAACGTGGGTTGTTTGGCATCGGTAATTATCCCACTGCACGTTAACTTGAGAATTTGATTTTTTCTACTCCTTGAAATTTTTGGATCATTAGGTCATTTGCATCATAAATATGTTTCAGGCATGCATATCTACATTTAAAACATGTTAGGTTTATTTATAAATCTCTTTCTTATAAAATTCCACCAGGCTATTAGGGGTTGTACAAGTGGAATTTCCCAAACATGGATAACAAAACTTTGGTGTTCATTTTTAGTGCGTGAAATAATTTTCTTCACTCACATTTATTATAGTTTTCAATTTTTTCCATACATAAACTCTTAAATTTTCATTTTGTTGTAATCTATTTGCCTTATCTTTTAGTTTACGAGAAAAATGGGAGAGTGAAAACTCAAGTTTGGATTTGAAAAAACATTAAACATCCAAAATGGAAATGCACAAATGCTCAGAGAGATAATTCCAAAAAGTATCTGTGATTTTTAAGGATTGTAAACTCTTTTAGTTTCTTATATATTAGGGTTTGCAATCATCAGAAAAGAGGGTCGGGGCATTTTTAACTGAGTGTTGACTCCCAAACAATAAGTCATTTCTAAAAAAAATTATAGCCGTTACATGTGATTAATCGATCAAAATATTTATGATGATCTATGATTGTTATGTCCACTTTTTTTAAAATAGGCAAAAAGTTGGTTGTTTGGGTCTGGTAAATATCCCACTACAGGTTAGCTTAAGGGTTTAATTTTTTCAACTCCTTGAAATTTTTGGATCATTAGGTCATTTGCATCTTCAACATGCTTCAGGCATGCATATCCACATTTAAAACATGTTATGATCAATTAGAAATCTCTTTCTTATAAAATTCCACTAAGCTATTAGGGGTTGTACAAGTAGAATTTCCCAAACATGGAAAAAAAACTTTGGTGTTCATTTTTATTGCATGAAATAAGTTTCTTCACTTACGTTTATTATAGTTTTCAATTTTTTGCATACATAAACTCTAAAATTTTCATTTTGTTGTGATCTTTTGCCTTATCTTTTTGTTTACGAGAAAATTGGGAGAGTGAAAACTCAAGTTTAGATTTGAAAAAAATTGAACCTCCAAAATGGAAATACACAATTACAGAGAGAGATAATTCCAAAAAGTATCTTTGATTTTAATGGATAGTAAACTCTTTTAGTTTTTTATATATTAGGTTTTGCAATCATCAAAAAACTAAACCATAAGTCATTTCTAATAAAAATTATACCCGATACACAACATTAATCGATCAAATCATTTACGATGATCTATGATTGTTAAGTCCATTTTTTGTAAAATAGGCAAAAAGTGGGTTGTTTGGCTTTGGAAAATATCCCACCGCACGTTAACTTGAGAATTTAATTTTTTCTACTCCTTGTAATTTTTGGATCATTTGGTTATTTGTATCTTCATCATGTTTGAGGCATGCATATCCACCACATTTACAACATGTTTGGATCAATTAGAACTATCTTTCTTATAAAATTCCACTAAGCTATTAGGGGTTGTACTAGCGGAATTTCCCAAACATGAATAACCAAACTTTGTTGTTCATTTTTAGTGCTTGAAATAATTTCCTTCACTTACATTTATTATAGTTTTCAATTTTTTGCATACATAAACTCTAAAATTTTCATTTTTTTGTGATCTATTTGCCTTGCCTTTTTGTTTACGAGAAAAATGGGCGAGTGAAAACTCAAGTTTAGATTTCAAAAAAAATTGAACATCCAAAATGGAAATGCACAAATGCTGAGAGAGATAATTCCAAAAAGTATCAATGATTTTTAAGGATGGTAAAATTTTTTAGTTTTTTTTAGGTAAAAAAAAACATTACACAACATTAATAGATCAAAATATTTACGATGATCTATGATTGTTAGGTCCACTTTTTGTAAAATAGGTAAAACATGGGTTGCTTGGCTCTGGTAAATATCCCACCGCATGTTAACTTGAGAATTTATTTTTTCTACTTCTTCAAATTTTTGGATCATTAGGTCATTTGCATCTTCAACATGGTTCAGGCATGCATATCTACATTTAAAACAAGTTAGGATCAATTAGAAATCTCTTTCTTATAAAATTCCACCAAGCTATTAGAGGTTGTACTTGTGGAATTTCCCTAACAAGGATAACAAAACTTTGGCATTCATGTTTAGTGCGTGAAATAATTTTCTTCACTTAGTTTTCAATTTTTTGCATACATAAACTCTAAAATTTTCATTTTGTTGTGATCTATTTGCCTTATCTTTTTGTTTACGAGAAAAATGGGAGAGTGAAAACTCAAGTTTGGATTTAAAAAAAAATTGAACATCCTAAATAAAATGCACAAATACTGAGAAAGATAATTCCAAATAGTATCTGTGATTTTCTAGGTTTGTAAACTCTTTTAGTTTTTTATATATTAGGTTTTGAAATCACTGGAAGAGGGGGGGGGGGGGGGGGGGGGGGGGGGCTGGGGAGGCATTTTTAACTGATTGTTGACTCGCAAACCAAAAGTCATTTCTAAAAAAAATTACAGCCGTTACACATCTTTAATCGATCAAAACATATACGATGATCTATGATTGTTAGGTCTACTTTTTTTAAAATAGGAAAAAAGAGGGTTGTTTAGCTCTAGTCAATATCCAACCGCATGTTTACTTGAGAATTTAATTTTTTCTACTCCTTAAAATTTTTGGATCATTAGGTCATTTGCATTTTCAACATGGTTCAGGCATGCATATCTACATTTAAAACAAGTTAGGATCAATTAGAAATCTCTTTCTTATAAAATTCAACCAATCTATTAGGGGTTGTACTAGTGGAATTTCCCAAACATGGATAACAAAACTTTGGTGTTTATTTTTAGTGCGTGAAATAATTTTCTTCACTTAGTTTTCAATTTTTTGATACATAAACTCTAAAATTTTCATTTTGTTGTGATCTATTTGCCTTATCTTTTTTTTTATGAGAAAAATGGAAGAGTGAAAACTCAAGTTTGGATTTGAAAAAAAATTGAACATCCAAAATGGAAACGAAAAAATGCTGAGAGAGATAATTCCAAATAGTATGTGTGATTTTTAAGGATTTTAAACTCTTTTAGTTATTTATATATTAGGTTTTGTATTCTTCAGAAAAGGGGGGCCGAGGCATTTTTAAGTGAGTGTTGCCACGCAAACCATAAGTAATTTCTAAAAAAAATTATAGCCGTTACACATCATTAATCGATCAAAAAATTTACGATGTATATGATTGTTAGGTCCGCTTTTTTAAAAATAGGTAAAAAATGGGTTGTCTGGCTCTGGTAAATATCCAACCGCACGTTTACTTGAGAATTAAAATTTTTCTACTCCTTGAAATTTTTGGATCATAAGGTCATTTGCATCTTTAACATGTTTTAGGCATGCATATCCACATTTAAAACATGTTAGGATCAATTAGAAATCTCTACTCTTATAAAATTCCACCAAGCTATTAGGGGTTGTATTAGTGGAATTTCCGGAACATGGATAACAAAACTTTGGTGTTGATTTTAAGTGCATGAAATATTTTTCTTCACTTAAATTTCAATTTTTTGCGTACATAAAGTTTAAAATTTTCATTTTTTGTGATCTGTTTGCCTTATCTTTTGTTTACCAGAAAAATGGGGGAGTGAAAAGTCAAGTTTGGATTTGAAAAAAAATTGAACATCCAAAATGGAAACGCACAAATGTCGAGAGAGATAATTCCAAAAAGTATTTGTAATTTTTAAGGATTGTAAACTCTTTTAGTTATTTATATATTAGGTTTGGCAATCATCAGGAAAGGGGGGGCGAGGCATTTTTAACTGAGTGTTGTCTCCCAAACCACAAGTCAATTCTAACAAAATTAAAGTCGTTACACATCATTAATCTATCAAAACATTTACGATAATCTATGTTTGTTTGGTCCTCTTTATGTAAAATAGGGAAAAAGTCTGTTGTTTGGCTTTGGTAAATATTCCACCGCTCATTAATTTGAGAATTTAATTTTTTCTACTCCTTGAAATTTTTGGACCATTATTCATTTGCATCTTCAACATGTTTCATGCATGCATATCCACATTTAAAACATGTTAGGATCAATTATAAATCTCTTTCTTAAAAAATTCCACCAAGCTATTAGGGGTTGTACTAGTGGAATTTCCCAAACATAGATAATAAAACATTGGTGTTCATTTTTAGTACGTGAAATAATTTTCTTCCCTAACATTTAATATAGATTTGAAATTTTTGCACGCATAAAATATAAAATTTTAATTTTGTTGTGATCAATTTGCCTTATCCTTTTGTTTATGAGAAAAATGGGATAGTGAAAACTCAAGTTTGGATTTGAAAAAAAATTCAACATCCAAAATGGAAACGCACAAATGCTGAGAGAGATAATTCAAAAAGTATCTGTGATTTTTAAGGATTGTAAACTCTTTTAGTTATTTATATAATAGGTTTTGCAATCTTCAGAGAAAGGGGGGTGAGGCATTTTTAACTGAGTGTTGAATCCCAAACCATAAGTCATTTCTAACGAAAATTATAGCCGGTACACATCATTAATCGATCAAATCATTTACGATGATCTAGGGTTGTTAGGTCCTCTTTTTGTAAAATAGGCAAAAAGTAGGTTGTTTGGCACTGGTAAATATCGCACCACATGTTAACTTGAGAATTTAATTTTTTCTACTCCCTAAAATTTTTGGATCATTAGGTCATTTGTATCTTCAACATGTTTCAGCCATGCATATCCTCATTTAAAACATGTTAGGATCAATTAGAAATCTCTTTCTTAGCAAATTCCACCAAACTATTAGGGGTTGTACTAGTCGAATTTCCCAAACTTGGATAGCAAAACTTTGGTGTTGATTTTTATTGCGCGAAATAATTTTCTTCACTTATTTTTCAATTTTTTACATACATAAACTCTAAAATTTTCATTTTGTTGTGATCTATTTGCCGTATATTTTTGTTTACGAGAAAAAGGGGAGAGTGAAAACTTAAGTTTGGATTTAAAAAAAAATTGAACATCCAAAATAAAATGCACAATTACTGAGAAAGATAATTCCAAATAGTATCTGTGATATTTTAGGTTTATAAACTCTTTTAGTTTTTTATATATTAGGTTTTGTAATCATTGGAAAAGGGGGGGGGGGGGGGGGGGGGGTGGGCTGGGGAAGGCATTTTTAACTAAGTGTTGACTCGCAAACCTTAAGTAATTTCAAAAAAAAATTATAGCCATTACGCATCTTTAATAAAAAAAAACATATACTATGATCTATGATTGTTAGGTCCGCTTATTGTAAAATAGGCAAAAAGTGGGTTTTCTGGCTCTAGTAAATATCCAACCGCACGTTTACTTGAGAATTTAATTTTTTCTACTCCTTGAAATTTTTGGATCAATAGGTCATTTGCATCTTCAACATATTTCAGGCAAGAATATCCATATTTAAAACAAGTTTTGATCAATTAGAAATCTCTTTCTTATAAAATTCCACCAAGCTATTTGTGGTTGTACTAATGGAATTTCCCTAACGTGGATAACAAAACTTTGGTGTTAATTTTTAGTGTGTGAAATAATTTTCATCACTTACATTTATTATAGTTTTCAATTTTTTACATACATAAACTCTAAAATTTTCATTTTGTTGTGACCTATTTTCCATATCTTTTTGTTTACGAGAAAAAAGGGGGAGTGAAAACTCATGTTTGGATTTGAAAAACAATTGAACATCCAAATGAAAATGCATAAATGCTGAGAGAGATAATTTGAAAAACTATCTTTGATTTTTAAAGATTGTAAACTCTTTTTGTTTTATATATATTAGGTTTTGCAATATTCGGAAAAGGGGGGACAAGGCATTTTTAATGGAGTGTCAACTCCCAACCCATAAGTCATTTCTAATGTCGTTACACATCATTAATCAATCAAAATATTTACGATGATCTATGATTGTTAGGTCTGCTTTTTGTAAAATAGGCAAAAAGTAGGTTGTTTGGCTCTGGTAAATAAGCCACCACACGTTAACTAGAGAATTTAATTTTTTCTACTCCTTGAAATTTTTGGATCAATAGGTCGTTTGCATCTTCAACATGTTGCAGGCAAGCATATCCATTTTTAAAACACTTTAGGATCAATTAGAAATTTCTTTCTTACAAAATTCCACCAAGCTACTAGGGGTTGACTTGTGGAATTTGCCAAACATGGATAACAACACTTTGGTGCTTATTTTTAGTGCGTGGAATAATTTTCTTCAATTAAATTTATTATTGTTTTCTATTTTTTGCATACATAAACTCTAAATTTTTCATTTTTTTTGTCATCTATTTGCCTTATCTTTTTTTTTTTACGAGAAAAATGGAGAGAAAAGTAAAGTTTGGATTTGAAAAAAAAATAGAACATCCAAAAAGGAAATGGACAAATGCTAAGAGAGATAATTCAAAAAAGTATTTGTGATTTGTAAGGACTGTAAAGTCTTTTAGTTTTTTATATATTAGGCTTTGCAATCATCAGAAAAGGGGGGGCGAGGCATTTTTAACTAAGTGTTAACTCCCAAACCATAAGTCATTTCTAAAAAAAATTATAGCTGTTACACATCATTAATCGATCAAAAAATTTATGATGATCTATGATTGTTACGTCCGCTTTTTGTAAAATAGGAAAAAAGTGGGTTGTTTGGTTCTTGTAAATATCCCACTGCACGTTAACTTGAGAATTTAATTTTTTCTCATCCTTGATATTTTAGGATCATTAGGTCATTTGCATCTTTAACATGTTTCAGGCAAGCATATCCACATTTAAAACATGTTAGGATCAATTATAAATCTTTTTCTTATCAAATTCCACCAAGCTATTAGGGGTTGTACTAGTGGAATTTCCCCAAACATGGATAACAAAGCTTTGGTCTTCATTTTTAGTGTATGAAATAATTCTCTTGACTTACATTTATTATAGTTTTCAATTTTTTGCATATATAAACTCTAAAGTTTTCATTTTGTTGTGATCTATTTGCCTTATCTTTTTGTTTACGAGAAAAATAGGAGAATGAAAACTAGAGTTTGGATTTGAAAACAAATAGTACATCCAAAATAGAAATACAAAAATACTGAGAGAGATAATTTCAAAAAGTATATGTGATTTTTAAGGATTGTAAACTCTTTTAAATTTTTATATATTAGGTTTTGCAATCATCGTAAAAGGGGGGCGAGGCATTTTTAATTGAGTGTTGACTCCCAAACCATAAGTTATTTCTAACAAAAATTACAGCTATTACACATCAGTAATTGATCAAAACATTTACGATGATCTATGATTGTTAGGTCCGTTTTTTGTAAAATAGGCAAAAAGTGGGTTGTTTGGCTCTAGTAAATATCCCACCGCACGTTAACTTGAGAATTTAATTTTTTGTATCAGTAAGTCATTTGCATCTTCAACATGTTTCAGGCATGCATAACATCATTTAAAATATGTTAGGATCAATTAGAAATCTCTTTCTTATAAAATTCCACCAATCTATTAGAGGTTGTACTAGTGGAATTTTGTAAACCCTAAAGTAGGGTAGCAAAACTTCGATGTTCATTTTTAGTTAGTGAAATAATTTTCTTCACTTAGTTTTCAATATTTTGAATACATAAACTCAAAAATTTTCATTTTATTTCGATCTATTCGCCTTATATTTTTTTTACGAGAAATATGGGAGTGAAAACTCAAGTTTGTATTTGAAAAATAATTAAACATCCAAAATAAAATGCAAAAATACTGAGAGAGATAAATCCAAATACTATCTTTGATTTTTTAGGTTTGTAAAGTCTTTTAGTTTTTTATATATTAGGTTTTGTAATCATTGGAAAACGAGGAGGGGGAGAGGGGGGGAGGGGGGGGGGGGGATTTTTCAGCTGAGTGTTGACTCGCAAACCATAAGTCATTTCTAACAAAAAAATTATCCGTTATACATCATTAATCGATCAAAAAATTACGATGATCTATGATTGTTAAGTCCGCTTTTTGTAAAATAGAAAAAGAGTGGGTTGTGTGGCTCTGGTAAATATCCAACCGCACATTAACTTGAGAATTTAATTTTTTCTACCCCTTGAAATTCATTAGGTCATTTGCATCTTCAACATGTTTCAGGAAAACATCCACATTTAAAACATGTCAGGACCAATAAGAAATCTCTTTTTTAGAAAATTCCGCTAAGCTATTAGGGGTTGTACTAGTAATATTTCCCCAAACATGGATAACAAAACATTGGTGTTCATTTTTGGTGAGTGAAATAATTCTCTTCACTTACATTTATTAAATTTTTCAATTTATTGCATACATAAACTCTAAAATTTTCATTTTGTTGAGATCTATTTCCCTTATCTTTTTGTTTATGAGAAAAATGGGAGAGTGAAAACTCAAATTTGGATTTGAAAAAAAATTGAACATCCAAAATGGAAATGCACAAATGCTGAGGGAGATAATTCCAAAAAGTATCTATGATTTTTAAGGTTTGTAAACTCTTTTAGTTTTTTATACATTTGGTTTTGCAATCAATAGAAAAGGGGGGGCGAGACATTTTTAACTGAGTGTTGACTCCCAAACCTTAAGTCATTTCTACCAAAAACTATAGATGTTACACATCATTAATCGATCAAAACATTTAAGATGATCTATGATTGTTAGGTCCGCTTTTTGTAAAATAGGCAAAAAGTGGGTTGTTTTGCTCTAGTAAATATCCCTCCGGACGTTAACTTGAGAATTTAATTATTTCTACTCCTTGAAATTTTTGGATCATTAGGTCATTAGCATCTTCAACATGTTTTAGGCATGCATATCCACCACATTTAAAATGTGTTAGGATCAATTAGAAATCACTTTTGTTATAAAATTCAACCAAGCAATTAGGTGTTGTACTAGTGGAATTTCCCCAAACATGGATAACAAAATTTTGGTGTTAATTTTTAGTGCATGAAATAATTTTGTTTACTTACTTTTAATTTTTGGCAAACATAAACTCAAAAATTTTCATTTTGTTGTCATCTATTTGCCTTTTCTTTTTGTTTACGAGAAAAACGGCATACTGAAAACTCAAGTTTGGATTTGAAAATAAATTGAACATCCAAAATAGAAATGCACAAATGTCGAGAGAGATAATTCCAAAAAGTAACTGTCATTTTTAAGGACTACATAATCTTTTAGTTTTTTATTAGGTTTTGCAATGATCTGAAAAGGGGGGGCGAGGCATTTTTAAATGAGTGTGTACTCCCAAACAATAAGTTATTTCTAACAAAAATTATAGGCATTACACATCATTAATCATTCAAAACATTTACCATGATCAATGATTTTTAGGTCCGCCTTTTGTAAAATAGGCAAAACGTGGGTAGTTTGGCTCTGGTAAATATCCCACCGCACGTTAACTTGAGAATTTAATTTTTTATACTCCTTGAAATTTTTGGATCAATAGGTCATTTGCATCTTAAACATGTTTCAGGCATGCTTATCCACATTTAAAACATGTTAGGATCAATTAGAAATCTCTTTCTTATAAAATTGCACCAAGCTATTAGGGGTTGTACTAGTGGAATTTCCCAAACATGGATAACAAAACTTTCGTGTCGATTTTTAATGCATGAAATAATTTTCTTCACTTACATTTATTATAGTTTTCAATTTTTTGCATACATCAACTTTAACAATTTCATTTTTGTTGTGATCTATTTGCCTAATCTTATTATTGACAAAAAGAATGGGAGAGTGAAAACTCAATTTTGGATATGAAATAAAATTGAACATCGAAAATGGAAATGCAAAAATGCTGAGAGAGATGATTCCAAAAATTATCTATGATTTTTAAGGATTGTAAACTCTTTTAGTTTTTTATATATTAGGTTTTGCAATCATCAAAAATGGGGGGGCGAGGCATTTTTAACTGAGTGTTTACTCCCCAAACCATAAGTCATTTCTAACAAAAATTATAGCCGTTACACATCATCAATCGATCAAAACATTTATGATGATCTATGATTGTTATGTCCACTTTTTTTAAAATAGGAAAAAAATGGGTTGTTTGGTTCTTGTAAATATCACTCCTCTCGATAACTTGAGAATTTAATTTTTTCTACTCCTTGAAATTTTAGGATCATTAGGTCATTTGCATCTTTAACATGTTTCAGTCATGCATGTCCACAGTTAAAACATTATAGGATCAATTAGAAATATTTTTCTTATAAAATTCCACCAAGCTATTAGGGGTAGTACTATTGGAATTTACCCAAACATGGATAACAAAACTTTGGTGTTCATTTTTAGTACCTGAAATCTCTTCACTTACATATATTATAAATTTCAATTTTTTGCACATATAAACTCTTAAATTTTCATTTTTTTGTGATATATTTGCCTTATCTTTTTGTTTCGAGAAAAATGGGAGAGTGAAAACTCAAGTTTGGAGTTGAAAAAAAATAGTGCATCCAAAATGGAAATGCACAAATGCTGAAAGAGATAATTCCAAAAAGTATTTGTTATTTTTTAGGATTGTAAACTCTTTTAGTTTTTTATATAATAGGTTTTTGTACATCAAAAAAGGGGGGGGGGGGCTAGATATTTTTAACTGAGTGTTGACACCAAATCATAAGTCATTTCTAACAAAAATTATAGCCGTTACACATCATTAATCGATCAAACCATTTACGATGATCTACAATTGTTAGGTCCGCTTTTTGTGACACAGGCAAAAAGTGAGTTATTTGGCTTTGGTAAATATCCCACCGCACGTTAACTTGAGAATTTAATTTTTTCTTCTCCATAAATTTTTTGGATCCTTAGTCATTTGCATCTTCTACATGTTTTAGGCATGCATATCCACCACATTTAAAACATGTTAGGATTAATTATAAATATCTTTCTTATAAAATTCAACCAAGCTATTAGGGGTTGTACTAGTTGAATTTCCAAAAATATTAAAAGCAAAAATTTCGTGTTCTTTTTTAGTGCTTGAAATAATTATCTTCACTTAGTTTTCTACTTTTGGAAAACATAAACTCACAAATTTTCATTTTATTGTGATCGATTTGCCTTATCTTTTTGTTTACAAGAAAAATGGGATAGCGAAAACTCAACTTTTGATTTGAAAAAATTTTGAACATCCAAAATGGAAATGTGCAAATGCCAAGAGAGATAATTCCAAAAACTATATGTAATTATTAAGGATTGTAAACTCTTTTAGTTGTTTATATACTAGGTTTTGCAATCATCTCAAAAGGGGAGGGGGGGGGGGGGGGGGGGTGGGCGAGGCATTTCTAAATGAGTGCTGACTCCCAAACCATAAGTCATTTCTAACAAAAATTATAGCTGTTACACATCATTAATCCATCAAAACATTTACGATGATCTATGATTGTTAGGTCCGCTTTTTAGAAATAGGCAAAAAGTGGGTTGTTTGGCTCTAGTAAATATCCCACCGCACAAGAACTTGACAATTTAATTTTTTCTACTCCTTGAAATTTTTGGATGATTAGGTCATTTGCATCTTCAACAAGTTTCAGGCAAGCATATCCAAATTTAAAACATGTTACAATCAATTAGAAATCTCTTTCATATTAAATTCCACCAAGCTATTAGGGGTTGTTGAAGTGGAATTTCCTCAATCATTGATAACAAAACTTTGGTGTTCATTTTTAGTGCGTGAAAACATTTTCTTTACATAAATTTATTGCATACATAAACTCTAAAATTTTCATTTTGTTGTGATCTATTTTCCTTTACTTTCTTTTTTTCGAGAAAAATGGGAGAGTGAAAACTCAAGTTTGGATTAGAAAAAAAATTGAACATCCAAAAAGGAAATGGACAATGCTGAGAGAGATAATGCCAAAAAACATTTGTGAGTTTTATGGATTGTAAACTCTTTTAATTTTTTATATATTAGATTTTGCAATCATCGGAAAAGGGGGAGCGAGGCATTTTTAAATGAGTGTTGACTCCCAAATCATAAGTCATTTCTAACAAAAAATATAGCCGTTACACATAATCAATCGATCAAAACATTTATGATGATCTATGATTGTGAGGTCCGTTTTTGTAAAATAGGCTAAAAGTGGGTTGTTTGGCTCTGGTAAATATCAAACTGTACGTTAACTTGAGAATTTTATTTTTTTTACTTCTTGAAATTTTTGGATCATTAGGTCATTTGCATCTTCAACATGTATCAGGCATGCATATCCAAATTGTAAATCTCTTTCTTATAAAATTCCACCAAGCTATTAGGGGTAGTATTGGTGGAATTTCCCCAAACATGGATAAATAAACTTTGGTGTTCATTTTTAGTGTGTGAAATAATTTTGTTCATTTAGTTTTGAATTTTTTGCATACATAAACTCAAAAATTTTAATTTTTTTGTCATCTATTTGCCTTTTCTTTTTGTTTTCGTGAAAAATGGGAGAGTGAAAACTCAAGTTTGGATTTAAAAAAAAATCGAACTTCCAAAATGGAAATGGACAAGTTGAGAGAGATAATTCCAAAAATTATTTGTGATTTTTAAGGATTGTAAACTCTTTTAGTTTTTTATATATTTTGTTTAACAATCATCGGAAAAGAGGGGAGGGGGGAGGCGCGAGACATTTATAACTGAGTGTTGACTCCCAAACCATAAGTCATTTCTAACAAAAAAATATAGCTGTTACACATCATTAATCGATCAAAAAATTTATGATGATCTATGATTGCTAGGTCTGCCTTTTGTCAAATAGTAAAAAACTGGGTTGTTTGGCTCTGGTAAATATCCCACCGCACGATAACTTGAGAATTTAATTTTTTCTTCTCCATGAAATTTTGGATCATTATGTCATTTGCATCTTCTACATGTTTCAAGCTTGCATATCCACTAGATTTCATACATGTTAGGATTAATTATAAATCTCTTTCTTAAAAAATTCAACCAAGCTATTAGGGGTTGTACTATTGGAATTTCCCCAAACATGGATAACAAAACTTTGGTGTTCATTTTTAGTGCGTGAAATACTTTTCTTCACATAGTTTTCAACTTTTAGCAAACATAAACTCACAAATTTTCATTTTGTTGTGTTCGATTTGCCTTATCTTTTTGTTTACAAGAAAAATGGGGTAACGAAAACTCAACTTTTGATTTGAAAAAAAATTGAACGTCCAAAATGGAAATTCACAAATGCTGAGAGAGATAATTCCAAAAATTATCTGTGATTATTAAGGATTGTAAACTCTTTTAGTTTTTTATATACTAGGTTTTGCAATCATCTGAAAGGGGGGGGGGGGGGGGGGGGGGGGGGGGGGGGGGGGGGGCATGCATTTTTAAATGAGTGTTGACTCCCAAACCATAAGTAATTTCTAACAAAAATTAGAGGCGTTACACATCATTAATTGATCAAAACATTTACCATGATCATTGGTATTTAGGTCCACTTTTTGAAAAATAGGCAAAAAGTGGGTTGTTTGGCTCCAGTAAATATCCCACCTCAAGTTAACATGAGAATTTAATTTTTTCTACTGTTTGAAATTTTTCGATCATTAGGTCATTCGCCTCTTCAACATGTTTCAAGCATGCATATCCACATTTAAAACACGTTAGGATCAATTAGAAAACTCTTTCTTTTAAAATTCCACCAAGCTATTAGGGGTTGTACTAGTGGAATTTCCCAAACATGGATAACAAAACTTTTTTATTCATTTTTAGTCCATGAAATAATTTTTTTCACTTACATTTACTATAGTTTTCAATTTTTTGCATACATAAACTCTAACATTTTCATTTTGTTATGATCTATTAGCATTATCGTTTTGTTCACGAGAAAAATGGGAGAGTGAAAACTCAATTTTTGATTTGAAAAAAAATTGAAGTTCCAAAATGGAAATGCACAAATGCTGAGAGAGATAATTCCAAAAAGTATCTATGATTTTTAAGGATTGTAAACTCTTTTAATTTTTTACATATTAGGTTTTGCAATCAACGGAAAAGGGGGAGCGAGGCATTTTTAACTGAGGGTTGACTCCCAAACCAAAAGTCATTTCTAACAAAAATTATAGGCGTTACACATAATTAATCGATCAAAACATTTACCATGATCAATGATTTTTAGGTCCACTTTTTGTAAAATAGGCAAAAAGTGGGTTGTTTAGCTCAGGTAAATATCCCACCATACGTTAACTTGTGAATTTAATTTTTTCAACTCCTTGAAATTTTTGGATCATTAGGTCATATGCATCTTCAACATGTTTCAGACATGCATATCCACATATAAAACATATTAGGATCATTTAGAAATCTCTTTTCTATAAAATTCCACCAAGCTATTAGGGGTTGTACTAGTGGAATTTCCCAAACATGGATAACAAAACTTTCATGTTCATTTTTGGTGCATGAAATAATTTCCTTCACTTACAATTATTATAGTTTTCAATTTTTTGCATACATAAACTCTAACAATTTCATTTTGTTGTGATGTATTTGCCTTATCTTTTTGTTGACGAGAAAAATGGGAGAGTAAAAACTCAATTTTGGATTTGAAAAAAAATTGAACATCCAAAATGGAAGTGCACAAATTCTGAGAGATATAATTCCAAAAAGTATCTATGACTTTTAACGATTGTAAACTCTTTTATTTTTTAATATATTAGGTTTTGCAATCATCGGAAATGGGGGGGAGGTATTTTTAACTGAATGTTGACTCCCAAACCATTAGTCATTTCTAACAAAACATTAATCGATCAAAACATTTACGATGTTCAATGATTTTTAGGTCCAGTTTTTGTAAAATGGGAAAAAAGTGGACCTAAAAATATCGCACCGCACGTTAACTTTAGAATTTAACTTTTTCTACTCCTTGTTATTTTAGGATCATTAGGTCATTTGCATCTTTAACATATTTCAGGCATGCATATCCACATTTAAAACATGTTAGGATCAATTAGAAATCTCTTTCTTATTAAATTCCACCAAGCTATTAGGGGTTGTACTAGTGGAATTTCCCCAAACATGGATAACAAAACTTTGGTGTTCATTTTTAGTGCATGAAATAATTCTCTTCACTTACATTTATTATAGTTTTCAGTTTTTTTCATCCATAAATTAAAAATTTTCATTTTGTTGTGATCTATTTGCCTTATCTTTTTGTTTACAAGAAAAATGGGAGAGTGAAAACTCAAGTTTGGATTTGAAAACAAATAGTACATCCAAAATGGTAAAGCACAAATGCTGAGAGAGATAATTCCAAAAAGTATCTGTGATTTTTAAGGATTGTAAACTCTTTTAAATTTTTATATATTAGGATTTGCAATCATCGTAAAAGGGAGGGCGAGGCATTTTTAGCTGAGTGTTGACTCCCAAACCATAAGTCTTTTCTAACCAAACTTATAGGCGTTACGCATCATTAATCGATCAAAACATTTACAATGATCTATGATTGTTAGGTCCACTTTTTGTAAAATAGGCAAAAAGTGGGTTGTTTGGCTCTAGTAAATATCCCACGGCACACTAACTTGAGAATTTAATTTTTTCTACACCTTGAAATTTTTGTTTCATTAGGTCATTTGCAACTTCAACATGTTTCAGGCATGCATATCATCATTTAAAACATGTTAGGATCAATTAGAAATCTCTTTCTTATAAAATTCCACCAAGCTATTAGGGGTTGTACTAGTGGAATTTCCCCAAACATGGATAACAAAGCTTTGGTGTTCATTTTTAGTGCATGAAATAATTCTCTTCACTTACATTTATTATAGTTTTCAATTTTTTGCATACCTAAACTCAAATATTTTCATTTTTTTCGATCTATTTCCTCTTTTTGTTTACAAGAAAAATGGGAGAGTGAAAACTCAAGTTTGGATTTGAAAAAAAATTGAACATCCAAAATAAAATGCTCAAATACTGAGAGAGATAAATCCAAATACTATCTGTGATTTTTTAGGTTTGTAAACTCTTTTAGTTTTTTTTATATTAGGTTTTGTAATCATTGGAAAAAGGGAGGGCGAGGCATTTTTAACTGAGTGTTGACTCGCAAACTATAAGTCATTTCTAACAAAAATTATAGCTGTTAAACATCATTAATCAATCAAAACATTTACGATGATATATGATTGTTAGGTCCGCTTTTTGTAAAATAGGCAAAAAATGGGTTGTCTGGCTCTGGTCAATATCCAACCGCACGTTAACTTGAGAATTTAATTTTTTCTACCCCTTGAAATTTTTGTATCATTAGGTCATTTGCATATTTAACATGTTTCATGCATGCATTTCATCATTTATAACATGGAAGGATCAATTAGGAATCACTTTCTTATAAAATTCCACCAAGCTATTAGGGGTTGTACTAGTTGAATTTCCCAAACATGGATAACCAAACTTTGGTGTTCATTTTAAGTGCGTGAAATAATTTTCTTCATTTAGTTTTCAATTTTTAGCATGCATAAACTCAAAAATTTTAATTTTATAGTGATCTATTTTCCTTATCTTTTTGTTTACGAGAAAAAAGGAAGAGTGAAAACTTAAGTTTTGATTTTAAAAAAAATTGAACATCCAAAATGGAAATGCACAAATGTTGAGACTGATAAAAGTATCTATGATTTTTAAGGATTGTAAACTCTTTTAGTTTTTCATATATTAGGTTTTGCAATCATCGGAAAAGAGGGGACAACGCATTTTAACTGAGTGTTGACTGCCAAACCATAAGTCATTTCTGAAAAAAATTGTAGCCGTTACACATCATTAATCGATCAAAACATTTATGATGATCTATGATTGTTAGGTCCATTTTTTTAAAATAGGCAAAAAGTGGGTTATTTGGCTTTGGTAAATATCCAACCGCACGTTAACTTAAGAATTTAATTTTTTTTACTTCTTGAAAATTTTGGATCATTTGGTGATTTGCATCTTCAACATTTTCAGGCATGCATATCCAAATTTAAAACTTGTTAGGATCAATTATAAATCTCTTTCTTATAAAATTTCACCAAGCTTTTAGGGCTTGTACTAGTGGAATTCCTCCAAACATGGATAACTAAACTTTGGTGTTCATTTTTAGTGTGTGAAATAATTTTCTTTACTTAGTTTTGAATTTTTGGCATACATTAACTCAAAATTTTTTATTTTTTTGTCATCTATTTGCCTTATCTTTTTGTTTACGAGAAAAATGGGAGAGTGAAAACTCAAGTTTGGATTTGAAAAAAAAAATGTAAATGGACAATGCTGAGAGAGAAAATTCCAAAAATTATTTGTGATTTTTAAGGATTGTAAACTCTTTTAGTTTTTTATATATTTGATTTTGCAATCATCGGAAAAGGGGGAGCGAGGCATTTTTAACTGAGTGTTGACTCCCAAACCTTAAGTCATTTCTAACAAAACTTTTAGCCATTACACATCATTAATCGATGAAAACATTTACGATGATCTATGATTGTTAGGTCCGCTTTTTGTAAAATAGGCAAAACGTGGGTTGTTTGGCTCCGGTAAATATCCCACCGCATGTTAACTGGATAATTTAATTTTTTCTTCTCCTTGAAATTTTTGGATCATTAGGTCATTTGCATCTTCTACATGTTTCAGGCATGCATATCCACCATATTTAAAACATGTTAGGATCAATTATAAATCTCTTACTTATAAAATTCAACCAAGCTAATAGGGGTTGTACTAGTGGAATTTCCCCAAACATGGAAAGGAAAACTTTGGTGTTCATTATTAGAGCATGAAATAATTCTCTTCCCTTACATTTATTATAGTTTTCAATTTTTTGCATACATAAACTCTAAAATTTTCATTTAGTTGTGATCTATTTGCCTTATCTTTTTTTTTACGACAAAAATGGGAGAGTGAAAACTCATGTTTGGATTTGAAAAAAAATTGAACATCCATAATGGAAATGCACAAATGCTGAGAGAGATAATTCCAAAAACTATCTTTGATTTTTAAGCATTGTAAACTCTTTGAGTTTTTTATATATTAGGTTTTGCAATCATGGGAAAAGGGGGAGCGAGGCATTTTTAATTGAGTGTTGACTCCCAAACCATAAGTCATTTCTAACAAAAATTTTAGCCGTTACACATCATTAATTGATGAAAACATTTACGATGATCTATGATTGTTAGGTTCGCTTTTTGTAAAATAGGAAAAAAGTGGGTTGTTTGGCTCTGCTAAATATCCTACCGCACGTTAACTAGAGAATTTAATTTTTTCTTCTCCTTTAAATTTTTAGATCAATAGGTCAATTGCATCTTCTACATGTTTCAGGCATGCATATCCACAACATTTAAAACATGTTTGGATCAATTATAAACCTCTTTCTTAAAAAATTCAACCAAGCTATTAGGGGTTGTACTAGTGGAATTTCCCCGAACATGGAAAAAAAAACTTTGGTGTTCATTTTTAGTGTGTGAAATAATTTTATTCACTTAGTTTTAACTTTTAGCCAACACAAACACACAAATTTTCATTTTTTTGTGATCGATTTGCTTTATCTTTTTTTTTTATGAGAAAAATGGGATAGCGAGAACTCAACTTTTTATTTCAAAAAAAATTGAACATCCAAAATGGAAATGCACAAATGCTAAGAGAGATAATTCCAAAAAGTATCTATGATTATTAAGGATTGTAAACTCTTTCAGTTTTTTATATACTAGGCTTTGCGATCATCTGAAAAGGGGGTGCGAGCCATTTTTAAAGTAGTGATGACTCCCAAACCATAAGTCATTTCTAAAAAAATTTATAGGTGCTACACATCATTAATCGATCAAAACATTTACCATGATCAATGATTTTTAGGTCCACTTTTAGTAAAATAGGCAAAAGTGGGTTGTTTGGCTCTGGTAAATATCCCACCGCATGTTAACTTAAGAATTTAATTTTTTCAACTCCTTGAAATTTTTCTATCATTAGGTCATTTGCATCTTTAACATGTTTCAGGCATGCATATCCACATTTAAAACATGTTTGGTTCAATTAGATACCTCTTCCTTAAAACATTCCCTCAAGTTATGTGCGGTTGTACTAGTGGAATTTCCAAAACATGGATAACAAAACTTTGGTGTTCATTTTTTAATGTGCGAAATAATTTTCTTCACTTACATTTATTATAGTTTTCAGTTTTTTGCGTACATCAACTCTAACATTTTTATTTTTTTATGATCTATTTGCCTTATCTTTTTGTTTATGAGAAATATGGGAGAGTGAAAACTGAAATTTGGATTTGAAAAAAAATTGAACATCCAAAATGGAAATGCACAAATACTGAGAGAGATAATTCCAAAAAGTATATGTGATTTTTAAGGATTGTAAAATCTTTTATTTTTTTATATATTAGGTTTTGCTATCCTCAAAAAAGGGGGGGAAGAGGCATTTTTAACTGAGTGTGTACTCCCAAACCATAAGTCATTTCTAACAAAAATTATAGGCGTTACACATCATTAATCTATCAAAACATTTATGATGATCAATGATTGTTAGGTCCGCTTTTTGTAAAATAGGCAAAAAGTGGGTTGTTTGGCTCTTGTAAATATCCCACCACACGTTAACTTGATAATATAATTTTTTCTACTTGCTGAATTTTAGGATCATTAGGTCATTTGCATCTCTAACATGTTTCAAGAATGCATATCCACATTTAAAACATGTTAGGATCAATAAGAAATCTCTTTTTTATAAAATTCCACCAAGCTATTAGGGGTTGTACCAGTGGAATTTCCCCAAACATGGATAACAATACTTTGGTGTTGATTTTTACAGCGTGAAATAATTCTCTTCACTTACATTTATTATAGTGTTTAATTTTTTGCATACATAAACTCTAAAATTTTTGTTTTGTTGTCATTTATTAGCCTTATCGTTTTGTTTACGAGAAAAATGGGAGAGTGAAAACTCAAGTTTGGATTTGAAAACAAACTGAATATCCAAAATGGAAATGCACAAACGCTGAGACGGATAATTCCAAAAAGTATCTATGATTTTGAAGCATTGTAAACTCTTTTAGGTTTTTATATATTAGGATTTGCAATCATAGGGAAAGGGGGAAGCAAGGCATTTTTAACTGAGTGTTGACTCCCAAACCATAAGTCATTTCTAACAAAAATTAGAGTCGTTACACATCATTAATCGATCAAAACGTTTACGATGATTTATGTTTGTCAGGTGCGCATTTTGTAAAATAGGCAAAAAGTGGGTTTTTTGGCTATGGTAAATATCCCACCGCATGTTTACTTGGGAATTTAATTTTTTCTACTCCTTAAAATTTTTGGATCATTAGGTCATTTGCATCTTAAACATGTTTCAGGCATGCATATCCACATTTAAAACAAGTTAGGATCAATTAGAAATCTCTTTCTTATAAAATTCCGTCAAGCTATTAGGGGTTGTACTATTGAAATTTCGCAAACATGGATAAGTAAAATTTGGTGTTCATTTTTAGTGCATGAAATAATTTCTTCACTTACATTTCTCATAGTATTCAATTTTTTGAATACATAAACTCTAAAATTTTCATTTTGTTGTGATGTATTTGCCTTGTCTTTTTGTTTACGAGAAAAATGGGAGAGTAAAAACTCAAGTTTGGATTTTAAAAAAAATTGAACATCCAAAATAGAAATGCTCAAAAGCTGAGAGAGATAATTCTAAAAAGTATATGTGATTTTTAAGGATTGTAAACTTTTTTAGCTTTTTATATATTAGGTTTTGCAATCATCGAAAAAGGGGGAGGGAGGCGTTTTTAACTGAGTGTTGACTCCAAAACCTTAAGTCATTTCTAACACAAATTGTAGCCATTACACATCATTAATCAATCAAAAAATTTATGATGATCTATGATTCTTAGGTCTGCTTTTTGTAAAATAGGCAAAAAGTGGGTTGTTTGCCTCTGGTAAATATCCCACCCCATGTTAACTTGAGAATTTAATTTTTTCTACTCCTTGGATTTTAGGATCATTAGGTCATTTGCATCTTTAACATGTCTCAGGCATGCATATCCACATTTAAAACAAGTTAGGATAAAAAGAAATCATTTTTTAATAAAACTCCACCAAGCTATTCGGTGTCGTACTAGTGGAATTTCCACAAACATGCATAACAAAATTTGGTGTTCATTTTTAGTACGTGAAATAATTCTCTTCACTTACATTTTTTATAGTTTTCAATTTTTTGCATGGATAAACTCTAAAATTTTCATTTTGTTCTAATCTATTTACTTTATCTTTTTGTTTACGAGAAAAATGGGAAAGTGAAAACTAATGTTTAGATTTGAAAAAAAATTGAACATCCAAAATGGAAATGCAAAAATGCTGAGAGAGATAATTCCAAAAATTATCTGTGATTTTAAGCATTGTAAACTCTTTTAGTTTTTTTATATTAGGTTTTGCAATCATCGGAAAAGGGGGAACGAGGCATTTTTAACTGAGTGTTGACTCCCAAACCATAAGTCATTTCTAAAAAAATTTATAGGTGCTACACATCATTAATCGATCAAAACATTTACCATGATCAATGATTTTTAGGTCCACTTTTAGTAAAATAGGCAAATGTGGGTTGTTTGGCTCTGGTAAATATCCCACCGCATGTTAACTTGAGAATTTAATTTTTTCAACTCCTTGAAATTTTTCTATCATTAGGTCATTTGCATCTTCAACGTGTTTCAGGCATGCATATCCACATTTAAAACATGTTTGGTTCAATTAGATACCTCTTCCTTAAAACATTCCCTCAAGTTATGTGCGGTTGTACTAGTGGAATTTCCAAAACATGGATAACAAAACTTTGGTGTTCATTTTTAACGTGCGAAATAATTTTCTTCACATACATTTATTATAGTTTTCAGTTTTTTGCGTACATCAACTCTAACATTTTTATTTTTTTATGATCTATTTGCCTTATCTTTTTGTTTATGAGAAATATGGGAGAGTGAAAACTGAAATTTGGATTTGAAAAAAAATTGAACATCCAAAATGGAAATGCACAAATACTGAGAGAGATAATTCCAAAAAGTATATGTGATTTTTAAGGATTGTAAAATCTTTTATTTTTTTATATATTAGGTTTTGCTATCCTTGAAAAAGGGGGGGAAGAGGCATTTTTAACTGAGTGTGTACTCCCAAACCATAAGTCATTTCTAACAAAAATTATAGGCGTTACTCATCATTAATCTATCAAAACATTTATGATGATCAATGATTGTTAGGTCCGCTTTTTGTAAAATAGGCAAAAAGTGGGTTGTTTGGCTCTTGTAAATATCCCACCACAAGTTAACTTGATAATATAATTTTTTTTACTCGGTGAATTTTAGGATCATTAGGTCATTTGCATCTCTAACATGTTTCAAGCATGCATATCCACATTTAAAACATGTTAGGATCAATAAGAAATCTCTTTTTATAAAATTTCACCAAGCTATTAGGGGTTGTACCAGTGGAATTTCCCCAAAGATGGATAACAATACTTTGGTGTTGATTTTTACAGCGTGAAATAATTCTCTTCACTTACATTTATTATAGTGTTTAATTTTTTGCATACATAAACTCTAAAATTTTCATTTTGTTGTCATTTATTAGCCTTATCATTTTGTTTACGAGAAAAATGGGAGAGTGAAAACTCAAGTTTGGATTTGAAAAAAAACTGAACATCCAAAATGGAAATGCACAAACGCTGAGACGGATAATTCCAAAAAGTATCTATGATTTTGAAGCATTGTAAACTCTTTTAGGTTTTTATATATTAGGATTTGCAATCATGGGGAAAGGGGGAAGCGAGGCATTTTTAACTAAGTGTTGACTCCCAAACCATAAGTCATTTCTAACAAAAATTAGAGTCGTTACACATCATTAATCGATCAAAACGTTTACAATGATTTATGTTTGCATTTTGTAAAATAGGCAAAAAGTGGGTTGTTTGGCTATGGTAAATATCCCACCGCATGTTTACTTGGGAATTTAATTTTTTCTACTCCTTAAAATTTTCGGATCATTAGGTCATTTGCATCTTAAACATGTTTCAGGCATGTATATCCACATTTGAAACATGTAAGGATCAATTAGAAATCTCTTTCTTATAAAATTTCGTCAAGCTATTAGGGGTTGTACTATTGGAATTTTGCAAACATGGATAAGTAAACTTTGGTGTTCATTTTTAGTGCATGAAGTAATTTTCTTCACGTACATTTCTCATAGTATTCAATTTTTTGAATACATAAACTCTAAAATTTTCATTTTGTTGTGATGTATTTGCCTTGTCTTTTTGTTTACGAGAAAAATGGGAGAGTAAAAACTCAAGTTTGGATTTTAAAAAAAATTGAAGATCCAAAATAGAAATGCTCAAATGCTGAGAGAGATAATTCCAAAAAGTATATGTGATTTTTAAGGATTGTAAACTTTTTTAGCTTTTTATATATTAGGTTTTGCAATCATCAAAAAAGGGGGAGGGAGGCGTTTTTAACTGAGTGTTGACTCCAAAACCATAAGTCATTTCTAACACAAATTGTAGCCATTACACATCATTAATCAATCAAAACATTTACGATGATCTATGATTCTTAGGTCTGCTTTTTGTAAAATAGGCAAAAAGTGGGTTGTTTGGCTCTGGTAAATATCCCACCCCATGTTAACTTGAGAATTTAATTTTTTCTACTCCTTGGATTTTAGGATCATTAGGTCATTTGAATCTTTAACATGTGCATATCCACATTTAAAACAAGATAGGATAAAAAAGAAATCATTTTTTAATAAAACTCTGCCAAGCTATTCGGGGTTGTACTAGTGGAATTTCCCTAAACATGGATAACAAAACTTTGGTGTTCATTTTTAGTGCGTGAAATAATTCTCTTCACTTACATTTTTTATAGTTTTCAATTTTTTGCATGCATAAACTCTAAAATTTTCATTTTGTTCTAATCTATTTACTTTATCTTTTTGTTTACGAGAAAAATGGGAAAGTGAAAACTAATGTTTAGATTTGAAAAAAAATTGAACATCCAAAATGAAAATGAAAAAATGCTGAGAGAGATAATTCCAAAAATTATCTGTGATTTTAAGCATTGTAAACTCTTTTAGTTTTTTATATTAGGTTTTGCAATCATCGAAAAAGGGGGAGCGAAGCATTTTTAACTGAGTGTTGACTCCCAAACCATAAGTCATTTCTAAAAAAATTTATAGGTGCTACACATCATTAATCGATCAAAATAATTACCATGATCAATGATTTTTAGGTCCACTTTTTGTAAAGTAGGCAAAACGTGAGTTGTTAGGCTCTAGTAAATATCCCACCGCATATTAACTTGAGAATTTAATTTTTTCTACTCCTTGAAATTTTTTGGTTCATTAAGTCATTTGCATCTTCAACATGTTTCATGCAAGCATATCATCATTTAAAACATGTTAGGATCAATTAGAAATCTCTTTCTTATAAAATTCCACCAAACTATTAGGGGTTGTACTAGTGGAATTTCCCAAACATGGATAGCAAAACTTTGGTGTTCATTTATAGTACATGAAATAATTTTCTTCACTTACTTTTATTATATTTTTAAGTTGGTTGCATACATAAACTCTAACATTTTCAATTTGTTGTGATGTATTTGCCTTATCTTTTTGTTTCCGAGAAAAATGAGAGAGTGAAAACTCAAGATTCATTTTGAAAAAAAATTGAACATCCAAAATGGAAATGAACAAATGCTGAGAGAGATAATTCCAAAAAGTATCTGTGATTTTTAAGCATTGTAGACTCTTTCAGTTTTTTATATATTAGGTTTTGCAATCAGCGGAAAAGGGGGAGCGAGGCATTTTTAAATTAGTGTTGACTCCCAAACCATAAGTCATTTCTAACAAAAGTTATAGCCGTTACACATCATTAATCGATCAAAACATTTACGATGATCTATGATTGTTAGGTCCACTTTTTGTAAAATAGGCAAAAAGTGGGTTGTTTGGCTCTGGAAAATATGCCACCGCATGTTAACTTGAGAATTAATTTTTTCTACTCCTTGAATTTTTTTGATTATTAGGTCATGTGCATCTTCAACATGGTTCAGGCATGCATATCCACTTTTACAACATGTTAGGATCAATTAGAAATCTCTTTCTTATAAAATTCCACCAAGCTATTAGGGGTTGTACAGATGGAATTTCCAAAACATGGATTACAAAACTTTGGTGTAGATTTTTAGTGCATTAAATAATTTTCTAATTGAAAGTTTACCGACGGACCCGAGGGACGCGACTGAGTCGCCTGCTACTCCGGTGGCGAATCGCACCACTTGGAGGCGAATCGTAGCCCTTGGAGGCATTTCGGGAGTTTTGGGCTTGCTCGGAGATTTCGCGTGCCATCGGAATTTCCAGAGCCGCTGTTTTTGGAATTTTGAAATTTCCAAATTCCGATGTCATCACCGCTGGAGTTCCTGGCCATTGGCCTTTCTGCTCGTCCGAGGCAGCAACTGCCTCTTCTACGCATATGCCATAATCGGAGATTTCAGGTCGTATGACCTTTTCTGTGGGAGCACGTGGCTCCCTTGCCGAACGTTCAATGGAAGCATCTAACTGCGCTCGTATTTCCTCCAATTCCTTATCCATAGCAATCCATCTTTCTTGGGATAAAGAATAACCCATTGTGTTCCTGCTTTGATACCAGTTGTTACGGTCTCGGATCTGACACAAGGATTCTTTGGGAGGATCTGGGGTCTGCCACGGGTTACGGGTATTCCAAGCATTACTGTAGGGATAGTAAGAAGACATGGGGAAGACGAAAACGAAAGATCAAGCCTAAGGGAAGCTTGATAACCCTAGAGCTCGTTGAGGAGAACTCTAAGCCTCTCTACGATAGATTTAACCTAATTCTTAATACTTCAATGCTTCCTTTTCTCATTACTCTTACCCCTTAAATAGGGTTCACCCTGTTAGGGTTTAATAAAATATTACAAAAATATCCCTATGAATAAAATATTCCAAAAATATCCCTATTAATAAATAATTCCAAAAATACCAATGTGACCTAAAACTGAAATAAAATAAAGTAAATTAAATAAAACACTAAAATAATAATGTTATTGCGTGCATAACACTTATCTTTTTGTTTACGAGAAAAGTGGGAGAGTGAAAACTCAAGTTTGGATTTGAAAACAAATTGAACATCCAAAATGGAAATGAACAAACGCTAAGAGTGATAATTCCAAAAATTACGTGTGATTTTTAAGCAATGTAAACTCTTTTAGTTTTGTATATATTAGGTTTTGTAATCAGTGGAAAAGGGGTCGCGAGGCATTTTTAACTGAGTGTTGACTCCCAAACCATAAGTCATTTCTAACAAAAATTATAGCACTAACACATCATTAATTGATGAAAACATTTACGATGATCTATGATTGTTAGGTCCTCTTTTTGTAAAAAAGGCAAAAAGTGGTTTGTTTGGCTCTAATAATTATCCTACCGGACGTTAACCGGAGAATTTAATTTTTTCTACTTTTTGAATATTTTGGATTATTAGGTCATTTGCATCTTCAACATCTTTCAGGCATGCATATCCATATTTAAAACACGTTAGGATCAATTAGAAATCTCTTTCTTATAAAATTCCACCAAGCTATTAGGGGTTGTGCTAGTGGAATTTCCCAAACATGGAAGACAAAACTTTGGTGTAGATTTTTAGTGCATGAAATAATTTTCTTCACTTAGTTTTCAATTTTTTGCATACATAAACTCTAAAATTTTCATTTTGTTGTGATCGATTTACCTTATCTTTTTGTTTACGAGAAAAATGGGATAGTGATAACTCAAGTTTGGATTTGAAAAAAAAATTGAACATCATAAATGGAAACGCTCAATATCAAAGAGAGATAATTCCAAAAAATATCTTTGATTTTTAAGGATTGTAAACACTTTTACTTTTTTATATATTACGTTTTGCAATCAGAGGAAAATGGGGAGCGAGGCATTTTTAACTGAGTGTTGACTCCCAAACCATAAGTCATTTCTAACAAAAATTTTAGCCATTACAAAACATTAATCGATCAAAACATTTACGATGATCTATGATTGTTAGGTCGTCTTTTTATAAAATAGGCAAAAAGTGGGTTGTTTGGCTCTGGTAAATATCCCACCGCATGTTAATTTGGGAATTTAATTTTTTTGACTCCCATAAATTTTTGGATCATTAGGTCATTTGCATCTTCAACATATTTCAGGCATGCGTATCCACATTTAAAACATGTTCGGATCAATAAGAAATCCATTTCTTATAAAATTGCACTAAGCTATGAGGGGTTGTTCTAGTGGAATTTCCTGAACATGGATAACAAAAATTTGGAGTTCATTTTTAGAGCATTAAATAATTTTCTTGACTTACATTTATAATATTTTTCAATTTTTTGCATACATAAACTCTAAAATTTTCATTTTGTGGTGATCTATTTGCCTTTTCTATTTTTTTACAAGAAAAATCGTAGAGTGAAAACTCATGTTTGGATTTGAAAAAAAAATTGAACATCCAAAATGGAAATGCACAAATGCTGAGAGAGATAATTCCAAAAGGTATCGGTGATTTTTAAAGATTGTAAACTCTTTCAGTTTTTTATGTATTAAGTTTTGCAATCATCAAAAAACAGGGGCGAAGCATTTTTAACTGAGTGTTAACTCCCAAACCATAAGTCATTTCTAACAAAAATTATAGCCGTTACACATCATTAATCGATCAAAACATTTACGATGATCTATGATTGTAAGGTCCATTTTTTGTAAAATATGCAAAAAGTTGGTTGTTTGGCTCCTGTAAATATCCCACCACATGTTAACTTGAGAACTTAATTTTTTCTACACCTTAAAAATTTAGGATCATTAGGTCATTTGCATCTTCAACATTTTTCATGCATGCATATCGACATTTAAAACATGTTAGGATCAATTAGAAATCTCTTTCTTATAAAATTCCACCAAGCTATCAGGGTTTGTACTAGTGGAATTTCGCCAAACACGGATAAAAAAACTTTGGTGTTCATTTTTAGTGCTTGAAATAATTCTCTTCACTTACATTTATTATAGTTTTCAATTTTTTGCATACATAAACTCTAAAATTTTCATTTTTTTGTGATCTATTTGCCTTATCTTTTTATTTACGAGAAAAATTGGAGAGTGCAAACTCAAGTTTGGATTTGAACAAAATTTGAACATCCAAAATGGAATTGTAAAAATACTAAGAGAGATAATTCCAAAACGTATCAGTGATTTTTAAGGATTGTAAATTCTTTCAGTTTTTTATATTTAATTTTTTGCAATCGTCAATAAAGGGGGGAAGGTATTTTTAACTGAGTGTTGACTCCCAAACCATATGTCATTTCTAACAAAAGTTATACATGTTACACATCATTAATTGATCAAAAAATTTGTGATGATCGATGATTGTTAGGTCCACTTTTTGTAAAAGAGGCAAAAATTGGGTTGTTTGGCTCTGGTAAATATCCCACTGTACGTTAACTTGAGAATTTAATTTTTTCTACACCTCGAAATTTTTGGATCATTAGGTCATTTGCATCTTCAACATGTTTTAGACATGCACTTCATCATTTAAAACATGTTAGGATTAATTAGAAATCTCTTTCTACTAAATTCCACCAAGCTATTAGGGGTTGTACTTGTGGAATTTCGCAAACATGGATAACAAAAGTTTGGGATTCATTTCTAGTGCGTGAAATACTTTTCTTCACTAAAATTTAATATAGTTTTCAATTTTTTTGCATACCGAAACTCTAAAATTTTCATTTTGTTGTTATCTATTTGCCTTATCTTTTTGTTTACGAGAAAAACGGGAGAGTGAAAACTCAAGTTTGGATTTGAAGAAAAATTGAACATCCAAAATGGAATTGTACAAATACTGAGAGAGATAATTCCAAAAAGTATCAGTGATTTTTAAGGAGTGTAAACTCTTTTAGTTTTTTATATAATATTTTTTGCAATCATTGGAAAAGGGGTGGGAGGCTTTTTTAACTGAGTGTTGATTCCCAAACAAAAAGTCATTTCAAATAAAAATTATAACTGTTACACATCATTAATAGATCAAAATATTTACAATGACCTATGATTTTTAGGTCCACTTTTTGTAAAATAGGCAAAAAAGTGGCTTGTTTGGCTCTGGTAAATATCCCACCGCACGTTAACTAGGCAATTTAATTTTTTCTACTCGAAATTTTTGGATCATTAGGTCATTTGCATCTTCAACATGTTTCAGGAATGCACATCCACTTTTAAAACATGTTAGGATCAATTAGAAATTTCTTTCTTATAAAATTCCACCAAGCCATTAGGGGTTGTACTTGTGGAATTTCCCAAACATGGATAACAAAAGTTTGGGGTTCATTTTTAGTCCGTAAAATAATTTTCTTCACTTACATTTAATATAGTTTTCAATTTTTTGCAAACTTAAACTTTAAAATTTTCATGTTATTGATCTATTTGCCTTATCTTTCTGTTTACTTGATAAAAGGGAGAGTGAAAACTCAAGTTTGGATTTGAAAAAAAAATCGAACATTCAAAATGGAATTGTAAAAATACTGGGAAACATAATTTCAAAAAGTATCAGTGATTTTTAACGATTGTAAGCTCTTTTTGTTTTTTATATATTATTTTTTGCAATCATCGAAAAGGGAGGGAGGGGGGAGGCATTTTTAACCGAGTGTTGACTCCCAAACCATAAGTCATTTCTAACCAAATTTATAGCCATTACACATCATTAATAGATCAAAATATTTATGATGATCTATGATTGTTATGTCCACTTTTTGTAAAATAGGTAAAAAGTGGGTTGTTTGGCTCTGACAAATATCCCATTGCACGTTAACTTGAGAATTTAATTTTTTGTACTCCTTGAAATTTTTGGATCATTAGGTCATTTGCATCTTCAACATGCTTCAGGCATGCATATTTACATTTCAAAGATGTTAGGATCAATTAAAAATCTCTTTCTGATAAAATTCCTCCAAGCTGTTAGGGGTTGTACTAGTGGAATTTCCCAAACAAGGATAACAAAACTTTGGTGTTCATTTGTAATGCGTGAAATAATTTTATTCACTTACATTTATTATAGTTTTCAGTTTTATGTATACATAAACTCTAAAATTTTAATTTTGTTGTGATCTATTTCCTTACCTTTTTGTTAATGAGAAAAATGGAAGAGTGAAAACTCAAGTTTGGATTTGAAATAAAATTGAACATCCTGCTGAGAGAGATAATTACAAAAAGTATCTGTGATTTTCAAGTATTGTAACCACTTTTAGTTTTTTATATATTAGGTTTTGCAATCATCAGAAAAAGGGGGACGAGGCATTTTTAACTGAGTGTTGACTTCCAAACCATAAGTCTTTTCTAACAAAAAAAATAGCCATTACACATCATTAATTGATCAAAACATTTACGATGATCTATGTTTGTTAGGTCCGCTTTTTGTAAAATAGGAAAAAAATGTGTTGTTTGGCTTTGGTAAATATCCCACCGCACATTAACTTGAGAATTTAATTTTTTCTACACCTTGAAATTTTTGGATCATTAGGTCATTTGTATTTTGAACATGTTTTAGGCATGCATATCCACATTTAAAATATGTTTGGATCAATTAGAAATCTCTTTCTTATAAAATTCCACAAAGCTATTTGGGGTTGTACTAGTGGAATTTCCAAAATATGGATAACAATACTTTGGTGTTGATTTTTAGTGCGTCAAATAACTTTCTTCACTTAGTTTTCAATTTTTTGCATACATAAACTCTAAAATTTTCATTTTGTTGAGATATATTTGCCTTATCCTTTTGTTTACGAGATAAATGGGGGAGTAAAAACTCAAGTTTGGATTTGAAAAAAATTGAACATCCAAAATAGAAACGCAAAAATGCTGAGAGAGATAATTCCAAAAAGTATCTTTGATTTTTAAGGATTGTAAACTATTTTAATTTTTTATATATTAGGTTTTGCAATCAACGGAAAAGGGGGAGCGAGGCGTTTTTAACTGAGTGTTGACTCCCAAACCATTAGTCATTTCTAACAAAAATTATAGCCATTACCATCATTAATCGATCAAAACATTTACGATGATCTATGATTCTTAGGTCCCTTTTTGGAAATTAGGCAAAAAGTGGGTTGTTTGGCTCTTGTAAATATCCCACCGCACGTTAATTTCAGAATTTAATTTTTTCTAGTCCTTGGAAATGCAAAATGCTGAGAGAGATAATTCCCAAAGTATCTGTGATTTTTAAGGATTGTCAACTCTTTTAGTTTTTCATATATTAGGTTTTGCAATCATCAGAGAAGGGGGGGGGGGGGGGGGGGGGTGAGGCATTTTTAACTGAGTGTTGACTCCCATACCATAAGTCATTTCTATTAAAAATTATAGCCGTTACACATCATTAATCAATCAAAATATTTATGATGATCTATGATTGTTTGGTCCGCTTTTTGGCTCTGTTAAATATCCCACGTTAACTAGAGAATTTATATTTTTCTACTCATTGAAAATTTTTGATCATTAGGTCATTTGCATTTTCAATAAGTTTCAGGCATGCATATCCACATTTAAAACTTTTTAGGATCAATTAGAAATCACTTTCTTATAAAATTCCACCAAGACATTAGGGTGTTGTACAAGTGGAATTTTCCAAACATGGATAACAAAACTTTGGTGTTCATTTTTAGTTCGTGAAATAATTCTCTTCATTATATTTATTATAGCTTTCAAATTTTTGCATTTATACACTCTAAAATTTTCATTTTGTTGTCATCTATTTGTGTTATCTTTTTGTTTAAGAGAAAAATGGGAATGTGAAAACTCAAGTATGGATTTGAAAAAAAATTGAACATCCGAAATGGAAATGCACAAATGCTGAGAGAGATAATTCCAAAAAGTATTTGTGATTTTTAAGGATTTTAAACTCTTTTTGTTTTTTATATATTAGGTTGTTTGGCTCTTGTAAATATCCTATCGCATGTTAACCTAAGAATTTAATTTTTTATACTCCTTGAAATTTTTGGATCATTAGGTCAGTTGTATCTTCAACATGTTTCAGGCATGCATGTCCACATTTAAAACATGTTAAAATCAATTAGAAATCTCTTTCTTATTAAATTCCACCAAGGTATTAGGGGGTTGTACTAGTGGAATTTCCAAAACATGGATAACAAAACTTTTGTGTTCATATTTAGTACATGAAATAATTTTCTTCACTAACATTTATTGTGGTTTCCAATTTTTTGCAAACATACACTTAAAATTTTTCATTTTGTAGAGATCTATTTGCCATATCTTTTTTTTTACAAGAAAATTGGGAGAGTGAAAACTCAAGTATGGATTTGAAAAAAAATTGAACATCCAAAATGGAAATACGCAAATTTTGAGAGTGAAAATTCCAAAAAGTATATGTGATTTTTAAGAAGTCTAAGCACTTTTAGTTTATTATATATTAGGTTTTTCAATCATTGCAAAAGGGGGGGCGAGGAATTTTTAACTGAGTGTTGACTCCCAAACCATAAGTCATTTCTAACAAAAATTATAGCCGTTACGTCATTAATCAATCAAAACATTTATGATGATCTATGATTGTAAGGTCCACTTTTTTTTAAAATAGGCAAAAAGTGGGCTTATTTACTCTGGTAAATCCCACTAGACGTTAACTAGAGAATTTTATTTTTTTCTACTTGTTGAATTTTTTTGATAATTAGGTCATTTGCATCTTCAATATGTTTGAGGCATGCATATCCACATTTAAAACATGTTAGGATCAATCAAAAATCTCTTTTTTATAAAATTCCACCAAGACATTAGGGTGTTGTACTAGTGGAATTTCCCAAACATGGACAACAAAACTTTGGTGTTCATTTTTAGTTCGTAAAATAATTTTCTTCACTTACATTTATTACAATTTTCAATTTTTTTCATTTATAAATTCTAAAATTTTAATTTTGTTGTCATCTATTTGCGTTATCTTTTTGTTTACTAGAAAAATGGGAGAGTGAAAACTCAAGTTTGGATTTGAAAAAAAATTGAACATCCAGAAAAGGAATGCACAAATGCTGAGTGAGATAATCCCAAAAAGTATCTGTTATTTTTAAGGATTGTAAACTCTTTTAGTTTTTTATTTATTAGGTTTTGCAATCATCTGAAAAGGGGGCGAGGCATTTTTAACTCAGTGCTGACTCCCAAACAATAAATCATTTCTAACAAAAATTATAGCTGTTACACATCATTAATCGATAAAAAAATTGACGATGATCTGTGATTGTTAGCTCCGGTTTTTGTAAAATAGGCAAAAAGTGGGTTGTTTGTCCCTGGTAAATATCCCATTGCACGTTAACCGGTGAATTTATTTTTTTCTACTCCTTGAAATTTTTGGATCATTAGGTTATTTGTATTTTCAACATGTTTCAGGCATGCATATCCATATTTAAAATATGTTAGGATCAATTAGAAATCTCTTTCGTATAAAATTCGATCAAGCTATTGGGAGGTTGTACTAGTGGAATTTCCCAAACATGGATAACCAAACTTTGGCGTGCAATAATTTTCTGCACTAACATATATAAAAATTTTCAATTTTTTGGACACATAAACTCTAAAATTATATTTTGTTGTGATCTATTTGCCTTATCTATTTGTTTACGATAAAAATGGGAGAGTGAAAACTCAAGTTTGGATTTGAAAAAAAATTTTACATCCAAAATGGAAATACATAAATACTGAGAAAAATAATTCCAAAAAGTTCAATCATCGGAAAAGTGTTGACTCCTTGAAATTTAATTTTTTCTACTCCTTGAAATTTTTGGATCATTAGGTCATTTGCATCTTCAAAATGTTTCAGAGATGCATATCCACATTTAAAACATGTTAGGATCAATTAGAAATCTCTTTCTTATAAAATTCAAGCTATTTGGGGGTCGTACTAGTGGAATTTCCCAAACATGGATAACAACACTTTGGTGTTCATTTTTAGTGCGTGAAATAATTTTCTGCACTTACATATATTATTGTTTTCAATTTTTTGCATAAATAAACTCGAAATTTTTTATTTTGTTGGGATCTATTTGTCTTATCTTTTTGTTGACGAGAAAAATGGGAGAGTGAAAACTCAAGTTTGGATTTGAAAAAAAATTGGACATCCAAAATGGGAATGCACAAATTATGAGGGAGATAATTACAAAAAAGTATCTGTGCTTTTTAAGGATTGTCAAATCTTTTAGTTTTTCATATACTAGGTTTTGCAATCATCGGAAAAGGGGGGCGAGGCATTTTTTACTAAGTGTTGACTCCCAAATCATAAGTCATTTCTAACTAAAATTATACCCATCACACATCATTAATCGATCAAAACATTTACGATGATCTATGAATGTTAGGTCAATTTTTTGTAAAATATGCAAAAAGTGGGTTGTTTGGCTCTGGTAAATGTCCCACCCCACGTTAACTAGAGAATTTTTTTTTCTATTCCTAGAAATGTTTGGATCATTAGGTCATTTGCATCTTCAACATGTTTTAGGCATGCATATCCACATTTAAAACATGTTAGGATCAATTAGAAATATTTTTCTTATTAAAATCCACCAAGCTATTAAGGGGTTGTACTAGTGGAATTTCCCAAACATGGATACCAAAACTTAGGTGTTCATTTTTAGTACATGAAATAATTTTCTTCAGTTGCTTTTATTATAGTTTCCAATTTTTTGAAAACATAAACTCATAAATTTTTATTTTGTAGTGATCTATTTGCCTTATCTTTTTTTTACAAGAAAAATGGGAGAGTGAAAACTTAAGTTTGGAATTGGAAAGAAATTAAACATCCAAAATAGAAATGGACAAATGCTTAGAGAGATAATTCCAAAAATTATCTATGATTTTTAAGAATTCTTAACTCTTTTAGTTTATTATATATTAGGTTTTGCAGTCATCGGAAAAGGGGGGGCGAGGCATTTTTAGCTGTGTGTTGACGCCCAAACCATAAGTCTTTTCTAACAAAAATTATAGCCATTACACATCATTAATCGATCAAAACATTTATGATGATCTATGATAGTTAGGTCCACTTTTTCTAAAATAGGCAAAATGTGGGTTTATTGACTCTGGTAAATATCCCACCGCACATTAACTAGAGAATTTAATTTTTTCTACTCATTGAAATTTTTGAATCATTAGGTCATTTACATCTTCAACATATTTCAGGCATGCATATCCACATTTAAAACATGTTAGGATCAATTAGAAATCTCTTTCTTATAAAATTCCACCAAGATATTAGGGGGTTGTGCTAGTGGAATTTCCCAAACATGGATAACAAAACTTTGGTGTTCATTTTTAGTGTGTGAAATAATTTTTTGCACTTAGTTATATTATTGTTTTAAATTTTTTTCATACATAAATTCTAAAATTATTATTTTGTTGAGATCTATCTACCTTATCTTTTTGTTTACGATAAAAATGGGAGTGTGAAAACTCATGTATTGATTTGAAAAAAAATTGAACATCCAGAATGGAAATGAACAAATGATGAGACAAATAATTCCAAAAACTATTTGTGGTTTTTAAGGATTGTAAACTCTTTTAGTTTTTCGTATACTAGGTTTGGCAATCATCAGAAAAGGGGGGGGGGGGGGGGGGGGGGGGCGAGGCATTTTTATCTGAGTATTCACTCCCAAACCATAAGTCATTTCTAACAAAAATTATAGCCGTCACACATCATTAATCAATCAAAACTTTAACGATGATATATGATTGTTAGTTATGCTTTTTGTAAAATAGGCAAAAAGTGGGTTGTTTGGCTCTGGTAAATATCCCACCGCATGTTAACTTGAGATATTTTTCTACTCTTTGAAATTTTTGGATCATTAGGTCATTTAAATGTTCAACATGTTTCATGCATGCATTGCACATTTAAAACATGTTAGGATCAATTAGAAATCTTTTTCTTATAAAATTCCACCAAGCTATTAGGGGGTTGTACTAGTGGAATTTCCCAAACATGGATAACAAAACTTTGGTGATCATTTTTAGTGCATGAAATTATTTTCTTCACTTATATTTATTATAGTTTTCAATTTTTTGCATAGATAAACTCTAAAATTTTCATTTTTTTGTGATTTATTTACCTTGTCTTTTTTTTAACGAGAAAAATGGGAGAGTTCAAAATCAAGTTTAACATCCAAAATGGAAATGCACAAATGCTGAGAGAGATAATTCCAAAAAGTATCTGTGATTTTTAAGAATTTTAAACTCCTTTAGGTTTTGCAATCATCAGAAAGGGGGGGGGGGGGGGGGGGGGGGGGGGGGGTGCGGTTGGGAGGGAAGTGTTTTTAACAGAGTGTGACTCCAAAACCATAAGCCATTTATAGCAAAAATTATAGCCGTTACACATCATTAATCGATCAAAACATTTACGATGATCTTTGATTGTTAGGTCCGCTTTTTGTAAAATAGGAAAAAAGTGGGCTGTTTGGCTTTGGTAAATATCCTACCGCTCGTTAACTTGAGAATTTAATTTTTTCAACAACTTGAAATTTTTGGATCATTAGGTCATTTTCATATTCAACATGTTTAAAGTATGCATATTCACTTTTAAAACATGTTAGGATCAATTAGAAATCACTTTCTTATAAAATTCCACCAAGCTATTAGGGGGTTGTACTAGTGGAATTTCCTAAATATGGCTAACAAGCATGAAATAATTTCTTTCACTTACCTTTATTAAAGTTTTCAATTTTTTGCAAACATAAACTCTATTGTGATCTATTTGCCTTATCTTTTGGTTTACTAGAAAAATGGCAGAGTGAAAACTCATGTTTGGATTTGAAAAAAAATTGAATATCCAAAATGGATATGCACAAATGATGAGAGTGATAATTCCAAAAAGTATGTGTGATTTTTAAGGATTGTATACTCTTTTATTTTTTTCATATATTTGGTTTTGTAATCATCAAAAAAGGGCGGGCGAAGCATTTTTAACTGAGTGTTGACTCCCAAACCATAAGTCATTTCTAAAAAAATTATATCCGTTACACATCATTAATCTATCAAAACATTTACGATGATCTATGATTGTTAGGTCCGCTTTCTTGTAAAATAGGCAAAAAGTGGGTTGTTTGGCTCTGATAAATATCCCACCGCATGTTAACTTGAGAATTTAATTTTTTCTACTCTTCAAAATTTTGGGATCATTAGGTCACTTGCATCTTCAGCATGCCTATCCTCATATAATCCATGTTAGGATCAATTAGAAATCTCTTTCTTATAAAATTTCACAAAGCTATTAGGGGGTTGTACTAGTGGAATTTCCCAAACATGAATAACAAAACTTTGGTGTTCATTTTTTAGAGCGTGAAAAAATTTTCTTCACTTACATTGTTAATAGTTTTCAATTTTTTGCATACATAAACTATAAAATTTTCTTTTTGTTGTGATCTTTTTGTTTTCTAGAAAATGGGAGAGTAAAAAATCAAGTTTGGATTTGAAAAAGAATTGAACATCCAAAACGGAAATGCATAAATGGTAAGAGAGATAATTCCAAAAAGTATCTGTGATTTTAAAGGATTGTCAAATCTTTTAGTTTTGCATATATTAGGTTTTGTAATCATCGACGAAGGGAGGGTGGGGGGGGGGGGGGGGGTGGTGGGAATGGGGGGCGAGGCATTTTTATCTGAGTATTGACTCCCAAATTGTAAATCATTTCTAACAAAACTTATAGACGTTACACATCATTAATTTATAAAAAACATTTACGATGATCTATGATTGTTAGGTTCACTTTTTATAAAATAGGCAAAAAGTGGGTTGTTTGGCTCTGGTAAATATCCCAACGCACGTTAACCTAAGAATTTAATTTTTTCTACTCCTTGAAATTTTTGGATCCTTAGGTCATTTGCATCTTCAACATGTTTCAGGCATGCATATCCATTTTTAAAACATGTAAGGATGAATTAGAAATCTCTTTTTGATAAAATTCCACCAAGCTATTAGGAGTTTGTACTAGTGGAATTTCCCAAACATGGATAACAAAACTTTGGGGTTCATTTTTAGTGAGTGAAATAATTTTTTTCACTTACATTTAATATAGTTTTCAACTTTTTCCACACGTAAACTCTAAAATTTTCATTTTGTTGTGATCCATTTGCCTTATCTTTTTGTTAACGAGAAAAATGGCAGAATGAAAACTAAAGTTTGGATTTGAAATAAAATTGAACATCCGAAATGGAAATGAAAAAATGCTGAGCGATATAATTCAAAAAATTATCTGTGATTTTAAGGATTGTAAACTCTTTTATTTTTTTATATATTAGGTTTTGCAATCATTGGAAAAGGGGGGACGAGGCATTTTTAACTGAGTTTTGATTCCCAAACCATAAGTCATTTCTAACAAAAATTATAGCCGTTACACATCATTAATGGATCAAAATATTTACGATGATCTATAATTGTTAGGTCCTTTTTTATAAAATAGGCAAAATAGGGTTGTTTGGCTCTAGGAAATATCCCACAGCACGTTAACTTGAGAATTTAATTTTTTCAACTCCTTGAAATTTTTTGATCATTTGGTCATTTGCATCTTCAACATGTTTCGGGCATCCATAGCCATATTTATAACATGTTAGGATAAATTATAAATCTCTTTCTTATAAAATTCCACCAAGCTATTAGAGGGTTGTACTAGTGGAATTTCCCAAACATGGACAATAAAACTTTGGTGTTCAATTTTAGTTCGTGAAATAATTTTCTTCACTTAAATTTATTATATTTTTCAATTTTTTGCATAAATAAAATCTAAAATTTTCATTTTGTTGTGATCTATTTGCCTTATCTTTTTGTTTACGAGAAAAATGGGAGAGTGAAAACTCAAGTTTGGATTTGAAAAAAATTGAACATCCAAAATGGAAATTCACAAATGATGAGGGACATAATTACAAAAAGTATTTGTGAATTTTAAGGATTGTCAAATCTTTTAGTTTTTGATATATTAGGTTTTGCAATCATCGGAAAAGGGGGGCGAGGCAATTTTTACTAAGTGTTGACTCCCAAACCATAAGTCATTTCTAACAAAAATTATAGCCATCACACATTATTAATCGATCAAAACATTTGTGAGGATCTATGATAGTTAGGTCTACTTTTTGTAAAATAGGCTAAAAGAGTGTGGTTTGGTTCTGGTAAATATCCCACTGCACGTTAACTAGAGAATTTATTTTTTTCTTTTCCTTGAAATTTTTGGATCATTAGGTCAGTTGCATCTTCAACGAGTTTTAGGCATGCATATCCACATTTAAAACATGTTAGGATCAATTAGAAATCTCTTTCTTATAAAATTCCACCAAGCTATTAAGGGGTTGTACTAGTGGAATTTCCCAAACATGGATAACAAAACTTTGGTGTTCATTTTTAGTACGTGAAATAATTTTCTTCACTTACATTTATTATAGTTTCCAATTTTTTGCAAACATAAACTCAAAAATTTTCATTTTCTAGTGATCTATTTGCCTTATCTTTTTTTTTACGAGAAAAATGGGAGAGTGAAAACTTAAGTTTGGATTTGGAAAAAAATATAACATTCAAAATGGAATTGGAAAAAAGCTGAGACAGATTATTCCAAAAAGTATCTGTGATTTTTAAGAATTCTAAACTCTTTTAGTTTATTATATATTAGGTTTTGCAATCATGGGAAAAGGGGGGGCGAGGCATTTTTAACTGAGTGTTGACTCCCAAACCATAAGTCATTGTTAAGAAAAATTATAGCCGTTACACATCATTAATCGATCAAAACATTTACGATGATCTATGAATGTTAGGTCCACTTTTTCTAAAATAGGCTAAAAGTAGGTTTTTTGACTCAGGTAAATATCCCATCGCACGTTAACTAGAGAATTTAATTTTTTCTACTCCTTGATGTTTTTGGATCATTAGGTCATTTGCATCTTCAACATATTTCAGGCATGCATATCCACATTTAAAACATGTTAGGATCAATTAGAAATCTCTTTCTTATAAAATTTCACCAAGCTATTAGGGGGTTGTACTAGTGGAATTTCCCAAACATGGATAACAAAACTTTGGTGTTGATTTTAAGTCCGTGAAATAATTTTCTGCACTTACATATATTATAGTTTTCAATTTTTTGCATACATAAACTCTAAAATTATTATTTTGTTGTGATCTATCGGCCTTATCTTTTTTGTTTACGACAAAAATGGGAGAGTGAAAACTCTAGTTTTGATTTGAAAAAAAAATTATCATCCAGAATGGAAATGCACAAATGATGAGATAGATAATTCCAAAAAGTATCTATGATTTTTAAGGATTGTAAACTCTTTTAGTTTTTCATATATTAGGTTTTGAGAACATAAAAAAAGGGGGGGCGAGACATTTTTAACTGTGTTCACTCCCAAACCATAAGTCATTTCTAATAAAACTATAGCCATCACACATCATGAATCGATCAAAACATTTACGATGATCAATGATTGTTAGGTCTGCTTTTTGAAAAATAGGCAAAAAGTGGGTTTTTGGCTCTGGTAAATATCCCACTGCACGTTAACTAGAGAATTTATATTTTTCTACTCGTTGAAATTTTTGGATCATTAGGTCATTTGCATCTTCAATAAATTTCAGTCATGCATATCCACATTTAAAACATGTTAGGATCAATTAGAAATCTCTTTCGTATAAAATTCCACCAAGACATTAGGGTGTTGTTCTAGCGGAATTTCCCAAACATGGATAACCAAACTTTGGTGTTCATTTTTAGTTCGTGAAATAATTCTCTTCAGTTAAATTTATTATAGTTATCAATTTTTTGCATTTATAAACTCTAAACTTTTCATTTTGCAGTCATCAATTTGTGTTATCTTTTTGTTTACGAGAAAAATGGGAGAGTGAAAACTCAAGTATGGATTTGAAAAAAAATTGAACATCCAAAATGTAAATGCACAAATGCAGAGAGAGATAATTCCAAAAAGTATCTGTGATTTTTAAGGATTGTAAACTCTTTTAGTTTTTTATATATTAGGTTTTGCAATCATTGGAAAAGGGAGGCGAGGTAATTTAAACTTAGTGTTGACTCCCAAACCATAAATAATTTCTAACAAAAATTGTAGTCATTACACATCATTAAACGATCAAAATATTTATGATGATCTATAATTTATAGGTCTGCTTTTTGTAAAATAGGCAAAAAGTGGGTTGTTTGGCACTGGTAAATATCCGACCGCACGTTAACCTGAGAATTTAACTTTTTTGTACTCCTTGAAATTTTTGGATCAATAGGTATTTTGCATCTTCAACATGTTTCAGGCACGTATATCCATATTTAAAACATGTTAGGATCAATTAGAAATTTCTTTCTTATAAAATTCTACCAAGCTACTTGAGGGTTGTACTAGTGGAATTTCCCAAACATGGATAACAAAGCTTTCGTGTTCATTTTTAGTGAGTGAAATAATTTTCTTCACTTACATTTATTATAGTTTTCAATTTTTTCCACACATAAACTCTAAAATTTTCATTTTTTTGTGATTCGTTTGCCTTATCCTTTTGTTAACCAGAAAAAATGGGAGAGTGAAAACTAAAGTTTGGATTTAAAATAAAATTTAACATCCGAAATGGAAATGCAAAAATTATGAAAAATTATCTGTGAGTTTTAAGGATTGTAAACTCTTTTATTTTTTTATATATTAGGTTTTGCGATCATCGAAAAAGGGGGGTGAGGAAGTTTAAACTGAGTGTTGATTCCCAAACCATAAGTCATTTCTAAACAAAATTATAGCCGTTACACATCATTAATCGATCAAAACCTTTATGATGATCTATAATTGTTAGGTCCGCCTTTTATAAAATAGGCAAAATAGGGTTGTTTGACTCTGGTAAATATCCCTCCGTACGATAACTTGAGAATTTAATTTTTTCTACTCCTTGAAATTTTTTGATCATTTGGTCATTTGCATCTTCAACATATTTCAAGCATCCATATCTTTATTTAAAACAAGTTAGGATAAATTAGAAATCTCTTTCTTATAAAATTCCACCAAGCTATTAGAGGGTTGTACTAGTGTAATTTCCCAAACATGGATAACAAAACTATGGTGTTCATTTTTAGTTCGTGAAATAATTTTCTTCACTTACATTTATTATAGTTTTCAATTTTTTGCATAAATAAACTATAAAATTTTCATTTTGTTGTGATCTATTTGTCTTATCATTTGGTTTACAAGAAAAATAGGAGAGTGAAAACTCAAGTTTGGATTTGAAAAAAAATTGAACATAAAAAATGGAAATGCATAAATAATGAGGGAGATAATTCCAAAAAGTGTCTGTGATTTTTAAGAATTGTAAACTCATTTAGTTTTTTATATATTAGGTTTTGCAATCAACCAAAAATGGGGGGGGGGGGGGAGGTGGTGAATCATTTTTAACTAAGTGTTGAGTCCCAAACCATAAGTCATTTCTAACAAAAATTATAGCCGTCACACACCATTAATCGATCAAAACATTTATGATGATCTATGATTGTTAAGTCTGCTTTTATAAAATAGGCAACAAGTGGGTTGTATGGGTTTGGTAAATATCCCACCGCACGTTAACTAGAGAATTTATTTTTTTCTATTCCTTGAAATTTTTCGATCATTAGGTCATTTGTATCTTCAACATGTTTCAGGCATCCATATCCACATTTAAAACCTGTTAGGATAAATTAGAAATCTCTTTCTTATAAAATTCCAAATGGCTATTAAGGGGGTTGTACTAGTGGAATTTCCCAAACAAGGATAACAAAACTTTGGTGTTCATTTTTAGTACATGAAATAATTTTCTTCACTTACATTTATTATAGTTTCCAATTTTTGGCAAACATAAACTAAAAAATTTTCATTTTGTAATGATAGTTTTGCTTTTTCTTTTTTTTTTTTGAGAAAAATGGGAGAGTGAAAACTTAAGTTTGGATTTGAAAAAAAATTGAACATCCAAAATTGAAATGCACAAATGCTGAGAGAGATAATTTGAAAAAGTATATGTGAGTTTTAAGAATTTTAAACACTTTTAGTTTATTACATATTAGGTTTTGCAATCATCGGAAAAGAGGGGGGGGGGGGGGGGAGACATTTTTAACTGAGTGTTTACTTCCAAACCATAAGCCATTTCTAAGAAAAATTATAGGCGTTACACATCATTAATCGATCAAAACGTTTACGATGATCTATGATTGTTAGGTCCGCTTTTTGTAAAATCGGCAAAAAGTGGGTTGTTTGGCTCTGCTAACTATCCTACCGCATGTTAACTAGAGAATTAAAATTTTTCTACTCAAAATTTTTGGATCCTTAGGTTATTTGCATCTTCAACATGTTTCAGGCATGCTTATCCACATTTAAAACATGTTAGGATCAATTAGAAATTTCTTTCTTATAAAATTCCACCAAGCTATTAGGTGGTTGTACTAGTGGAATTTCCCAAACATGGATAACAAAACTTTGGTGTTCATTTTTAATGCGCGAAATAATTTTTTGCACTTACATATATTATTGTTTTCAATTTTTTGCATACATAAACTCTGAAATTATTATTTTTTTGTGATCTTTCTTCCTTTTCTTTTTGTTTACGATAAAAATGGGAGAGTGAAAACTCAAGTTTGGATTTGAAAAAAAATTGAACATCCAAAATGGAAATGCACAAATAATGAGAGAGATAATTCCAAAAAGTATCTGTGATTTTTAAGGATTGTTAACTCTTTTAGTTTTTTATATATTAGGTTTTACAATCATCGGAAAATGGGTGACAAGGCATTTTTAACTGTGTGTTGACTCCCAAACCATAAGTCATTTCTAACAAAAATTATAGCCGTTACACATCATTAAGTGATCAAAACATTTACGATGATCTATGATTGTTAGGTCCGCTTTTTGTAAAATAGGCAAAAAGTGGTTGTTTGGCTTTGGTAAATATCCCAGTACATGTTAACTTGAGAATTTAATTTTTTCTACTCTTTGAAATTTTTGGATCATTAGGTCATTTGTATCTTCAACATGTTTCATGCATGCATATCCACATTTAAAACAAGTTAGGATCAATTAGAAATATCTTTCTTATAAAATTCCACCAAGCTATCAGGGGGTTCTACTAGTGGAATTTTCCAAACATGGCTAACAAAACTTTGGTGTTCATTTTTAGTGTGTGAACTAATTTTCTTCACTTACATTTGTTATATTTTTCAATTTTTTGAATACATAAACTCTAAAATTTTCATTTTGTGGTGATCTATTTGCCTTATCTTTTTGTTTACGAGAAAAATAGGAGAGTGAAAAAAAATTAACATCCAAAATGGAAATGCACAAATGATGAGAGAGATAATTCCAAAAAGTATCTCTGATTTGTAAGGAATGTCAACTCTTTCAGTTTTTCATATATTAGGTTTTGGAATCAACGAAAAAAGGGGAGGGGTGGTGGTGCGCAAGGCATTTTTAACTTAGTGTTGACTCCCAAACCATAAGTCATTTCTGACAAAAATTATAGCCGTTACACATCAATAATTGGTCAAAATAATTTATGATGATCTATGTTTGTTAGTCCACTTTTTGTAAAATAGGCAAAAAGTGGGTTGTTTGGCTCTGGTAAGTATCCCACTGCACGTTAACTGGAAAATTAATTTTTTTCTAGTGGTTGAAATTTTTGGATCATTAGGACATTTGCATCTTTAATATGTTTCAGGCACGCATTTCCACGTATTTAAAACATGTTAGGAACAATTAGAAATCTCTATCTTATAAAATTCCTCCAAGACATTAGGGTGTTGTACTAGTGGAATTTCCAAAACATGGATAGCAAAACTTTGGTGTTCATTTTTAGTTCGTGAAATAATTCTCTTCACTTACATTTATTATAGTTTCAATTTTTTTGCATTTATAAACTCTAAAATTTTCATTTTGTAGTCATCTATTTGCGTTATCTTTTAGTTTATAATAAAAAAGGGAGAGTGAAAACTCAAGAATGGATTTGAAAAAAAATTGAACATCCAAAATAGAAAAGTACAAATGCTGAGAGAGATAATTCCAAAAAGTATATGTGATTTTTGAGGCTTGTAAACTCTTTCAGTTTTTTATATATTAGGTTTTGCAATCATCGGAAAAGGGGGTGAGGCATTTTTAATTGAGTGTTGACTCCCAAGCCATAAATCATTTCTAACAAAAATTATACCCATTACACATCTTTAATTGATCAAAACATTTACGATGATCTATAACTATTAGGTCCGCTTTTTGTAAAATAGGCAAAAAGTGGGTTGTTTGGCTTTTGAAAATATCCCACCGCACGTTAAGTTGAGAATTTAATTTTTTCTACTCCTTGAAATTTTTGGATATTTAGGTCATTTGCATCTTCAACATGTTTTAGGCCTGCATATCCATATTTAAAACATGTGTAGAAAAATCTCTTTCTTATAAAATTCCAAAAAGCTATTAGGTGGTTGTACTAGTGAAATTTCCCAAACATGGACAAAAAAACTTTGGTGTTCATTTTTGGAGAGTGAAAGTATTTTCTTCACTTACATTTATTATAGTTTTAATTTTTTCCACACATAACTCTAAAATTTTCCTTTTGTTGCATCCTTTTCCCTTATCCTTTTGTTAACGAGAAAAATAGGAGAGTGAAAACTAAAGTTTGGATTTGGAATAAAATTGAATATCCGAAATGGAAATGCAAAAATGCTGAGAGAGATAATTCAAAAAATTATCTGTGAATTTTAAGGGTTGTAAACACTTTTATTTTTTTTATATATTAGTTTTTGCAGTCATCGAAAAAGGGGGGCAAGGAAATTTTTTCTAAGTGTTGTCTCCCAAACCATAAGTTATTTCATTCAAAAATTATAGCCCTCACACATCATTAATCGATCAAAACATTTACGATGATCTATGATTGTTAAGTCTGCTTTTCATAAAATAGGCAAAAAGTGGGTTGTTTGGCTCTGGTAAATATGCAACCGTACGTTAGCTAAAGAATTTTTTTTTCTATTCCTTGAAAATTTTGGATCATTAGGTCATTTGCATCTTCAACATGTTTCAGGCATGCATATCCACATTTAAAACATGTTAGGGTCAATTAGAAATCTCTTTCTTAAAATTCCACCAAGCTATTAAGGGGTTGTACTAGTGGAACTTCCCAAACATGGAGAACAAAACTTTGGTGTTCATTTTTAGTACATGAAATAATTTTCTTCACTTACATTTATTATAGTTTTCAATTTTTTCATTCATAAACTCTAAAATTTTTATTTTATTGTGATCTATTTGCCTTATATTTTTGTTAATGAGAAAAATGTGAGAGTGTAATCTCAAGTTTGGATTTGAAAAAAAATTTAACATCCAAAATGGAAAAGCACAAATGCTGAGAGAGATAATTCCAAAAAGTAACTGTGATTTTTTAGGATTCTAAACTCTTTTTGGTTTTTATGTACTAGGTTTTGAAATCATCGAAAAAGGGAGGCGAAGCATTTTTAACTGTATGTTGACTCCAAAACCATAAATCATTTCTAACAAAAATTATTGCCGTTACACATCATTAATCGATCAAAAAATTTACGATGATCTATGATTGTTATGTCCGCTTTTTGTAAAATATGCAAAAAGTGGGTTGTTTGGCTCTGGTAAATATCCCACCTCATGTTAACTTTAGAATCTAATTTTTTCTACACCTTGAAATTTTTGGATCATTAGGTCATTTAAATGTTCAACATTTTTCTTGCAAGCATATCCACATTTAATACATGTTAGGATCAATTAGAAATATCTTTCTTATAAAATTCCACCAAGCTATTAGGGAGATGTAGTAGTGGAATTTCCCGAACATGGCTAATAAAACTTTGGTGTTCATTTTCAGTGTGTGAACTAATTTTCTTCTCTTACATTTATTATAGTTTTCAATTTTTTGCATTCATAAGGTCTAAAATTTTGATTTTGTAGTGATCAATTTGCCTTATCTTTTTGTTTACGAGAAAAAAGGAGAATGAAAACTTAAGTTTGGATTTGAAAAAAAATTAAACATCCAAAATGGAAATGGACAAATGCTGAGAGAGATAATTCCTAAAAGTATCTGTGATTTTTAAGGATTGTAAACACTTTTATTTTTTTTTTATATTAGGTTTTTCAATCATCGAAAAACGGGGGACTAGGATTTTTAACTGAGTGTTGACTCCCAAACCATAAGTCATTTCTAACAAAAATTATAGCCGTTACTCATCATAAATTGATCAAAACTTTTACATTGATCTATGATTGTCAGGTCCGCTTTTCGTAAAATTGGCAAAAAGTGGGTTGTTTGGTTCTGGTAAATATCCCACTGCACGTTAACTTGAGAATTTAATTTTTTCTACTCCTTGATGTTTTTGGATCATTAGGTCATTTGCATCTTCAACATGTTTCAGGCATGCATATCCACATTTAAAACATGTTAGGATCAATTAGAAATCTCTTTCTTATAAAATTCCACCAAGCTATTAAGGTTGTACTAGTGGAATTTCCCAAACATGGCTAACAAAACTTTGGAGTTCATTTTCAGTGCATGAAGTAATTTTATTCACTAAAATTTATTATCGGTTTCAATTTTTTGCATACATAAACTCTAAAATTTTCATTTTGTGGTGATCTATTTGCCTTATTTTTTTGTTTACGAGAAAAATGGGAGAATGAAAACTCAAGTTTGGATTTGAAAAAAAAATTAACATCCAAAATGGAAATGCTCAAATGATGAGTGAGATAATTCCAAAAAGTATCTGTGATTATTATGGATTGTCAACTCATTTAGTATTTCGTATATTAGGTTTTGCAATCGTCGGAAAAGGGGGGGCGAGGCATTTTTAACTTAGTGTTGACTTCCAAACTATAAGTCATTTCTAAAAAAAAATTATAGCCGTTACACTTCAATAATCGATCAAAATATTTATGATGATCTATGATTGTTTGGTCCGTCTTTTGTAAAATAGGCAAAAAGTGGGTTGTTTGGCTTTGGTAAATATCCCACTACACTTTAACTAGAGAATTTAATTTTTTCTACTCCTTGAAATTTTTGGATCATTTGGTCATTTGCATCTTCAATATGTTTTAGGCACGTATATCCACATTTAAAACATGTTAGGATCACTTTGAAATCTTTTTCTTATAAAATTCCGCCAAGACATTAGGGTGTTGTACTAGTGGAACTTCCCAAACATGGATAACAAAATTTGGTGTTCATTTTTTGTTCGTGAAATAAATTTTTTCACTTACATTTATTATAGTTTTCAATTTTTTGCATTCATAGACTTCAAAATTTTCATTTTTTAGTCATCTATTTGCGTTATCTTTTAGTTCATGAGAAAAATGGGAGAGTGAAAACTCAGGTATGGTTTTGAAAAAAATTGAACATCCAAAATTGAAATGCAGAAATGTTGAGAGAGATAATTTCAAAAAGTATCTATGATTTTTAAGGATTGTAAAATCTTTTAGTTTTTTATATATTCGGTTTTGCAATCACCAGAAAAGGGGGCCAGACATTTTTAACTGAGTGTTGACTCCCAAACCATAAATCATTTCTAACACAAATTATAGCTCTTACACATCATTAATCGATCAAAACATTTATGATGATCTATGATTGTTAGGTCCACTTGTTTTAAAATAGGGAAAAAGTGGGTTGTGTGGCTCTGGTAAATATGCCACAACACGTTCACTTGAGAACTTAATTTTTTCTACTCCTTGATGTGTTTGGATCTTTAAGTCATTTGCATCTTTAACATTTTTTAGGCATGCATATCCACATTTAAAACATGTTAGGATCAATTCAAAATCTCTTTCTCATAAAATTTCACCATGCTATTAGGGGGTTGTACTTGTGGAATTTCCCAAACATGGCTAACAAAACTTTGGGGTTCATTTTTAGTGCATGAACTAATTTTCTTCTCTTAGATTTGTTATATTTTTCAATTTTTTGCATACATGAACTCTAAAATTTTCATTTTGTGCTGGTCTATTTGCCTTATCTTTTTGTTTACGAGAAAAATGGGAGACTGAAAACTCAAGTTTAGATTTGAAAAAAAATTTAGCATCCAAAATTGAAATGCACATATGATGAGAGAGATAATTCCAAAAAGTATTTGTGATTTTTACGGATTGTCAACTCTTTTAGTTTTTCATATATTAGGTTTTCCAATCATCGGAAAAGGGGGGGGCAGGCATTTTTAACTTAGTGTTGTCCTCCAAACCATAAGACATTTCTAACAAAAATTATAGCCATTACACATCAATAATCGATCAAAATATTTATGATGATCTATGATTGTTAGGTCCGGTTTTTGTAAAATAGGCAGAAAGTTGGTTGTTTGGCTCTGGTAAATATCCAACTAGAGAATTTATTTTTTTCTACTGGTTGAAATTTTGGATCATTAAGTCATTTGCATCTTCAATATGTTTTGGGCACGCTTATCCACATTTAAAACATGTTAGGATCAATTAGAAATATCTTTCTTATAAAATTCCACCAAGACATTAGGGTGTTGTACTAGTGGAATTTCCCAATCAAGGATAACAAAACTTTGGTGTTATTTTTTAGTTTGTGAAATAATTTTCTTCACTTGCATTTATTATATTTTCAATTTTTTTTCATTTATTAACTCTAAAATTTTGATTTTGTAGTCATCTATTTGCGTTATCTTTTAGTTTATGAGAAAAATGGGAGAGAGAAAACTCAAGTATGGTTTTGAAAAAAATTGTACATCCAAAATGGAAATGCGCAAATGCTAAGAGAGGTAATTCAAAAAAGTCTATATCCATTTTGGTTGTTCAATTTTTTTTCAAATCCAAGCTTTAGTTTTCACTCTCCTTTTTTCTTGTAAACAAAATGATAAGGCAAATTGATCACAAGAAAATGAAAATTTTACACTTTATGGATGCAAAAATTTGAAAACTATAATAAATGTAAGAGAAGAAAATTAGTTCACGCACTGAAAATGAACACCAAAGTTTTGTTAGCCTTGTTTGGGAAATTCCACTAGTACAACTTCATAATAACTTGGTGGAATTTTATAACAAAGTGAAATTTTTGGATCATTAGGTGATTTGCATCTTAAATACTTTTCAGGCATCCATATCCATATTTAAAACATGTGAGAATCAATTAGAAATCTCTTTCTTATAAAATTCCACCAAGCTATTAGAGGGTTGTACTTGTGGAATTTCCCAAACATGGATAACAAAACTTTGGTGTTCATTTTTAGTGCGTGAAATAATTTTCTTCACTTACATTTATTATAGTTTTCAACGTTTGTCATACATAAACACTAAAATTTTCATTTTGTTATGATCTATTTGCCTTATGTTTTTGTTTACGAGAAAAAAGGGAGAGTGAAAATGCAAGTTTGGATTTGAAAAAAATTGAACATAAAAAATGGAAATGAACAAATGATGAGAGAGATAATTAAAAAAAAAGTATATGTGCTTTTAAAAGAATTTCAAATCTTTTAGTTTTTCATATATTAGGTTTTGCAATCATCGGAAAAGAGGGGGCGAGGTATTTTTAACTAAGTGTTGACTCTCAAACCATAAGTCTTTTCAAACAAAAATTATAGCCATCACACATCATTAATCGATCAAAACATTTATGATGATCTTTGATTATTAGGTTTGCTTTTGGTAAAAAAAGGCAAAAAGTTGGTTGTTTGGCTCTGATAAATATCCCACTGCACGTTAAATAGAGAATTTATTTTTTTATACTCCTTGAAATTTTTGGATCATTAGGTCATTTGCATCTTCAACATGTTTTAGGCATGCATATCCATATTTAAAACATGTTAGGATCAATTAGAAATCTCTTTTTTATAAAATTCCACCAAACTATTAGGCGGTTGTACTTGTCGAGTTTCCCAAACATGGATAACAAAACTTTGGTGTTAATTTTTATTGAGTCAAATAATTTTCTTCACTTAAATTTATTATAGTATTCAATTTTTTGCATACATAAACTCTAAAATTTTCATATTCTTGTGATCCATTTGTCTTATCTTTTTGTTAACTAGAAAAATGGGAGAGTGAAAACTAAAGTTTGAATTTGAAATAAATTTGAACATCCAAAATGGAAATACAAAAATGCTGAGAGATATAATTCCAAAAAGTATCTATGATTTTTAAGGATTGTAAACTCTTTTAGTTTTTCATATATTAGGTTTTGCAATCATCGGAGAAGGGGGGGCGAGGCATTTTTAACTAAGTGTTCACTCCCAAACCATAAGTCATTTCTAACAAAATTTATAGCCGTTAGACATCATTAATCGATCAAAACATTTACGATGATCTATGATTGTTAGGTCCGCTTTTTGTAAAATCGGCAAAAGTGGGTTGTTTGGCTCTGGTAAATATCCTACCGCATGTTAACAAGAGAATTTAAATTTTTCTTCTCGAAATTTTTGGATCATTAGGTCATTTGCATCTTCAACATGTTTAAGGCATGCATATCCACATTTAAAACATGTTAGGATCAATTAGAAATCTTTTTTCTTTTAAAATTCCACCAAGCTATTAGGGGGATGTACTAGTGGAACTCTAAAATTTTCATGTTGTACTGGTCTATTTGCCTTATCTTTTTGTTAACGATAAAAATGGAAGAGTGTAAACTGAAGTTTGGATTTATAAAAAAAATCAACATCTAAAAAGGAAATGCACAAATGCTGAGAGAGATATTTCCAGAAAGTATCTGTGATTTTTAAGAATTGTAAACTCCATTAGTTTTTTATATATTAGGTTTTGCAATCATCGAAAAAGAGGGGGAGGGGGGGGGAGCATTTTTAACTATGTTGACTCCCAAGTCCTAAGTCATTTCAAACAAAAATTATACCCCGTACAAGTCGTTAATCGGTCAAAACATCTACGATGATGTATGATTGTTAGGTCCGCTTTTGGTAAAAAAGGCAAAAGTGGGCTGTTTTGGCTCATGTCAATATCCCACCGCTCGTTAACTTGAGAATTTAATTTTTTCAACTCCTTGAAAATTTTGGATAATTAGGTCATTTGCATATTCAACATTTTTTAGGCATGCATATCCACTTTTAAAACATGTTAGGATCAATTAGAAATCTCTTTCTTATAAAATTCAACTATTAAGGGGTTGTACTAGTGGAATTTCCTAAACATGGATAACAAAACATTGGTGTTCATTTTTAGTGCATGAAATAATTTTCTTCACTTACATTTATTATAGTTTTTAATTTTTTTCATACATAAACTCTATTATTTTTATTTTATTTTGATCTATTTGCCTTATCTTTTTGTTTACGAGAAAATGGCAGAGTAAAAACTCATGTTTGGATTTGAAAAAAAATTGAATATCCAAAATGGAAATGCACAAATGCTGAGAGTGATAATTTCAAAAATTATGTGTGATTTTTAAGGATTGTATACTCTTTCAGTTTTTCATATATTAGGTTTTGTAATCATCATAAAAGGGGGGGCGAGGCATTTTTAAATGAGTGTTGACACCCAACCATAACTCATTTCTAACAAAAATTATATCCGTTACACATCATTAATCTATCAAAACATTTACGATGATCTACGATACTTAGGTCCACTTTTTGTAAAATAGACAAAAGAGGGTGGTTTGGCTCTGATAAATATCCCACCGCATGTTAACTTGAGAATTTAATTTTTTCTACTCCTCAAAATTTTTGGATCATTAGGTCATTTGAATCTTCAACATGTTTCAGGCATGCATATCCACATTTAAAACATGTTCGGATCAATTAGAAATATCTTTCTTATAAAATTCCACCAAGCTATTAGAGGATTGTACTAGTGGAATTTCCCAAACATGGCTAACAAAACTTTGGTGTTTCTCTTACATTTATTATAGTTTTCAATTTTTTGCATACATATAGTCTAAAATTTTCTTTTTTTTTCTGATCTATTTGGCTTATCTTTTTGTTTACGTGAAAAATGGCAGAGTGAAAATTCATGTTTGGATTTGAAAAAAAATTGAACATCCATAATGGAAATGGAAAAATTCTGAGAGATAATTCCTAAAAGTATCTATGATTTTTAAAGATTGTAAGCTCTTTTAGTTTTTTTATGTATTAGGTTTTGCAATCATTAGAAAAGGGGGGGCTAGGCATTTTTACCTGAGTGTTGACTCCCAAACCATAAGTTATTTCTAACAAAAATTATAGCCGTTACACATCAATAATCGATCAAAATATTTACGATGATCTCTGATTGTTAGGTCTGCTTTTCGTAAAATAGGCAAAAAGTGAGTTGTTTGGCTCTGGTAAATATCCCACCGCACGTTAACTTGAGAATTTAATTTTTTCTATTCCTTGAAGTTTTTTTATCATTAGGTCATTTGCATCTTCAACATGTTTCAGGCATGCATATCCACATTTAAAACATGTTAGGATCAATTAGAAATCACTTTCTTATAAAATTCCACCAAGACATTAAGGTGTTGTACTAGTGGATTTTCCCAAACATGGATAACAAAACTTTGGTGTTCATTTTTAGTTCATGAAATAATTTTCTTCACTTAAATTTATTATATTTTTCGATTTTTTGCATTTATAAACTCTAAAATTTTCATTTTGTAGTCATCTATTTGCTTTATCCTTTTCTTTACGAGAAAAATGGGAGAGTGAAAACTAGACTATGGATTTGAAAAAAATTAAACATCCAAAATGGAAATGCACAAATGCTGAGAGAGATAATTCCAAAAAGTATCTGTGATTTTTAAAGATTTTAAAATCTTTTATTTTTTATATATTAGGTTTTACAATCATCGGAAAAGGGGGGGGGGGGGGGGGAGACATTTTGAACTGAGTGTTGACTCCCAAACCATAAATCATTTCTAACAAAAATTTTACCCGTTACACATCATTAATCGATCAAAACATTTACGATGATTTATGATTGTTAGATATGTTTTTTGTAAAATAGGCATAAAGTGGGTTGTTTGGCTCTGGTAAATATCCCACCACACGTTAACTTGAAAATATAATTTTTTGTACTCAAAATTTTAGGATCATTAATTTATTTGCATCTTCAACATGTTTCAGGCATGCATATCCACATTTACAACATGTTAGGATCAATCAGAAATGTCCTTCTAATAAAATTCCACTAAGGTATTAGGGTGTTTTACTAGTGGAATTTCCAAAACAAGAATAATAAAACTTGGGTGTTCATTTTTAGTGCGTGAAATAATTTTTTTCACTTACATTCATTATAGTTTTCAATTTTTTGCATACATCAACTCTAAAATTTTCATTTTCTTGTGATTCATTTGCCTTATCTTTTTGTTAACGTGAAAAATTGGAGAGTGCAAACTAAAGTTTAGATTTGAAATAATATTGAACATCCAAATGGAAATACAAAAATGCTGAGAGAGATAATTCCGAAAACTATATGTGATTTTTAAGAATTTTAAACACTTTTATTTTTTTATATATTAGGTTTTGCAATCATCGAAAAAGGGGAGGCGAGGCATTTTTACATGAGTGTTGACTCCCTCCGAACATTAACTTGAGAATTTAATTTTTTGTACTCCTTGAAAATTTTGGATCATTAGGTCATTTGCATCTTCAACTTGTTTCAGGCATCCACATCCATATTTAAAACATGTTTGGATCATTTAGAAATCTCTTTCTTATAAAATTCTAGCAAGCTATTAAAGGGTTGTACTAGTGGAATTTCCCAAACATGGATAACAAAACTTTGGTGTTCATTTTTTAGTGTGTGAAATAATTTTATTCACTTACATTTATTATAGTTTTTGAATTTTTTTCAAACAAAAACTCTAAAATTTTCATTTTTTTGTGATCTATTTGCCTTTTCTTTTTGTTTGTGAGAAAAATGGGAGAGAGTGAAACCTCAACTTTGGATTTGAAAAAAAATTGAACATCTAAAATTGAAATGCAAAAATGCTGAGAGAGATAATTCCAAAAACTATATGTGATTTTTAAAGATTGTCAACTCTTTTAGTTTTTCATATATTAGGTTTTGCAATCATCGGAAAAGGGGGGCGAGGCATTTTTAACTGAGTGTTGACTGCCAAACTATAAGTCATTTCTAAAAAAAAATTATAGCCGTCACACATTATTAATTGATCAAAACATTTACGATGATCTATGATTGTTAGGTCCGCTTTTTATAAAATAGGCAAAAAGTGGATTGTTTTGCTATGGTAAATATCCCACTGCACGATAACTTGAGAATTTAATTTTTTCTTCTCCTTGAAATTTTTCGATCATTAGGTCATTCACATCTTCAACATGTTTCAGGAATCCAGATCCATATTTGAAACAGGTTAGGATCAATTAGAAATCTCTTTCTTATAAAATTTCACCAAGCTATTAGAGTGTTGTACTAGTAGAATTTCCCAAAAATGGATAACAAAACTTTGGTCTTCATTTATAGTGTGTGAAATAATTTTATTCACTTACATTTATTATAGTTTTCACTTTTTTGCTTACATAAACTCTAAAATTTTCATTTTGTTGTGATCTATTTGCCTTATCTTTTTGTTTACGAGAAAAATGGGAGAGTGAAAACTCAAGTTTGGATTTGAAAAAAATTGAACATCCAAATTGGAAATGCACAAAGGATGAGAGAGATACTTACAAAAATTATTTGTGCTTTTTAAGCATTATCAAATCTTTAAGTTTTTCATATATTAGGTTTTGCAATCATCGAAAAAGTGGTGGCGAGGGATTTTTAACTGAGTGTTCGCTCCCAAACCCTAAGTAATTTCTAACAAAAATTATAGCCGTTACACATCATTAATCGATCAAAATATTTACGATGATATAAGATTGTTTGGTCCGCTTTTTGTAAAATAGGCAAAAAGGGGGTTGTTTGGCATGGGTAAATATCCCACTGCACGTTAACTTGAGCATTTAATTTCTTCAACTCCTTGAAATTTTTTTATCATTAAGTCATTTACATATTCAACATGTTTCAGGCATGCATATCCACTTTTAAAACATGTCAGGATCAATTAGAAATCTCTTTCTTATAAAATTCCACAAAGGTTTTAGGGGGTTGTACTAGTGGAATTTGCTAAACATGGATAACAAAACTTTAGTGTTCATTTTTAGTACGTGAAATAATTTGTTTCACTTACATTTATTCTTGTTTTCAATTTTTTGCGTACATAAACTTTAAAATTTTTATTTTGTTGAGATTTATTTGCCTTATCTTTTTGTTTATGAGAAAAATGGCATAGTGAAAACTCATGTTTGAATTTGAAAAAAAATTGAACATTCAAAAAGGAAATGCAGAAATGATGAGAGAGATAATTCCAAAAAGTATGTTTGATTTTTAAGGATTGTAAACTCTTTTAGTTTTTCATATATTTGGTTTTGTAATCATCGGAAAAGGGGGGGCAAGGCATTTTTAACTAAGTGTTGACTCCCAAACCATAAGTCATTTCTAACAAAAATTATATTTGTTACACATCATTAATCTATCAAAACATATATGATGATCTATGATTTTTAGGTCCACTTTTTGTAAAATAGGAAAAACTATGGCTGTTTGGGTCTAGTAAACATCCCATCACATGTTAACTTGAGAATTTAATTTTTTCTACTCCTCAAAATTTTTGGATCATTAGGTCATTTTCATCTTCAATATGTTTCAGGCATGCATATCCACATTTAAAACATGTTAGTTTCAATTAGAAATCTCTTTCTTATAAAATTCCACCAAGCTATTAGGGGGTTGTACTAGACGAATTTCCCAAACATGGCTAACAATACTTTAGTGTTCATTTTTAGTGCGTGAAATAATTTTTTAAACTTAAATTTATTATAGTTTTCAATTTTTTGCATACATAAATTCTAAAATTTTCATTTTGTTGTGATCTATTTTCCTTTTCTTTTTGCTACGAGAAAAAAGGAGAGGGAAAACTTAAGTTTCGATTCGAAAAAAAATTGAACATCCAAAATGGAAATGCACAAATGCTGAGAGAGATAATTCCTAAAAGTATCTATGATTTTTAAGAATTGTAAACTCTTTTAGTTTTTTATATATTAGTTTTAAGAATCATCAGAAAAGGGGGGCAAGGCATTTTTAACTGAGTGTTGACTCCCAAACCATAAGTAATTTCTAACAAAAAGTATAGCCATTACACATCATTAATCGATCAAAACATTTACAATGATCTTTGATTGTTAGGTTCGCTTTTTGTAAAATAGGCAAAATGTGAGTTGTTTGGCTCTGGTAAATATCCCACCACACGTTAACTTGAGAATTTAATTTTTTCTACTCCTTGAACTTTTTGGATCATTAGGTCATTTGCATCTTCAACATGTTTCAAGCAAGCATATACACATTTAAAACTGTTCGGATCAATTAGAAATCTCTTTCTTATAAAATTCCACCAAGCTATTAAGGGGTAGTACTAGTGGAATTTCCCAAACATAGATAACAAAACTTTGGTGTTTATTTTTAGTACATGAAATAATTTTCTTCACTTACATTTATTATATTTTTCAATTTTTTTCATACATAAACTCAAAAATTTTCTTTTTTTTGTGATCTATTTGGCTTATCTTTTTGTTTACGTGAAAAATGGCAGAGTCAAAATTCATTTTTGGATTTGAAAAAAAAATTGACCATCCAAAATGGAAATGTACAAATTATGAGAGAGATAATTCCAAAAACTAAGTGTGATTTTTAAGGATTGAAACTCTTTTAGTTTTTTATACATTAGGTTTTGTAATCATTGGAAAAGGGGGGGGGGGGGGGGGGGGGGGGGGAGACATTTTTATCTGAGTGTTGACTCTCAAACCATAAGTCATTTCTAACAAAAGTTATAGCCGTTACACATCATTAATCAATCAAACCATTTATGATGATCTATGATTGTTAGGTCCGCTTTTTTTAAAATTGACAAAAAGTGGGTTGTTTGGCTAAGGAAAATATTCCACCACACGTTAACTTGAGAATTTAATTTTTTCTACTCCGTGTGGTTTTTGGATCTTTAGGTCATTTGCATCTTCAACATGTTTCAGGCATGCATATCCACATTTAAAACATTTTAGGATCAATTAGAAATCCATTTCGTATAAAATTCCTCCAACCTATTTGGGAGTTGTAGTTGTGGAATTTGCTAAACATGGATAACAAAACTTTGGTGTTTATTTTTAATGCGTGAAATAAATTTCTTCACTTACATTTATTATAATTTTCAATTTTTGCATACATAAACTCTAAAATTTTTATTTTGTTGTGATCTATTTGCCTTATCATTTTGTTGACGAGAAAAATGGCAGAGTGAAAACTCAAGTATGGATTTCAAAAAAAAATTAAACATCCAAAATATAAATGCACAAATGATGAGAGAGATAATTCAAAAAATTATGTCTGATTTTTAAGGATTGTAAACTCTTTTAGTTTTTCATATTTTAGGTTTTGTAATCATCGGAAAGGGGGGGGGGGGGCGAGGAATTTTTAACTGAGTGTTGACTACCAAACCATAAGTCATTTCTTACAATAATTATAGCCGTTACACATCATTAATCTATCAAAACATTTACGATGATCAATGATTGTTAGGTCCGCTTTTTGTAAAATAGGCAAAAAGTGGGTTATTTGGCTCTGGTGAATATCGCACCTCACGTTAACTTGAGAATTTAATTTTTTCTACTCCTTGAAAATTTTGGATCATTAGGTCGTCAGCATCTTCAACATGATTCAGGGATGCATATCCACATTTAAAACATGTTAGGATAAATTCAAAATCTCTTTCTTATAAAATTCCACACATCTATTAGGGGGTTGTACAAGTGGAATTTCCAAACCATGGATACAAAACTTTAGTGTTCATTATTAGTGTGTGAAATAATTTTCTTCACTTACATTTATTATAGTTTTAAATTTTTTGCACACATAAACTCTAAAAATTTCATTTTGTTGTGATCCATTCGCCTTACCTTTTTGTTAACGAGAAAAATGGGAGAGTGAAAACTAAAGTTTGGATTTGAAATAAAATTGAGCAACCAAAAATGAAATGCAAAAATGCTGTGAGAGATAATTCAGAAAATTATCTGTGATTTTTAAGGATTTTAAACTCTTTTTTTTATATATTAGGTTTTGCAATCATTGGAAAAGGGGGGTGAGGCATTTTTAATTGAGTGTTGACTCCCAAACCATAAGTCATTTCTAACAAAAATTATGGCCTTAAACATCATTACTCGATCAAAACATTTATGATGATCGATGATTGTTAGGTCCGCTTTTTATAAAATAACCAAAATGTGGGTTGTTTGGCTATGGTAAATATCCCACCGCACATTAACTTGAGAATTAAAATTTTTCTACTCATTGAAATTTTTGGATCATTGGGTCATTTGCATCTTCAACATGTTTTAGGCATCCATATCCATATTTAAACCATGTTAGGATCAATTAGAAATCTCTTTTTTATAAAATTCCACGAAGCTATTAGTGGGTTGTACTAGTGGAATTTCCCAAACATGGATAACAAAACTTTGGTGTTCATTTTTAGTGCGTGAAGTAATTTTCTTCACTTACCTTTATTATAGTTTTCAATTTTTTCCATACATAAACGCTAAAATTTTCAATTTATTCTGATCTATTTATGTTATCTTTTTGTTAAAGAGAAAAAAGGGACAGTGAAAACTCAATTTTGGATTTTAAAAAAAATTGGGTATCCAAAATGGAAATGCACAAATGCTGAGAGAGATAATTCCAAAAAATGTCTGTGATTTTTAAGGATTGTAAACTCTTTTAGTTTTTTACATATTAGGTTTTGCAATCATCGGAAAACGAGGGGCAAGGTATTTTTAACTGAGTGTTGACACCCAAACCATAAGTCATTTCTAACAAAAATTATTAATCGATCAAAAAATTTAAGATGATCTTTGATTGTTAGGTCAGCTTTTTTATAAAATAGGCAAAAATAGTGGGTTGTTTGGCTCTGGTAAATATCCCACCACACGATAACTAGAGAATTTAATTTTTTCTTCTCCTTGATAGTTTTTGATGATTAGGTCATTTGCATCTTCAACATGTTTCAGGCATCCATATCCACAGTTAAAATATGTTAGGATCAATTAGAAATCTCTTTCTTATAAAATTCCACCAAGGTATTAGGGGGTTGTACTAGTGGAATTTCCAAAACAAGGATAACAAAACTTTGGTGTTCATTTTTATTGCATGAAATAATTTTATTCACTTACATTTAGTATAGTTTTCAATTTTTAGCATACATAACTCTAAAATTTTCATTTTTTGTGATCCATTTTGCTTATCTTTTTGTTTAGGAGAAAAATGGGAGAGTGAAAACTCAAGTTTGGATATGAAAAAAAATTGACATCCAAAACGAAAATGCAAAAATGATGAGCGAGATAATTCAAAAAAGTATATGTGCTTTTTAAGGATTGTCAACTCTTTTATTTTTTCATATATTAGGTTTTTCAATCATCGGAAAAGGGGGGAGGAGGGGGAGGAATTTTTAACTTAGTGTTGCCTCCAAAACCATAAGTCAATTCTATAAAAAATTAAAGCTGTTACACATCATTAATCGATCAAAACATTTACGATGATCTACGATTATTAGGTCCACTTTTTGTAAAATAGGCAAAAAGTGGCTTGTTTGGCTCTAGTAAATATCCTACGCACGTTAATTGGACAATTTAATTTTTTCTACTCCCATAAATTTTTGGATAATTAGATCATTTGCATCTACAACATATTTCAGGCATGCATATCCACATTTAAAACATGTTAGGATCAATTAGAAATCTATTTCTTATAAAATTCCACAAGCTATTAGGGGTTGTCCTAGTTGGTATTTCCCAAACATGGGTAACAAAACTTTGGTGTTCATTTTTAGTGTATGAAATAATTTCCTTCACTTACATTTATTATAGTTTTCAATTTTTTCCATACATAAACTCTAATTTTTTTATTTTGTTATGATCTATCTGCCATAACTTTTTGTTTTACGAGAAAAATGGCAGAGTGAAAACTCAAGTTTGGATTTGAAAAAAAATTGAACATCAAAAATGGAAATGCCCAAATGATGAGAGAGATAATTCCAAAAAGTATTTTTGATTTTTAAGGATTGTAAACTCTTTTAGTTTATCATATATTAGGTTTGGTAATCATTGGAAAAGGGGGGGAGTGAGGAATTTTTAACTGAGTGTTGACTCCCAAATCATAAGTCATTCCTAACAAAAAATAAAGCCGTTACACATTATTAATCGATCAAAATATTTATGATTGTTAGGTCCGCTTTTTATAAAATAGGCAAAGAGTGGGTTGTTTGGCTCTGGTAAATATCCCACCACACGTTAACTTGAGAATTTAAGTTTTTCTACTCCTTAAAATTTTCTGATCATTTGGTCATTTACATCTTGAACATGTTTCAGGCATGCACATCCACATTTGAAACATGTTAGGATCAATTAGAAATCTCTTTCTTATAAAATTCCACCAAGAAATTAAAGGTTGTACTAGTGGAATTTCCAAAACATGGATAATAAAACTTTGGTGCTCATTTTTTGTCTGTGAAATAATTTTTTTCACTTACATTTATTATATTTTTTTATTTTTTGCATACATAAACTCTAAAAATTTCATTTTTGACTGATCCATTTGCTTATCTTTTTGTTAACGAGAAAAATGACTGAGTGAAAACTCAAGTTTGGATTTGAAAAAAATTGAACATCCAAAATGGAAATGCACAAATGATGAGATAGATAATTCCAAAAAGTATGTGTAATTTTTAAGGATTTAAACTCTTTTAGTTTTTCATATGATAGGTTTTGTAATCATCGAAAAAGACGGGCGAGGCATTTTCAACTGTGTTGACTCCCAAAGCATAAATCTTTTCTAACAAAAATTATAGCCGTTACACATCATTAATTGATCAAAAAATTTACGATGATCTAAGATTGTGAGGTCCACATTTTTTTAAAATAGGCAAAAAGTGGGTTGTTTGGCTCTGGTAAATATCCCACCGGTCGTTAACTTGAGAATTTAATTTTTCTACTCCATGAAATTTTTGAATCATTAGGTCATTTGCATCTTCAACATGTTTTAGGCATGCATATCCACATTTAGGATCAATTATAAATCTCTTTCTTATAAAAT